>NW_010973187.1:9641901-9903952 GCF_000737465.1 Haliaeetus leucocephalus
CTAAAGGTCCCTTCCAACCCAAACTATTCTATGATTCACGAGTTTTTGTAAAATGATTCACTGAAAAGCAAACATTGATTTTCTTGAGACTTCTTACTAGAAAAAAGGAAAGATGATATTCTGAAATAGGGAACCAAGTGATCGATAATTCTAAATGTAATAATTTCATCTGAACCTTCACACCTGCCAATCAGACTCAGACCATTAATCCCAACTCTGCTTCCTGAAGCCGAGTTTGTAGAGTTAGAACACACAGTCACAAAACCTGGCAAGAGTAGTTTTGAATTCAACTGTTGACAGAACACTGAATTTTCCAAGGAGTTTGGAGACATAGCTAAGAATTTTCACCATGAGAAACTGCAGAAACAAAGGGTTCAGAGCAGTTTTATGGAGGGGAAAAAAAAAGACTAATACAGTTTCAACCCACTGAATAATTCTAGTTTGGACACACAGATTTCCTACACACTTGTACTTACCAGGCAGCTGCTGAAGCCCACCATCCTAGATGCAAAATATCCGTTATTGTAGGCTGTGAAAAAACCATCAGAGATTATGTTATTTGTATAAACACCTGCAGACTTTTAAGGGAATGGCAGTCGCCACACAAAGGACTACTGACCACATAGGCAGAACGAAGTCCAGCTCCTTGCTTTGGTTCTTCTTCAGGATCGCAGACTGATTGATAGTCATACGACTTGTTAAAGGCATACAGGGACATGTTAATCAGGTTTCGCATCAGGCCAGGATCAATTTCACCAAAGAATCTTCCAATCTGATGAGGGAGAATATACAGAGATAAGTTAAAGTATTTGCAAGCATTTTTTCTCATAAAAAAGTGAGCAGTTCTGATTTGCCTCCCCCACACACTATTTTTTCCTCTACACAACCCACCCAGTTGTGCTGCTTATGTATTTATTTCTTTGTTTGACTATTTCTCTTGGTTGGAGAACTCCAGTTAGACAGTAATTATTAAATGCACCATCAATGAGACCACTCTGCTTAGGGAAGAGCAAGAGGAATATGAGAAAGAAAGTGCGTGGATGCCATAGTAGTTGCCCTCACCATCATAGGTCCATCAGCAGCCTACCAGCCTAAGGGCAGAGCACAAAAAACACAACTTGGTAGAAGTATGGCATCTTGAACCATAAATAAGGCTGTGAAAAAGACTAACAAAATAACTGGAATTTCTGATACAGCAAATTTTTTCTGATTCAGAAAAGTTGAGAATGAAATGCTGTGGTTTTTTTTCCTCTTAAAACTTCTTCTTATTGTTTTTCATGTTTTGTCCTTAAAAATATACATACCTGTTGGGTATATTCATCCCGATTTGACATCAAAAGAAATCCACCATCGTCAAGGATAACACAGTCCACATGCTATTGTAAGAAAGTAAAATATGTTTTGCAGGAAGGATTTGTCAAGAGAACACTGTAAGAAACTATTTTTTATTCAACACTTCAGAAGTATCTTCAAATCTGTGTGGCTCAGGCTAAATCACAACCCCATAGCCAAGGGCCAATATTAAGCTATAATAAGTAGAATTATCAGTATTATAAAAGTTTGTACAGATCAAAGGCTTACTTGTGGCTTAATTTCATAAAAGCTGTTTTGTAAATTCTTATTTGCTCAATACTTTGTTAGCTCTAAGAGTGCTATATCCTTATTAAATCTGATTATAACTGAATCTCAACTCATAATAAGGGACCTCAACTTCTCATGTGCTTCAGCCGTGCTTAAAGTCCTTTTCCATTTGCAGCTTTTAATGGTAAAAATCTGAAGGGCAGACTCTCAGCTTGCTAGTAATGATTATTTTCACTTGCCAAGGACTGTAGTGGGTTTCTTTCAGGTGTCAGGTGCAGGAATGGGAGGCCCACTGGTTCCCTATGCTTTGCACTTTGTAAAAGATCCTTGCAGTCAGAGATTGGAGAGATAGCAGTGAGGCCAAACAGATAACCTCCCAGAGTACCCTTTTTGCTGTAACTCTTGCATTTAATGATCTTCACACTCCACAAAAGAACTCACAGAAGACCTGAGCAGAGAAAGCTTTTAAGCACATGGCAGAATCTGATACTGTGATAGCCCCTGAAGCTGTGCTCTCCTGAGTGCTAGCAGAGCTATGGGATCCCCAAATCCTGAATGGAGAGAGAGGAGAGGAGGATGTCTAATGACTGTTGAAGGGCATATCACATACTCTGGTGCTTTTCAGTTTGCATTTACCCTTCCCTAAGGTACTTCTAGTGTTCTTTTTCACAGTTGCTTTTTTTTTTTTTTAATTATTATTATTCCCTTTCTGCAGGGTTCCCCTCTTGCTTTGAAAATTACTGTTATATTTTTCTCACATTTTTCTTCACATCATTCTCTATTACTCTATTTTTTCTTCCCTTTAGTTCTCATAACCTCATTGCAACGATTCTTGCAACAACCACTTCACCTGACTTCTATACCCTCTTTCGTCCCCTCCCCTGCTAATATTCATCTTTTTCTCAAGACACAAATGACTAAGTCCTGTTTTATGTAAAATTAACCCTCAAATAATAATGATAGAATCGTTATCTTAGATAGATCTAGACAGAATGAGTGATTTTTCATAAACTACCAGATATTCATGAACTGAACATATTCTTACCATACTGTTTCTCTCACAGCCACAGATTTCACTGTTGCACTAAAAAAACCAGAAGTACAGTAATCTTCACAAAAATGTTTCAAAGAAACTGTATTTTGCAGTGATATTAATCAAGACAAGAACAAGTGATTTGATTTTCAATATCTGTATATTAACTTAAATTAATTTTGAATGTGTGTTGTTTATCACAAGTATGTCTGTGAACAGCCTTCATTCAGTAATTATCAACAGCACAATCTCTACTGTCTTTCACAAAGTCTCTGATACATTTTCCTTTTTAAGTATACTCAATATATTAGAGATAAATAGTTTGGAGGACTTGTCAGGATGTCAGTGTTGTGAATATAAAGTCAAAGAGAAAGAACATGTACATTTCCATGTGTTTAGAGTATGGAAAGAATGCCTAGAAAATATGCTGCCAAGTATCTTTTTTGACCATGAAAATCTTCACCAGTCTCAAAGCATGGGAATCCCATGTGATAAAGGAAGCCCGTCATCTCCAGTTAGCTTTTATGGCTTTGATTACTACCACATTTTTCTCTTTTTCTTGCAATATGTGTATACATACACACATAACTGTCTCCTTGCATTATGTCCTGAGCAAAACAACTACCAGATAATGCTGCAGTCATTCATCTCAAATTAATTCTGAGATTCTTTTTTCTTTCTCTTTTTCAGTTACGTATTTTTGTCCTTAACTGTTCTGATGTTTAGGCAATGCATTTGCCCACCCATTGAACTACAGCCCTAACACGTACAACAGCCGGACACTGTTACCGATTCCCTTAATATACTACCAACCAAGCAACATTGCCTCATCCAATTCTTCCATAATTGTCTTCATTTTGTGCCTCTCCTTTCCCAATGTACTATTAATTCCTTAGGTTTTGCTTCCATTTAGTCTTTCCTCCTTCCCATTTACACCTAAGCATTAGTTGTAAAGAATGAAAGGTTTAAGTACCTATTTCATTAAGCTCTGCTAAAATGCTGTGATGTTGGTTGCAATATAAATCCTTACTGTTCACTGCTTACTCATCCTCCATATTAAGTAAAAATAGATTCACCGATTCTTTTGCAGACTTTATTCACTGCTACAGCACAATCTTAGGGAGCCTACTGGCTGGAATATGTAATTTTTCTTTGTCTTTATCCATGTTCTATAATTATGAAAACAAGACACGTACAAAATACAGCCTATTTCAACATAGATTTAGTTTGTGCATTTGGATGATTTAAATACCACAACTACTTGGCAACTACGCATCAGTGTGACTCTGGCAGAAAGAGCTATTAGACCTATTTGCATCTGAAGCTTTGAGAAATGCAAATAAAGTTCAAAAAAGACTTGGTCAATTGCTTACCAGGCTCTTGATTGTGGTTTTTGTGAAATTTTCCATCCAGCTGGTTGCATCAATTTTTATTCCAACAACTAACAAGAAATACATGAAAGTCTTTTTTAGTAAAATGAAAAAAAAAAAAAAGGTAACTGTAGAATCCTAAAAAAATGGGAAAAATTATAATAACATCTAAATTATTAAATTGGAAAAGGATAAAATACGACTTTTGCTCAGTTGTCTGACCACCAGCATCCTTCATGAGACTAATAAATTAAGCACTCATACTCAAACACAACCAGATCTTTGGCTTGATTTCCACTAGCAAGATTGAAACAGACTCAGAGAAAAGAATGTTATATAAAGTGAAATTCCTTTGAAATCTCAATTAAATTTCTAATTCACTGTTGAGCAACAACCAAATAACTTATCTATTTAGAGTTTCAGCACCACTCTATCTTACCTGCTGGTTTCAGAAGCTTCCCATTAATTGTTATTTCCACAGCCTTGCTTACCATAATACCTGTTTCATAGCTATTGGCACCACTTTCTGAGAATATAGAAGGGGGGGAGGGGGGGGAAAGGTTAGGTTGATATAAAAGCCTCTTCCCCTGAAACAGAAATTAATGATTATTCAATTACCCAGAATGATTCAAAAAAATCCTTATTCAAAAGCGGTCACCCAGTTGTACTACACATTTATCACCTGTAATAGGTCAGATCACTAACATCTGGACGACTAAGAATACTTTTGTTTACTTTTCTTCATTCATCTTTTGTACACGGTTTCACTGCTTCATAAAGTTACCATAGCCTTTTTTTTTTTTTTTTCTGCAAACAGAGCCATGAATAGCTTTACACGTGTGAGCAGCTCTGTTAAAACCAGGATCAGAGCCAAAGATTTTATCCTGCTGTCGTCTGTGTATTTTTCAACGCAGGGTATACTGACACCACTCACTAACCAACAATTACTTCTCTGACAGAGTTCAGCCTGTTTTCAACACTGCTTAGTATGAAAAAGCAAGTTAAAAGTATGTTCCCTGGAGCTCTTTAAGGAACAACAAAGGCTTCAGGGAATTTAGTTAATTACCTTGTTAATATTTTATTGAGAAAAGATGCAATAAATAAGTATGAAATAACAGCAATAAAAGATCCCATATGTTGAAGAGAGGAGTAAGTCATTTGTGGTAGCATCTGCTTTTAGACAAGCTTGGCAAGGTTAATGCTGCTCACATCAGTAACGAGCACTTACTATTGTGCATATATAGGTTTTAAATATCACAGTATTTCAGACAGACTGGTTTTGGTGAATAACAGCAACTTGAAACAGAATTCAAAAGCAAAGTTTAAATTAAGCAGCGGTGCAGCGGACAGAGTTGTGGACTCCGGTCCCTTATATCTGCTCTGCCAAGTTAGGTTTGGTGCTGAGGAAGTATAGGGAACTCAGCTCAAATATGGCTTTTTTAGGTAGTGATATTGTCCCCGAGTGCAATTTGCTTTCACTTCCTTTTAAAATAATTCTGCCAAAGCATCTTTGTAGAACAGCGTTTCCATATAATAAATGAACCCCAGTACTCTGCATGTTTTCTGCTTTGTTAATTCTGAGCTTACAGGGCCACCAGAGTTGATGACAAATTATGATGTCCCTTGTTTAGTGCCCTTCTAGCTACCTTTTCCTTAATAATGGAAAAAACTTGGGACATCTCAAAATTTTTTTCCTTATGAAGCGTCCTTATGAATCACTCATCTTTTGTCAGTGTCCTCAACCGGTATGGGAAACTTCCACAAGTACACTTATACTGGGCTAGCTAGCTCTGACATTTCAAAACAGTGATGACTTACTGTTATAGTACGGGGCTGTGAAAATATAGTTGTCATTATCTAAACTCCGTTTATAGAAGCTGACTTCATAAGTTTCAGCATTTTCCAACCAGTCTTCTCCTGCCCTAAATCACCAAAAAATAGTGATCAAAAAAAGATAGTTAGAGTCTCATTAAAGCTGTGCTGCAGGTTTGTTTTTTTTTTCTTTTAAATGTTTCCCAGTTGGAAATAATGTGAGATTCATTCATATAGTCCTCAGACTTTTCAGCTTTCACTGGTTAACTGCCAGGTGTAATTATTAAGAAAAGCTTTGGAAAAAAAAAAAAATAGTATTCTTGGAACAACACAGAACTTGTCTCATCACTTTTAGATATATTGACACAAATATAACTGCAACAGTATTTACAACAAAATATAATCAAACCTTTATAGCACATGCTATTTCTTGAGAAATCATCCCAAAAGATTTTATATCATTAACACCAAAACAGAAGAGAAACTGGTTTGGGGAGTAAAATTCATCGCCATTTTCCCATCTTGGGGAAACACAGAATAACCTAAGAAACCAGATAAATTTGTCATTTATCAGTATATCTGTACTAGTGCCCTCACTATTCCCAGTCGCTGATGGGTGTGTCTAGTTTATTATATGACCACTTTCACATTCCCTTTTTGCCCTCTGGTAATGATACATTTTTCTCTAGTAAGTGCCTGGACTATTTGGTCTGCTCTTATTAGTCTAAAAAAGAAATTGCATACTGCTTTACAGTATTTGCAGCCTGCCAAACAAATGAGTGCTTAGGAGTAATTAGAGATAGCATGGCCCCACTACTACTACAAGGGCACTGCTTTTACTGCTACTCTACACTGATTAAAAAGTTGGATTACAAGGATCTGTTATGGAAATAATGTTACAAATCAGTTTCAAGCAGTGACACAGGTAAAATCAAAGAAAAACAAGATATTCCATTCATCTCATACTTATCAGTTCAGATTAGACTGTAGGAGAAGTTGGGTTTTATTCAATAAATCCATTATTTAACATTACATCCTTTCAGGTTTCAAAATGATATTATACTATTTTATAATAGTTGTTACCTTTTGGGGAAGACTCTAGTAATGCCACCATCTGTAACAACAAATTGTGCAACAACTCCATCACTGTAAACAGAAATAAGATTTAAAATGAAAACTGACTTAAATTCTCACAAGTTCCTATGTCAAGGGTTGCCATTTAAGTCCATAACTGTAAATCAAATAGTTATCCTGTGTAAACATTAATTGTATATCTGTATATACACACACATGTATATTATTTTATTATTAAACTTTGAAAAGAATCCAAAAAATCACAGTCAATAAAAAGAATACTTACAGAGACAGTTTACTCCAATAATTTTGGGCAAGTTCATTTGTAAATCCTGCATCCAGCAAAACTCTGATGACCATATCAGTATTACCTACCAAAAGAGTTAAGACACTCATCTGAAACCATATGACACAGAGTTTCATTAAATGGCTAAAGTCAAATTCTGAGTTGTCAAGATGCTATAGCCACAAAAATTGGGCTATTCCTATTAGACATACTGTCTAACTTCAAATTACGTCAAGTACTTACTGTTAAATAGATTGCTCTCACACTGTTGACTTCACTTAAACATTTCCTTCTTTGTATCCTAGAAAACTATCTTTCTGTCATAGGAATAAGCAAGGTGATAAGGGTACAGGTCCCAGCTTTGCAAAGCTCCTATCTTAAATTTGGAAATTAACCTATTTTTAAGGCATGTTTTCATTCAAACACTTTCTATCTCAGGTGATGCAATGAAACAACACTTAATTCTTAGTTATACTTAACTCTTACATGGTACAAAAATGGAGGTAGTTCAACTACAACAGAAATATATTTAAATGAGTTAAGTCCCAGCCTTCTAAAAACCCCCTATTTGCCATCTGAAGATGGGTACAGGGAAATAAACTAATTTTGAATTAGTAGCTTAGATGTATATGTCATTTTTAAATATCTTTGAAAAGATGGTTTGAAGTCAGTGCATCTCAAGCATCTTTTTCAGTACCACTTTGCAAAAGAAAGTTCTAGGAATGGTCAACAGAAGTAAGCACACACTTTAATACAGATTTTACCACTGTGGAAATTAAAACAGGGCTAAATTGGAGCTGAATAATGTAAAGGGAAAATCTGGCTCTTGGTCTTCAATGTCTTAGCCTTGCTGAGGAGACTGAAAACTCCTTCTGGGGAAAAATAAAAAAACCCCAGCTTTTCTTCAGTTTTGCTCCATACAGAGCCATGATATGCTCTGTACTTCACCCTAAGTCTCAGATTCCAGAAAACTGATATTGACCTTTTTTTTGTAAAATGCTCTAATTCAATCTGTTTTCACAAAACAGATCAATAGGGACATAAATTGGGGTATAGAAAAGCTTTGTAAGCTTTAGCAAAAAGGCTTTTTCATAAAATCCACTGAAGCCTGGATGCGCGAGCATGCTATGCACAGAGCCAGCAGCTCTGATTTAACAGCAGCAAGCACTGTCTCATATAATCTTAACACATTAATTTAATTGTCATTAGATATATTTACATGGCTTAGCTAGGTAAACCTGTTAAACTGCATCGAATGCCACAGACTCACCTCCCCTATTCACATGTGCAATGTCATAGTATAGTATGTACTGTAAGTTAAGGTGCTGTTTTAAAAATATTTCTTCAGGTAGAAGTAATGACAAAACCCCACTAATTAACATGATGAAATCTGGAGGGCCTTGCTGCATCCACATTTTCCTAGAAATTAAATTGATATTCTATCTGAATATAAACATCAAAATATGTCTCTCAGAGTTGTATTTCTCTCTGCTAATATAGACTCATAATATTTTACTGGATGCATTTTTTGTTTAGGAACCCCTTGCACTGCATGCACCGCCACAGAGTCTTGCTTACTTACATAAAGCAGATGTTGGAGACAAGTAGGGTGAATCGCTCTTACTGTCCCCTTAGTAACAACAGAGGTAGTTGTCTGACTTTCTGGCTAACTTCTAACAGGTTAAGGTTGAATGGGGTGAGTCAAAATATAACAAGCATTAAACTTACAGTATATAGATTATTTCAGTTTGGGGATTTTACTAGTTATTCCTTTTGAAAAGTATTTTTAGTTGAGATAATTTCCATTGCCGCTGTTTCCTTCAGTCAACACTGTTTACTTATTCAGGAGACTATTTTTAAAGTAACTTCATTATTAGAAAAAAAAAGGAAAAAAGTGAATTTTGTTGTGGATTCCAAAACGAAATATAGCAATAATTTGATAACATTTTGGCATAATTACTTACTAAGCCCTAGTGTATATTACAATATCACTAAATGTGTCCTCAATATTCGCTCATGTAACTACTGAATATTAAACTAGAATTTTCATTTATAAACTGGTCTAATCATTTGAGGTGAATGCTTTCATTTCCAAGACTTAGTCAAGGGACTCGAGTAAAATTTCAGTCAGTCATCAATGTGTCAATGAATAAGATCACTCTATTAAAAACAACAACAAACACCCACACGTGCACATAAGAATAGCCTTTTGTGAGAAGATCTCATATCTAAGTGCACATTCCTTCAGTTACATGGTCTAGCAGAGAGATTCTTATTGAATTGATCAGTGATCCCTGACAGCAACATGTTAAAAAGACTCAGGGAATGCAAGACAAAAAGGAAGTTTATTCCAACTGTTTAGAAATTATTAATAATGCTAAACAAACCCAAAGACTGAATTTTTCATGAGAACAAGACTTCGATGCATTACTGATGGTTCATTCAAAAGCGTAACTGCTCAATTATTCTAAATGGAGCTTAAGGCCCAATTTCAAAATGTGAATACCTTCCCAAAGCCCAGTGCTCACCACTGCAGCACTTACATGAATCTCTGGTCTTAAACAACTCAAGTCCCAGTGAGATCTCTTAACCAAATTGTGAACCAGCAATAGAACTTCCTTATCTTTTATTCTGGTTATTGGTTATTTTGGTTCTCGACTCCTTTTCTTTACTTATTTTGGTTATATAAACTGACAAGAAAGCAGACTGAAGATTTCATTACAAGATTTTGAAGTCTACTTGACCTTAGTTTTGCTGATATGCTCAAGAGAAAAAACTATAAATTCAAAATATTTGGAGTATATTAAAACAAACTGGCAGTTAATTGCTGCTAGAAGAGAATGCTGAGAGGAATTGTGGAAAAGACTGGAAGTGTAATGCCCTGCAAACATTCTTAAATAAACCCAGAAAATTGCAAACTAATTTTACAATCTCTACCTTGGATAGAAAATCCCAACACTAGGTGTATTTTTACTAAAAAAAGAATCAGTGGAGACAAAAAACAAAACCACATGATTTGAGCACGAAACCTGTCATTTTGACTAATTCTCATTTATGAGTAGGTATAAGGAAAATTTCAGTGAATTGAGAAGAATACTTACATGACGGACTGCTTGGAGTATTTCTGTCAATAAATTCATTGAAATTTAATAGAAATTCAGTGTTGTTTTCTGATTTTTTTACATCATTACAGTATTCTCTGAAAAACAACAAAACATCAGTCTTCTCAGATTTGTTTCCTTTGCTACTAAAGCAGACAAATATGGCTCAGCGATTTTAAAGGCCAAGCAGGATTGTGCAACTACAATGAGGTGGCTGGCACTACTACGTCAATTGACTACCATAGTCAATATTGAATGATGACAATATTGAATATTTCAGGCATCTACAGGAAAAAAAGTGTTCAATTGCCTGCCTGAATCTGAATCATAAGAAAATTTCATGTATGAGATAGGGCATAGATTCCCAGAAAAAGCACTCAGGTCTAGTGTAGGCCATGAAATTAGGAGATCATAGTCTGCAAACTGAACAAGAAAATGCCCAGTGAATTTAGACTGCTCCTGGGTTAAACTGTACTGGAATATACATGGACTGCTGATTAAAACATAGTCACTTCATACTCAACTAAGGCTGGATTTATGGGATAAGGTCCTATCCTCTGAGAAGTCTTAAATGCAATTTTAATAGGGTACATACCACATAAGCATATAAACACTTTTTGCTTTGACATATGCAAAACAGATAAACAGTAAACTACTGTCCTTTACATAATGTAATAAAATAAAGCAATATATCATTGGGCAATTCACTGAATGCAAGCAAGCATAATAAAAGTCACTGGGCATTTTGAAGGTAAATATTAGATGGTGAGTGGCATTAAACAACTTTAATTAAAATGTAGGGGGTTTTCAGCAGTAAAGCAGGGAGCTCTCTTTTAAAATGAGCTTTTTATATTAAATAAATTTTACAAACAAAAGAAGTCTGTTCAAGTATTTCATTTGAATAAGCCATCTTATTACCCTTTACTTACTTTACCATGATCCTGAAAGACTACAGGCAGAATTTGCCTTACTATACCAATATTCACATTTAAACAGAGCTCCACATCAAACAGGCTTTGTTCATGTAGATCAGCCTAACGACTAGGGACTTGCTGGAAACCGGTAATTGGTACAATTGACTATCGATAACTTCGGTCCTTCAGAAAAATTAAATTAAACGCTTAAGCTGAGAATACATTTGAAGATAGAAGACTATGTTTTACATGCAAATCAATCTATTCATTGAAATCAATCTACTCATTGAAATTTAAAAGGATACAGAAGTTTATAAGAATTGTCACATTTCTTATTTATCTTAACTGATCTTGATGGTACAGCATTTCCTTAATTTGTCATAACTATCTTTTAAAGGAACTTAATTTTTAAGAACTATTTATCGTACCATGTCTCCCTTGCAAACATACATTTACATGGGCAACAAGGACTACACAATTTCACATGAAGAAACAAGGAACTAATGAACTTACTCAATTTTCAATGACTCAATAATTTTTTATGTTCAATGAATCAAAAATTGATTCATCCTTAAGTGATAGAGAGCTTTGAAACACTTTAATTGAAGTGGGAAAACATCTTGAGGTAAGTATTATGGTACCTATTTTACAAATGAGAAGCTAAGGTTTAAAGTTGTAAAATCTTAAAAGTCACAACCACAAGAAATGAACAGACATGTATAAGATTTCCATTAAAACATCAGTATCAGATTTTACAGCTCTCTTTGAATAATATAAACAGGAATCGGAGCCTGAAGATGCTATTTACACTCCAGCAAGAAGAAAAGATTGATCTTGTAAAACATGAATTTAATAACTGCTCTTTTACTTAACATTTTTTACCAAAACAAAACTTTATTGGTCAAGTCTGTATTTTGTAAATGTTATTAATCTGATCAAATGCCTATTTACTGCTGAAATAATACTTATTACTGGGAAATTAACCAACCTTGGTGCTATAAACGTATAGCCAGCTTCATCAAAATGCTCAAGCTTCAGTGTTTCTGTATCTACAAAGATGAAGAGTAAACACCAAGTAAGTAAACTGGCCTTTTTGCTATCATTTTTCTTCTCAAAATATTTGACTAGCTTTTGCATGCATCCATGAATTTAGAAAGAAATGTTTATTTTGAGACACTTTGCTACTAATATACCATATACTTCTCAATATTTCGCAATATAGGGAGAAATTACTTGATTATTATATACAACATACACCTGGCAACAATAATGTATCTAACAACTTAGAGAAGACATTTCGTTAGCGTGACAACATGAAAACATATGAGATGTTTTCATTAGAATTACAATCTGATACAAAGAAATATTTGTGACACCAAGTTGTTAGAACATGAAGGAAAACACTTCTAGTATTTTCTGCAATAAAGTTTAAAAACCTCATCCATATAAGCATCACTTTCAATGCTACTGAAAATAATGGCTTTAAAAGCTGGTGTCACTGAACACTGACAGGACCAGACAAAGAAGGATTAGAGATTAGCAACATATCGAAATGTGCATGAAAACACAAAAACACTTCACAACTTTTTTTCTTTTTTTTTTTTTTCCCCTTTCTATTGCTATGGTACCCAATGATCATGGGAAAAATCCTGAGATGAGGAATACAGAGGAGAATATCCAGTAGGAATAGAAATATAAGTGAAAAATATCAACTGCAGTAAACAGAAGGAAATTGAGCAACAAGAATATACTTGCCCTTTATGATTGCCACTATCCATCAGAAAGAGAAAGCAGGGAAACAGAAAAAAACAGGGTAAAGCAAAAGGGGTCACAAACCAATATTTTATTCAAACAGCCCCTTGAATAAAAATATTGTGCATAGATAGATCAAAGGTTCAATTTACATACAGCTGTAGTCTGGAAAAAAGACAAACATCTTTGAAGACTGAAGAATATGTCCTTCTCAATTATTTCTCAAGTACCTTCTATACACTGTGGCTATTTCAAGGGTCTGTCTTGCAGGTTATGTTGATATAAGTGCAAAACCAGATGATCTAATCCATCAAGAGAACCATATTCACTCACTAAAACTTTACTTTTAAACTACTTACTATTTGACAAAGTTACAAAATATATCACTGATTATTAAAAACTTGCCATATTCTACTTCGTATGCAGGAGGCGATGGTAGAGGACAATGATTTAGTGCTAACCAAGTTTTCTCTAAACTAACAGTATCTATGCCTGTCAGAGAGATTCATAGTGCTTTTCTAACTTTAACTGCATATTTGTTCAAGTTTATTGCAACACTTGGATAAAGTTAAAAGGATGTGATGGATTCTATTTTGTCTACTATCTAGATTACAGTTAAGCTACACCTAATAAACAAAAAGCATTTGAATACTCACAAGTATCATTTCCAATTATCTCTCCAGAATCTGTAAATGGCTTGAAATTAGTCTAATCCAAAAATACATTGCATACATCCACTAAAACTATTTGTAAAATGCATAATAAAATCCTAGCTGCAAGCCAAACCAAACAGCGCTTTCACATTAATCTACTCCTATGGGTAGCAGAGGTAATTTGCTAAATATTTTACTGCAACCACTGTAAAAATAACAAAAAAATGCTTTACTATTACAGTCTATATCACGACAGTTAGCTAATAGAATGAAAAAAATAGTATCCAGACCCTTAAAATGACAGCAACAAAGGATACACAAAGCAATGATTCTATAGGCACAGAGCAAGGGGGAAGGGATTGTCAGTGGAACTGGGGTACCTGCACATATTCTATCTTTATAGAATATTTCTTGTACCTTGGATGTTACAATGGGTTAGAATCATTGCTGCAGATTTTGGGTACATCATGGTAACATCAGTGAATTCCACAAAATTTATGAATTGTAAACATTGGTTTTTTAAGTGAATCTGAGACTTGGCAATACTAGACAAAACCAGGGAACCTTCATAGTACTTACATCTGGCTTGAGTTATTGGTTCTTCTATTTTGGCTTTAATATAATAAAAGCTGTATGATGGTAACACCAATGCCAAACTGCAATAGAAATGAGACAAGTAAATCAATTATGTTATTTGCAGCAGTTTTCCAGTTTCAGCTTCTATCTGTTTTGAAAGCAATTAACAAGTTTGGAAGTTGGATGGATCATCATGAGACAAGATAGTCACATAGTGACATACCAGCCTCACACTGTAATTGACAGAAGTAGGTTTATGCCGGTCCTGAAGTTCCCTGTGTTTATTTTCATTCTTATTTGCGCTTATAAGCATAAATGCACTTTTTAACGGATAAGCAAGGAATTTCCAATAATTGCAAATAATAGAATACATGATTACTTGTATCTTCCTCTAACATGTTTAGCATCCCAATGTAACACATGTCAAAGTGATCACTGACTGCAAAAACCAGCATGTAGTACTGCACTGATTTGCATGCATCATGTAATGACAGATTCTTACTAATAAAACAACTATTGGTATTCATTAGGAAAGGTGTCTGGCAATTCTTCAATTCACATTACATTCAACATGCAAAACATTTTCTTGAATCATGCAATCACCACTAACAACCTTTGAACATCACTGTGTAATAACATTTTCTGATTTGCAAAGCATTTGCAATGTATTTTCTTTTAGATTACACTTATTTTTGTTCAAAAAATATAGGGCTTCTTTTTGCACCTAAATTCAATACAAGAGTAGAAGAGTTCAGTTCTAAAAAGGTATGTAAAAGACGGGAGGTACAAGTAATCATTAAAGTGGTATCATCATCTCCCTCATCGCGTCCTTAATTTCTGCACTCAGATTTCATCACTGTAGAACTGCAGTGGTTTCTAATGGACAGCCACAGAAATTAACATTAACAGAGTTGTACAACTGAGCCATAAAAGAGATGACCTTTAATGATACATTTGCCATTTGAACAGAATGTAAGTGAGATTGCTGAATATTTAGTGATAGCCTTCTACCAATTCTCCTCTAGGGAAATCAGTAGCAGTTTACCTGCCATTAACAGTTACTGCTAGCAGAAATTGCTAATTAAAATCTATAATTTTATGCTTAATAGGTTTTCTGCAATGTGACTCCACGGATTTATTGCCGTATCTCATACCAGGGAGCTCAGTAAGAATTAAGAAGTTATTTAATCAAACGTATTTCTTTACTGATTTCTAGATGGCATAGTCTGATAAAAACTTTTCTTTTCTTACAAAGACAGAGGCAGTTCAACGGAAAAATGGGATGCTGAAAAGAAGACCCTACATTTGCATTCTCTTGTTAAAACTGATTTATTTGGTTTTACATACAAATTAACATTTGCATTCTCATTGGCTTACACCTGTGCAGAACATAACAGAAAAGGGGAACCACCTTGGCTGAGGACTACTGTAATTCACCACAATAAAAATATTGTTTGGGTAAAAATTTGACTCAATATTTGTGCCATCTAGTTTTGAACTAGAGTAGCTTACTTTCTGGGACTTGGTAAACCTTAATTTGTTTTGGATAATGTTAAGTTTCTACATTCCTTACGTTACAGAGCTGTATGCTTAAATGAGTTTGAAATAATATACACGCCAACATTGCAGTCAAGGGGGGATGTGCTTTTGCCCATTACTTCATTTGTTCCTGCTGCCATTCACCATATAATTTTTACATACAAAGCAGCAGCAGTGCTAATTAGTTAAAACTTGTCACAAATAGATACGGATTTCAGAGATAATCAGTAGCCTTGTTCCTGCCCTTAAGATCTGACATGAAGGTTAGCAATGATTGTGACTGAAAAACATTTGCACAAAAGATATCACATTTTTTTATTTAGACCAAAATATAGCATCTTCCTTTTTAATATGCATATTAAAACAAGAATATGGATTTAGTGCAAAGAAAAGATGAAATAAGAGAAGGAATCTAAGAGAAAGTGTACAATGAAGAATCCAAAGTATACTGTGATATAGAAAGTAGAAGGAAAAGTAAGATTCTTAACATCCATCACAAAAAAACATTTTTTCCTGCATACTGAAATACCCTAGTGATAAATCTCAACAGTTGAATGAAAGACTGAGGTTCTGGTCCTTAGAGCAACGGTTCTGAGCTGTAAAGGAACCCAGAAAATCCTACAGGCCTGGACAGAAGACAATCTGGTCCCGACTTAGCTAGCATAGAAAATGTAACGCTAAAAACGTTAACCAAAATAAACAAAAAGAACATTTAACTATGCAAAAGAAGTTGGAGACCAAAAAGGAGTTACCTGTAATCAGTACCATTCACAGCAGTCCATGTATATGTTCTGTTTCCTTTATCAATGTATCTCTACAAAGATATATTGGTGAAAAAATAAATTATTAACTCCGGAGCTTCAACAAGCGTGACCTTTTCTTGCGAAATACAGTGTAAAATCAAGTACAAATCTGCTGGAATTCTATTTGTTATTTTGCTAAAAGCATGAGTTGAGCTGCAACTCCTTTTCTTAAACATTTTCCAAACTTCTATTATGCAAAAGAATCACCTATATCCTTTTTATTGAACATTAAGAAAATGCAAATTTAAATAAAACCAGATAAACATGACCTATCATTTTCCCTTCTAAATTCATTAGCCATGCCTATGCAAACCTTTTTCTAATGTGATTTAAATTTGATAAAAGATGTTATCTCCTTTATGGACCATTTTGCAATTAAACTATGAAAAGAAAAAAACTCAATTATAAAAAGAATTTGTAGGCAACACTTTTAACAACAAAACACCCAGTGCCTGTCCTTTCAGGTCACAATGCCACTGACTAAATGCATTTAAATTTGAGTCATATCTACAGGCACAGCCAGGTAATTGTGATTGTATAGGCACCCCATGCTAAACTTACATGTGTTTCTAATCTCATTAGTAGCACCCTGAATTTGTGAAAAATTTAACACTGAAGTAAATGTTTATTTTTAAATAACTTAATACATTAGGATACACTTTACCATTCATTTTCTTTTGGTATGAAAAACAATGTGATAGACACAGTCCCACAGTTCCCCATAGATTTAATCTTAATGCACCTGGCTGACATTCTTTACTCAGTTTTCCACTTTGAAAAATACAGTTTATGCCAGCTGCAACATATTATTATTTACAATCAGAGATTTGTAAGCATGCCAGCAATGAAGTCTCTGCAGCTGTTGGACTGCAACATTACAAACATCAGTGAAAGGTACCACAGATATACCTCTATGTTCTTTCTTTCCCTGTGGTAAAACAAAAGTGTGAAAATGACTGTGGTTATGAAAAAGAGGTGTCTTTTTTGACATTTATAATTTGAAACCTTCTCATTACCTGGCTGCTGCTTTTCAGAACAGCATGACAGTGTAAATAATTTAATAGTCATTTTGGAAAGAAAAAGAAAAAAAGAAAAAAAGAAAAAAAAATGCATATATCAGTGTCTAATGCCCTGATATATTTAAGGTAAAAAGATGGCTGAAGAGATTCCTATCCAAGCCTATTTATATTTGATAATGTGCCTATGCTATTACTTCATCTCAAGAATAAGCAGACCCTTGAACCTAGAGCTGGCAGTCCCTCCAAATAAGGCACAGCGCCATGGGGTGCACACCATGTACACTGGCAAGAGAAAAGCAGTGCCCAAGGTGGGAGGGAAGGAAGAGAAGAACTGGGCTCTTACTAAATCCTGTTGCCACCAGCACTGTGAGCATGCTTGAAAGCAAATTGGCTGAAACATCCCTTCAAAGATAACCCAGTAGATCACACATCCTCATACATCAGCTCCCATTTACCTTTGCCTGCTTCATTACTGAGTGGTCTGAGACCATCTCCTTCCCAGCTGGCCACTGCCAAAGAACCTACACGTTATTGCAGTTTTCGTGACCCTTCGGTTTTCACTACTGCCCACCCCAGCTGCCCAAATGTGGCAATGCTTTTGTTCCTATGGCATCTTCTCTGTTAGTTGGAAAGCCCCTGAGGCCTTGGGAGACTCCAGCGCACCCCACCCACGCTTGCTACGAGTCCAGTCTCTATGCTGTAGTATGAGGTCATCTCCCAAGACACTGCTGGGGCCAGCTGCAATACAAAAGGAAAGCAATGCAAACTTAAACCAAAAGGCAAAACAAAAAGGACATCAATTTTAAGCCTCAAGACTGCAACTGTCAGTTCAGAGCAACTGACCACATCAGCCCTTTTTATAAGAAAATATATGAAGCTATCAAGTCCTAAGTGATGCATGGCTCATGCATGACCCACGGTCTGAAGCAGCTTTATTCTGGCTCTAGCAGCCTGGAGCTGGGAGGGTGCGATGGCTTGAAGCAGTCACCATTGCCAGCCATCTCTGGCTGCTCCCTTCTCTCAGAGACGTCCAAGTAGAGGAAGAAATCTTGGGCCATGATGCAAGGGAAGGTGAGGGAAATTAATTTCATTGGGCACTTGAAGCATCTGGGATCAAAAGGCTTGGGATATTCTATTCAAATACAGACTGTGGTCTGGGTTGTGCGTAACTGACACATTCTCGTACACTCGGGGCCGTCACATTTTCCTCCCACCCCGCGATGCTGTAGCTGACTCCAGCATTTGCAAGCGTAAGTGCTTCCCCTCCCTCCCTCTTTGGGTGAACAGCTGTTTCAGGTCTTTTTTTATCACACAGCCTGGGAAATGCATGCACTGCCCGAGATCTCTTCAACAACTCTGCCATGAATGCAATTTCTCGTATAACCCCAATGGTGTTATTGTATTTTTGTGACCTTCTAATCTTCCCCTTTTCTAACTGCCTACACAGAACCCTTTTCACCCATAGGCTTGGAAAGGCACTCCTTAAACAAAACACCGCAAATCTGAAAATGTCCCAATGAGTTCCTCCCTTACGCAGATGCCAGCAGGACTTCAGACTCTCCGTCAGTAGGTCAGGCATGACCCAGTCTCCCTTCAGAACAGGGGAACAGGCTCGTGCCTTCCTAGACTGGATGGGCTCCTGACACAGATGAGGTAGCAGAACTGACATCAGATGGGGCTTGCCCTCCCTGCCCCGGGAAGGCCCTATTCATTCACCGTCCTCCAATAATGGAACCATTCAGGAAAAGGCACATTTTTTCACACAGCAGGATTTCCCCATAGATTGTAAAGCAGCATTGTAGAGCCTTACTCAGGAGAGCTGGGGTGGGGGCTTTGTTGTGAGAAAGCAGAGAAGAGAGTCCCAGCAGAAGGCAAGGGGACTGCTGGTATAGGTCTCTTCTTTAGAAGAACACGGGAAGAGGTGAAAGGCAGCGCAAAGTTGGATACAGAGGAGGAGCGTGGGCATGTTTAATGAGATCATGGGACTCCACAGGCTCAAGGACCATAACTTACAGGCACGCTTTGCACCTGGACAATGTAAGTGTATAAGGCTGGCATTAAGTTGACTTCCCCCATAAAGACTAAAGTATGACTCTGCTGCCTACATGACTGCATAATCATCATTATCATCATCTTTCAGTTAAGATCATCTACAGTTACATTTGTCTGCCCCCACTGAAGCCGAGGTTCTGTATTCACAAGAGAGTCTATGAGGTTCTGCACTTTCTGAATAGGGTATCAGAAGGAACACAGCGCTCAACACTGAGTCAAATTCCCTAGACTCTGCAATATAATAAAATACCATGACACCCCTTCTGCAACAAAGACACAATCTTGTTAGCAGGGAGTTGAATGAATATACAGATTTTAATCTGTTTCCTCACAGGTGGACACACATGCAAGTAAAGCCACTGATCTCCTCAATGACACCCATAGTTCAGGAATATAAAATGCCTCTGATGGATTTGCACAGTTGTGAAGATCTTGTGCATGGCTTCCTGTCCTTGTTTGCACTCCTTTTAAATTACACTATCAGAAGCAGCATGCTTTGTCAAATCCAGTGCAGATACTAAGAGGCTGAGGAATGGTCATGAGATGTGCAGCTCTGGAGTCCTCAGTATAGGAAAGACATGGACCTGTTGGAGCGTCCAGAGGAGGGCCACAAAAATGATCAGAGGGATGGAACACCTCTCCTGTGAGGAAAGGCTGAGAGAGTTGGGGTTGTTCAGCCTGGAGAAGAGAAGGCTCCAGGGAGACCTTATAGCAGCCTTCCAGTACCTAAAGGGGGCTTATAAGAAAGATGGGGACAAACTTTTTAGCAGGACCTGTTGCGATAGGACAAGGGGTAATGGTTTTAAACTAAAAGAGGGTAGATTCAGACTAGATATAAGGAAGACATTTTTTACAATGAAGGTGGAGACACTGGAACAGCTTGCCCCAGAGAGGTGGTAGATGCCCCATCCCCGGAAACATTCAAAGTCAGGTTGGATGGGGCTTTGAGCGACCTGATCTAGTTGAAGATGTCCCTGCTCATGGCAGGGGGGAGTTGGACTAGATGACTTCTAAAGGTCCCTTCCAACAGAAACTATTCAATGATTCTGTGATTCCAAGTATGTTCCCAAAGGTCTGTTGCAGAATCAAGTGACCATGAACTTGACATTGTGAAATCACAGCATGGATGAACAATCGAGACATATTTCAGAAAATTCAGCTCCATTTTCAGCTTCATCTAGCAAAGACAACATGTGCATTGCCACTGATTTTCAGCTACAAAAACAAGTAAGTTTCTACCATGTTTAATGCAAAAATAGACTAGGACTATGAAATATTTTTTTCTGTATCAAAATGAGAATAACTATATAACAATCTTCACTCAATGCAGAATTGAGTCAGAGGACTGGTAATAGGAACTGCTCGGTATTGGGCGTCACTTGGTGTAATCTGGCCAAAATTTACAGCAGAGTTTGAAAGTTGCTACCATGTATTAGACAGTGAATGGAATATAAGTAAGGAATGGGCCTGGTTTAACTGAAAAAACCCCCCCCCCCCCCCAAACTGTGAGACCTGATTTCCTATCAATTTAACTTCATTAGATTCTGTAGCATATGCCTTGTGAGAAGGAGGAATTTTTCACTGGAACATTTAGCCATTTAAGTACAAACAGCTGAGCCATTGGAGGTATCAAAGTTACAGGAGGTCAACCAGAGAGGGCAGCTAATACTACACATGAAAAATTAACTGCACAGTCCCAAGCAATTCTGCTGAGTATTGTTATGGTGTGCTTATATATATAAGGGTTGTGTAGTGTCTGCTTGATGTTCTATTTGCTTCATATTCTTCTGCTAAGTCATTAAACTATCTATCTTGAAGCTCTTTTACATTCAGAGTAAAACAGTTTCAAAAAGCTGTTGTAGAACTGTAACTGTGGGGCATACTCTGGCCAGAACCACTCCTTTGGCACACCAGTCAAATTTGAGTATTTCTTATTGCGAGGAAATGTGTCTGTCTTACTAGAGAAACCAGTAGCAATCTTTATCAGGAATGAGCATTTTGGACAAGACAATAAAGAACTCAACAAGCTGTTCAGAAAGCACAAGTACATAATATAACTGTAAGATGAATTTGCTTATCCCAAATAGTCTTCATTTATGGCATATAAATGTTGTATTTTTTTCTTACTACTTTCTTCCCATTCACTCATAATATAAACTACCAAACCCATCCTCACACATCTCCGCAAGCAAATTAAGTATTTTGTTTTGAGATTCATACACAGAAGTAGGCTGGGTCCATTTCCTGGTGAACAGACGGTAAGAACTCATCAACAACTGCCTGATTAATGATGCACCAAAGAAACCAAGAAAAAAACCAATTATTCTTTTCATAAGTACATAATTTCTTTTACTATAAGCCAGTAAAACTAGCAAATCTAGAGGGAAAAATGATACAAACGGACATTACAAAATGAACATCTTTTCACCATTTCACAGTATTTTTCTGGTTTTGTTTGTTCCTGTAAATGTGATTGCCTGTGTTCCTATCTTACCTCATCTTGGGACTTGACCAGTGTTTCAAATGTTTTTTCTCCACTTTCTCCATCTATCATTTTTTTCCGAATCTATTGGCAAGGAAAAAAAAAAAAAAAAAAAAGAACTAGGTGTTGCATGTAACATGAGTAATCTTTTCAGTGATTCAAAATATTTCATAGAAACACAGAAAACAGTAGTGCATATGAAAGTCATAGCTCTTAAAAAAAAAAGTTAAGTTTAAAATTTTCAGATTTTTCTAATTAGGAGTTGCTTTCTCCAAATATGTACTGAATCAGTAGAATTATGAAGCAACAATTCTGGTATACTTTGTATAGGAAGACCATTCCATACAACCCCTTGGTGTTGGGCACTATAGAGAGTATGAATTCTGTGTAGATGAGAAGGACCTTTGTCTAGCACTTCTTGTGCTTCCCAGCACATCTGTGTGATTCTGGTAGTAGCAGTGATTCACAAAAATGTTTTTATACCAGCCCAAGAGTAATTCCTCTCTGAAGCAGGCATTTCAAAGAAACTTAAGGTAGAATTTAACAGATACCAAGAAATGCTGATCAGTGTCATTATGAAAGAACAATTTCAAACAAATTGAAAAAATATGTTAAAAAATGTAAAATGTTTAAAAAACCTTCATTTTATTTCACAAAACTAACAAACTATTTTAAAAATTCTGATTTCTGAATATATTACAAAATTAGTAACTGAAAAATATACAGAGGAATTGATTTGTTGTCAACATTCAACTTTACTTCTCAGTTCTCTCTCTCACCACAGCAATAAGCTTGCGTTAGTAAGACATAGGGAAATACTTTTAAAATATTTCAGGTAGAATTTTAATATCCTATTAAAAAATGTTCTGTTCTGAAAAATTTTACAAGCCCTCTCCCCAGAAATTGCCACTTAATGAAGAATTATTTAAATAGCAATCATTGTGTCTTTCAAAATGAGAGGAATATAATGCATTACCCTTGCCTACAAATAATACCGGATCTCAATTTGTTTCATTTTAACTTCATCTCTCTATAAAGTCATCATCTTGACAAATTTAAAATTGACATTTATAGTGAAATAGATTCCCATTCAAAATCTAGAACATTTACTGCTCTTCAGTTATGCTACAGTGACATAAAAGCAGCAACAGGTACGAAGAAACCAGGTAATCTCACCTCAACTTTAATATCATTTTCCAATTCGGCATCTAGAAAATCCAGCGTAACAGGCTCCTGGGATTTAGGATTCTGAAGCAGAAGATATTGAATGATCAAATAATAAAGACAGAGTACCGTAATGTTACAAATTATTCTAATCCCTTCATTTCAAAGTAAGCTACTTAACTGGGCTTACTTACCTATCTGTTTTAATCTTTTGCAGCATGATGAATTACTAATGGCCCTTTCTCATTTATTTTATTTCATTGGATAGAGAGGTTAATTGACTAATTGAAAAACAAACTAACACTAATGGCAGTGTCCGTCCACAGTCTGTCATGTATGGGGCTCATGCCGGGAAGCTGCTTCCCCTACTGCTGGTATGTCACAGACTGCAAGGGTGGGAGAAGACGCATCAGAGGAAGCATCAGATATGAATCTCTCATTAAGTATCCTGCCTCCAGGAAGGGAGAGAGAAATCTGGGAGAGTTTTCCAGCTGACCAGTAAGATGGGGCAATGGTACTCTTCTACAGTTTGACCAAAAGCAGACTACAGACTTGCCGTTATGGGGTGGGAATGCACTGCGGTTCAAGATTCAAAGAAGCAGCAATTATAGCAAATGATTTGTTTGTTATAAAAAATAAAAATCACTTTTTTTGTCAGCATTACAGGACTTCCCTGAACACCTTGCAGTTTTGAATGCATTTCTCTTGACATCAGTACTGTTATCTCAATTTAAGAGACGGAAACCTGTAGCACAGAAATACCGCGACCCAGCAGCTTCAAGACCTAAGGAATGTATATGATGTTGACCCTCGACTATGGAGAACAGAGAAGTTTGGTGGTCTGTCCCATAGGAGTGTGGGAAGACCACTGTAGCTCTGCTAAATAGCTCAGACCCCCCTCCAGCCTCTGCTCCTTTCTCAGTTGCAGCCTGCATTTACTTGGACAGAGCCATCTTCTGTATGAGTTGTTAGGACTCTGAGTCTTTTTTTTTCTTTTTTTTTTGAGTAATTTTGGCTAAGCCCCATTGACTTTATATTATGTGTGGTGTAAAAGTCCTCAATCCTCATCACTCAGTAGTTACTTAATGCACCCACCTAAAGAAGGATCTTTAGAAAAAAGAGTACAGGGATACTATTTAACCATTTAAATCTAATAGGTTAGAATAGAAGATTTAAAAAGTCCAGTTTTATTAATTTTTTAAACTGATAATAATTTGCTTTGTGTAATAGGACAGTTCATACATGAAAAGATCTCAAGGCCTAATTTTCTCAGTAAATGAGCACTGTTTTTCATACGATTAGCAACACAAAAATTGTCATTAGCTGATACTGCTATTTCAGGAGTAGCATAATTTCTGCTAATGACATTTTTAGGGGATTTCAGTGATTCAGCTATACTAACTTATTTACAGGGTAGACTAAAGTCCCTTCTTTCGAAATGATTATATTCCTTCTATCCTAACATTCCCTGGCAAAGTTACATGACAAATGTACATGTGACTATTCTATCAAAGAATGCAAGCATGTTTCATCACAATTTATACATATATGTCCAGTTCATACTGAAAGAAAGAAACATCCTGAACAGCTGGTAAAAGCTGCCTTCATGTAATAGTCTGGAGCATTAAGAGCTTAACAGTAGCCCTTATTTTCAAGACTGTAATAGAGTTAGAAGGCAAAAGATTATTCTTTCATATTCTTATACATGTTTCTGGGTATATGGAATCATTCTTGTTCTTAGCAAGTAAGACTTACTGTCTGCTAAGACAAAAGCCAATAAATTTATTCTCAGAAAGAGAATATGCACTGGAAAGATTGCAGAAGAAGATTCCTGGTATTTCTTTTAAATGTGATAACTTCAAAGAAATTTTTATGATCCTATTTATACAGGATAGATAAAACAAGCAACTTTAATATAATAGCATTAACATATGCTCTCTACTAATTCAAAACAATTTAATTATTGTTATGCAGTTACTTTCCCCCCCAACAAATCCACACCCTTGAAATAAATAGCAAAAGGCTAAAACGTAAAAATAAACAAAAAAATACATTTTCTTACATGCAATGGATAATGAATAACATGGTCAAACCCAAACAGCATGCATGAAGGCATTGGCATGGCAGAGGAGGCATTTGTGAAGTTCACATTCCATTCCAACACACAAAGGAACAGAGAAGAAAAGAAATGGTAAAAAAAAGAAAAAAAGCCATCACATCAAATCAAGGTCAATATTCATTTCAAATGATAACCTGGGCTAGCCACAGTTAAGGAGTCCCAAAGACAAAATAGTCAACTTTAACAGTCTTTCAAAATTCAAGTATACATTAACTGTTTGTTCTTGTTCTTTTTAAGACTTATGTTATATCACCACACATTCTTTATAAAGTACTAACTAATGACTTTTAATAGATGAAGAAACTAAGCATGTATAGATCCATTATGTGACGTGCCTGAGGCACAAAGAAATCAATTAGAAATTAGAATAGAAAATTCCTAGCCCCATACTTTAAATGGAAGACTATTTCCCCGCTAAGTCTTTTTCCCCCAAGAATGTGTTTTTACCAGTATTTGGGCTCCATTTTTTCTTCCAAGGTTGCCATTTAGTGGGGTTTATTCCAAGCCATGAAGAAACAAACTTACTGTTCAGTTTGCTCTTCTCTTTATCCAGTCATGCACATGACATGACTAGAATAAGCGCACCACCACCACATTCACCAGCACAACTTAATAAAACAAAACAGAAGTAAATCACTAGCAATGAAGCATGCAAATAAAGGGAGTGCAATCCATTTTCAGCATGAAAAATAAAGGCAAAGATCTATTATTTCAATGACAAATCAAGAAGGAAACGAAGAAAGAAAGAACTGGTGCAGCAACATAAAAAAAAGTTCATTAAAATTTCATTGTCGTGTGTTTTGGGAGGTCAGTATTCTCACAAAATCTACAGAAGGCCTTCTTTCCTGAGTTGCAGGAGCCTAGTTTCTACTCATACCTGCAGTACTAATGAAGACACAGGCTGTTAGGCTTTTCAAATAAATGATGGTAAGAAGGCAGCAAAATCCTGGGCCCCAGAGACTCAAGAGCATCAGGAGTGGATGGGAGCCCAGAGCTCCTCCAGAGCTGCACGTCCCTGGGCAGCCAGCACAGCCAGGCAAACCCAGCACCAGCCAAATCATACCACAGCACGCTGAGGAGCCAGGGGTGCTCAGAAAATGGAGATTTTTTTTTTTAATGTTCCAGTGCTGCTTTCTCCAGTGCACAAACAAAAAATCTAGCCCAGAGGTGGTCTCCTACATGTGGTATAAATGCAGCCACTTGACACTCGGTGAAATCACTGACTTGAATTAGATCAGGATTTTACACCATGTTTTACTGGTGGTGTTATGCAAGCCACCAGTTTTGCATTATATATTCCCATATGTGTCAGAAATTAACACGGTATACTGTACCTAATTTTGTTATTTTGCTATTCCTTTAATGATTTTTAAGTTTTCATTATGTGTTTTCTGCTCAGGGATTGCATTACAGAAATGTTACTAATTTCCTTTTCCTTGTTCAGGTTAATGGCAGTTAATTCTCTGGAGCTGGGTCTGCTAAACCGAGAAACCTGATGCAAATAGCAGATAAAACATATGCCCTACTCTGACTTCCCCAGAAAAATACTGAACAGCTCATTCAAATTCTGTAAGGCTATACAGCATACACTGTACAATAAAACTCGGCAACAAAGTCATAAGAATCGTCTTCTCTTGACTTTGGATTTATGCAAGCAAAGCCAGCACAAGTAGTCTCTTTTTTTTTCCAGTCTTCAAATTCATTTCAAAATCTGAAGAATAATTTTTACAGCACGGCTTTAATTAGCACCTATTAGTAAAGCACCATAATTTAATGGAATGCCCTTCACTACAGCCAATAACATGTTTTCTATTATTTAAACAAGGAAGGATGCAAGCTTCATGCTTTGGAAGCTGTTTGTCAAAGTAAACAGTTCTCTAGTTAGATTTTTCCTAGTAAGCAGGGCAGAAGCTTTCTAATTGTATTTCCAGGTCTATGCATTCTAATGCACTAATCACCTCCATCCAAAGTTACCTGTACATTGGGTCTCCTTTTTCTCAATTTAACTTTTGGTATGCCCACACCAATTTGCTGAAGTAACAAAAAAGCAGTAATTTACATTTTTACACTATTAGCAAACAGCCTACTTATAAAATGGAAGTCTTCCCTCAACATCTATATTCTCCAGTGCACGTTTACTGGAAGCAGAGACTAGCACTCAATCCAATCAAGAGTTCTGAGCTTTCTGTCAGAATTAAACACAGGTTTTGTCTAGGGAAACAGAAACCAGACATATATTAAACGATGTGAATTAAGTTAACAGAGAGCTCTCCCTCCCACATACTCTGCCAGAATTAAAATACAGAATGAGAAGAGTTTCACTTTTTGTTTACTGTTGTATCTGCTCTTAAACCCACCTCCTCTTATATTTCTTTCAAAACCATAAACCGTAAGACAAAATACTGGACCTTACTAAAGGCATCTGGAGTTCTAGAACTGCCATTAAATGGATTTTGATCAGAACCATAATGAAAATGAAGAAAAGGATGCTAATCCTTAGAAAAGATTCAGAAATTGAATTATTTACTGTTTTCAGAACTTATCTAATTTAGACTAATCCTGTTAACACATGCTTAATGCATTTATTTCAGTGACTATGTTTATTTGGTGGACTATCCACCTGTTTTCTCCCAGGAATGGGAATAATACACATACATACGCACAGACACACAAAGAAAATTGGCAGTAAACCATAAAATTAAGTACTTCCTTAAAAATGTAATATAACAAACTACACAAACTTGAAAAATGGTATTTTAAGCAGTTTAAAACTATATTAAACTGACAGTTAAAAAAAGTTTCCCGTGTTATGCTTTGACATAGTTTTCATGTGCAAATAAGAACATGATGGGAAAGTTCTTAATGATTTTAATATGATTCTGAACCTGCCTTTTGTTAACTTTTCTCAGTTCTGCAAATGACTTTACAAGTTCTAAATTTCTAGGGGTTTCTTTTTGTGAGATGATACTGCAAGACAATTTCTCAAGATATTAATTGTGTTGAACCAGTTGTGATTTGAGGTAACAGATTTTCAGAAGGAAAGCAGAAGACATTCAAAAGAAGGGACCATTGGAAGTTTAATACACCCTCACCTCTTCGAAGGTAAAGACGTAGTTATGTTTTAGTTTACATCTATTGAAAAATTGCTGGCAAAGAGGGTTAAGATGTTGTTTGTTAATAAGTTAACGGCTACCAGGAGGTTCAACTAAAATTAATATGACATGTTAAGGAAAGTCCATGAGTTCTAAATACATCTGTCTTTGTAGTGTACCTTAGTTTTAAAACGTAGTTCTTGTATCAGTCTGAATAGCATGCACCACCCCAAACAAACTGGGAGTGAAAATGTCTAGTCTGTAACTGTTAATAACGACAATAACAATAATAATAAAGCATATGCTTAATATTGCATTTAGACATTATTCAACAACACAAAACATATAAAATATCCTTTTTTAAACATACTCTAAATCAAACATTCGAGCAGTATGTGAAATCACCTCTGGACTTTCAGATCCTTTTAAGTAGAAGACTACACAGAGGAACCATCACAATTAGTATCCTAATAACCCATCTCAGTCTGACTAGGTTTAGTTGGGGGGAACTGTTTCTCACTCTCTAACAAAGGTTCTTTATTCTCCAGTGTTACGAGTTTACACTGCAGCATAATAGCACATATGAGATGAACAGAACCCATATCCCTCAGTTCCTCGCAAGATTGTCCCTAAAACGAGAATACTATATTTCTTCTGTCAACAAAAAGATAGTTTCATTTGCATATAAGGAGAAGACAAATAGACCACTCGCCATCATCTGAATTTCTAATAATCTCTAATGAAGAACAGATTCAGTCAGTAATGATGCATATGTTTGTCTCAGAATAATTCACCAAGCAAAATCATCAAATCCAAACTTTCATTTTTTAATGCATGAAAACCTAATGCATATATCCAGAAACTGAAGTCCTTCTAAATTATGCAGATTATATAAAAACCTTCTTTTCCTTTTTTTTCCTTTTATTTTTAAAAGTGTCCTTTCAAAATAAATCAAAAGGAATATTTCATCAATAGTTAAGATCAAGTTATTCTTTCTCTTCAGAAGCATTTTTTTACTTTTTTCTTTTGTTACACACTTGTTAAAGAGATTTCAAACATATTCATTACTTCACCAGGAAATTCATCCAAATATTCACACTGCTGACTTCCCCCAGTTTAAGAATTAAATGAATCACTAAAATATGTAGATGAAGTCTTCATTTCTTTTTCTGCCTTTGATAGTTAAAGATGGTGAAGTAGTGAAAAGGGGGTCTGCTATCCCTCTTGTAGCTATGATAGGACTTTCTGGTGAAGAAACAAGAGAGGACAGTTGCACAGTCAAGAGGTCAAGGATTTGCTGCTATTCTGCCACAGGAAAATGGCTGGGAGGAATAAAGTGATGGATATGCATTCAATTTACAAAACCCCAGTATTTCCATGCCTAAAGGCAGCAAATACAGGCTTCCATTACTTAAGAAGTTTCTCTAAAGTGTACTAAGTGCTAAAAAATAACTTAGGAATAGGGTGCCACTAAAGTTTAAAAGAGTTACTAGCCTTATTTGTCTGTGTATTGACAGCTTGCATTTATCTTGGTCATATATTGCTCAAACCATCTTAATGAGAAATTTTGACAACTAAACTACATGTGTATATTGCTTCATTTTCAATACTTACTGATTCATTATTATTTCTAACTTTTTATCTGTAAATAATCCATATATTTCTCTCAATCTGGAGTAATTTTTTAAAAAAATTATTTTTAGTTAAATAAAATTTAACTATGTTTTTTATATAATGCTGCATTTGTGCACTATGAACTCAAGAGACAAAATTTGCTGAAAGTATGTTTCTAATGGAATTAAAATACAAGCATTTTCAAATATTCCACTAAACAGAAGGCTGTTTGATATAGAGAAACCCTTTACTAAAACAAAGATTAAAGTTCTGGTTTCAGAAAAAAAATCATCCATTCATGTTGAAATATCTCATCAAAGCCAGGGAGGCAAGTTATTTAAGAAGATACATGCAATGTAGCAGTCCTCACAGGGTCAGGACTACAGTTAATGGATATCAAGCCAGACTGAAATCTTGGGTTTAAATTTTCCTGAAATTTGAGGAAAGTTGCATCCTAATCATGTTTAGATGAAGATTTCATCTTTAAAGATGAAAGACCTTTCTCGAGTTGAACTACTAAAAAATCTAGCATTCTGGGAAGGAGTGCTCAGCTAGATCTATCCCAACTCTGCAGCTCAGGTTTCAGCTCTGGTAAACAGAAAATAAGCAAATAAACAAATAAGAAAATACAAGTAAAATACATTGTGTTTGCCCCTGCATGTGCACTAGTAAACTCCTCAGTTTGCTTTGAGAGCATCTTATAACACACTACAAGTTCTTCACAATGATACTAAAGCTACCACTAGTTGTTTTTATATTAATATGTATATTAAAACACTTATTTCACGTATATTAAAGTGCATGTAAAATATACATCTTTTGTATTATATTGATAACCAAATTCAATACAAGCCAATGCTGGCCTTTGTGCTGACTAAAGTGGATTTGGAGAAAGCCATACATGCACCACAGATGTTCCTGACACCCCCACAAATGAGAATTCTTTACTATTGCTCCCTGGCACTTTCAGCAGATTTTAGTTTCTGTTATTTCTGACAATGTCCCCTTATTACAGAGAAATGAATTAGGTTTTTCATACCTTTGGTTGGAGATTTGGATGAAGTAGCACATACCCATTAGGATCAATTGCAAAATAGTATCCATTTGGACAAAGCTGAAAAAAAGAAATGAAGTTTAGCATTATAAGGTTTTAAGTAATAAAGATTAATTAATTATTTTCAAGCAATAGTCACATTGAGGAAAATACATTGTCTCAGGCATCACAAAATATGTGAGATATTAACATAGAGAAGATAATTTCTGAATATTTACTCTTAGAATCATAAACTTGGAGAATAATTTAGGCTGATGGGACCTCTGGAGGTCACCTGGTACAATCCTTCACTGAAAGCTGAGCTAATTTCAAAAGAAGATCCAACTTCAAAGTTGGACTAGGTTTCAAAGGGTCTTTGAGATTCCACAACCTCTCTGGGCAACCTGCTCCAGTGTTTAACCACCCTCACAATGATTTTTTTTCCTTATTTCCAGCTGGAATTTCCATTGCCACAAGTACATCGATTGCCTCTTGCCTTTTGCTATAAAACTTCGAGAAATGTCAAGGTCCATCTTCTCCATGAGTCCCCTTAGGTAACCCCATTAGGTTCCTCCTTCAGGCTGAACAAACCCATCTCTCTCAGCTTCTCCTCGTATACCATGTACTCCAGTCCCTTGGCCAATTTAGTGGCTCTGCACTGGACTCTGCCCAGCACCTCAGTGTCTCTCTCACACTGAGGAGATCAAACCTGGACACAGTACTCCTGATGCAGGTGTTCACTGCACAGCTGGACGCTTTTACTGCAAGGGCACAGCACTAACTTATGTTCAGCTTGTCCTTCACCATGACCCCAGGCCCCTTCCTGCCCCAGGCTGAACTGTGGCATGGGATTATTCCATTCTAGATGCAGGACTTCGCATTTGCCTTCAGTCAAAGTTCTGATGTTCCTTTGCTTTCTCATCTGTTGTTTTCCACAGTACTAGTTATTTTCTTAGAAATTCCCCAGCTAGACGTCTTAATATATAAATCAATCATACTGAGTAGGGGACAGACAGACATGTATATTAGAGAACTTTTCTATAAAGAACCATCCTGTATAAAAGCTAAGTATTCCTATTAGCTGAAATGATTGTGTACTCTACACTGTGATAAGAACCAAACACTCAATTAAAGAGCAGTGCCTTAAGCTACAGGAAAATAATTACTTGGAAAATATCCCCCAGTGTAGAAGTTGGCTTTTACAGATGCATCCTGATGGACTATTCACACAGAAACACATATATGGCCGGAGACAAAACCATCAGAAAATCTACAACAATGGAAAAGAATAGATGAAAAAAAGCCTGCTGGTATTTTGACTCGTATCCATTCATTGCTGTATGACTTATGAAAGGCTGTGCACAGAAATCATACATAAATCATACATAAAGAGAAACCACCAACGCAAGCAACTTACCGTAAATCGGGGTGTCAGTTTTTTTATGTCCTCCAAAGAGACATCAACCCCCATTACTCCAAGAATCAGCTGATTCTGGTAAGATTCCAAAACGTTAGAATATGTTTGACATATTTACAATGCAGAATAACTGCAACAGTCAGTGAATTTTGATTTTGCCTTTGTCTCTTGTTTGACAGATATTACTTGAAAAGTTGCCTATTTACTTATCTGTCTATTCTAAATATTTTAAATAATACCCAAGTGATTCAAAATAACATTCAATATATTCAGAATTTAGTATAGAACATGAAAATTGTTTATGAAGATGAATATGGATGCTTTCCTGGATGAATAAACAATAAATGTAAGAACAAAACAGGTGAAAGCAAAAGCAATGCTTTAATATTGCCAATGATGTAGATACTAAATTACTAGGACCAATATAGAGCTACTACTGCTTGCTTAGGTGGGGCAATTGATGAGTGAGACCCCAAAATAATTAACCTCTTTTGGCTATGGTATAATGATGAATGAAAAAAAAAACCCAACAAAACCAAAAAACCTAGTGACTATAACAATCATCACCATTTGAAATCAAGGACTCAGGCACTACATTTACTTCACTTGCAATTTATTTTCCTACTACAGAAAAGGAGGGCAGTTATTTACATAGGATCACCTGAGTCCTTTCTCCATATTAAATAAATTTGGAATATGTATTGGAAGATGCATCTTGCAGTCTGTAGCCTAAAATTCATGTAGAGACATAAGTTGAGCAGATTCAAGTTCTCCTCTTGTTCCTCTGTACTAGACCATGGCTGTTTTATTTCTCAGAAAGACATCCTTTGATAATCAGCAGTCTCTCACTTTGCAACCAGACTCAGTGAATTCCATTATCTCGTAGATAAGATTATGAAACCTTTGTTTGTTTTGTTTTGTTTTTAAAGGGAAACTAAGACAACTCTTCTGAAAGTAAATAAAAGAAATTGTAGTGATCAAATTTGTATTTATTAATTCTGAGTCTATGTAATATCTGAGAAATTGAATCAAAGAATATCTTGTTTAAACTTCAGTATATTTTGACATGATTGAACATGAATATCACACCAAATGTACAGTATTTTACCACATACTGTAAGTATATTCTAGGTTTGATTTTAAAAAAGCAGCATTCTGATTTTGTGAAGAGGACATAAATTGATTCCATATCAAACAGTAATAGGGATGGGCAACTGTATTTATTTAATACTTTGATTTTAATCTAAGTACACAGTGCTATTTTCTATTATCACTACAACAAATTAATTTAAATACTCTACATCATTGCCCTTTACCCTGAAATGTCATAGCTTCACAGATTTGTTATAAATTTATCTGGGCATTCCTTTCTTGGCAAGGCCTAAATAATATCATCATCTATTTCCCATCTATTGAGCACTTAATGCATTCCCACTGCCACCAGGTCACAGAGATAGATCAAGGAATGTCATACCCTGAAACTCAGAACTACAAAAAGGGTGATCTGCATTTCCTTGTTCCCAGGAGGTTATCAGGTAACTAGCGATGACCTCTTTGTTTCTGATATACAAGACAATTAAACTGTAGAAAGCTTTATGGAAATACACATTTTTCAAGGCATTTAGCATTAAATGTAATTCAAATAACTGATTTTTTTTTTTCTTTAAGTAACAGCTTACTATTTTCCCATTTTGTTCCTTTGTTAGATTGAAGACAGGTAGAGTTCCTGTAATCACAAGGCCCAGCTCCTAGGAAATAACCACATACAGAGGGGAGAAAAACACTTTTTAGTTAAATAACAAATATTGAACTATAATACATTAGAATAAACCAGGGATTACTGTAGCCAACCACTAGATTAAAGTATTGACTTTAAGTTTGCAAAAAAAGAAAAAAATAATAATACTTCATTGATTCTATGCATAGAAAGTTAAAATTACTTTTTTTGTGTGTCCTTGTGTCAGTGAGAATAATAAATCACTTTTTAAAAATAGATGGTGTGCAACAACTTAGGATATAATAGTTTAAAAACCCCTAAATGTTATGAAAACATGTTTACAGCTACAGTACCCACTATATTAAAAACTTCAGATAGTAGGGGGAAAAAAAAGCCAAAACAAAAAAAAAGAAAAAAAAGGAGAAAGCTAACACAAACTTAAAGATAGTAAATAAGTAGCAACAACCACAAAGAAGCAAAATCAACAGAAAAATCCAACAGGTAATACTACTACTGCTTTTCGTATCATCACTACTTTTCAATGCCTTGCAGTAGTGTCCATCATCAGTTCTGTAAAATCACATAGTCTCTTCTGGTACTGAGGCAAGGAATTTGCACTTATTTGGGAAGATGTAAGAAATTTGTTTTTCCTTTATTAACAATCACAACTCATACTTACAGTAGGATCCAGAATACCATATGTTTAGATAGCCAGAAAAGTTTTGTTTTCCATTCTGGATTGTGCACAGGTAGATTTCTACCTTTTTTATGCTAATGTTTGGGGTTTATTTCCAAAATGTTTTTCCCCTCACTGATGTGTACTCCTTCCATGCATTTTACTGAGGAACCATATCACTTCTCTCCCTTTTTTTCATTATTAAAAAAAAATAAGCTGTAATACTTTATTAATACACTCTGATGAAATCTGTTCTCCATTTGCTCAGTCTAGTAGCACCTTTTTGAATTTTACACCATCCTTCATGAACTTAAGTTTGTGTATCAAATGAAAGGTGATGGGATCACAGTTAGTAACGTTACAAGCAAGGTGAGGAGTAGAAGTGGATGCTTTAGGAGAATAAGAGAAGCAAGAAATGGAGATGAATCAGAAGAAAAGAGAGGAGGATATTTTTTAGAAGGGGCATTGAAGATATACATAACGAAACAAGAGGGGTATGTATGGGGAATAACACTCTCTCCCCCCACTAAAATATAAAAATAGAGAGGACATTAATTGTGGATAAATTATGACTAACTCATAAACCTAAAAGTATCTGAAAATTCTGGGATTATCTTGCAGAAAGTGAGGCCAGAGCAACACTGTAACAGAACCCAAAGGAACAGGGCAAGAAGAGCGGTGTGAATTGCCACAAATACATCAAATTATTGAAGACAGTCTTGAAAGACAGCCTCAAATGAAAGTACCTCTTTAGGATTTCATAACCTGCACTTAAGCTCAGTTCAAATGTGGCCTCATGTAATACACTTTGCATTATTTTAGCCTTAGCCCCCAAAAGGCTGCTGGACAGTATAAGAAAAAGGATAGGAAAAAGTCCAGTGAGGCACAAGCAGGAGAAGGGTAAGCCCTACAGGAGGGAATTGCTTTAGGCAATTTAAGATAAAGAACCAGTGTGACAAGTTGGCAAAACCAAAAATCAGGAAAAGGCTCGAGAGTGGATTAGATACACCTGTGCCTTTATGCTCTCATCTGTGATGAGAAAGTCCACAAATTTCAGCCTTTACCTCAACAGTTTTGCTTGGGTTGTCCTCCTTTTCATAAATAAGTATATGTATGCACACACAAACATATACATAATTATATATACACAAACACATATTAACACATGAATGGAGAAAAGCTTGAAGGAAAGACTGAATGAACCCACTGAAAATATAAAGTAACGCAACAGAAGTCTGCAGGTATCACTTGTTTTACTTCATTAAATGAATCTCTTTCTATCCCCAGTTACAAATTTAGCTTTGGCTTTACAACAGGATATGTACAGAACATATGAACTTTCGTCATAACATCCTTTATGTTTCCAGTAAGTACCTCAATAGTAACCAAGAAAACATGGTTAATGAACTTCTGGCCATTGAAATTCCAAAGGAAAACTAGTTCCTCTGTGTCACGCTCAGTTCTATGATGTGTTGATAAAAATTTTACAGTAATGCTGACTGACGGGAAGAAGTGGATTTTGACATGACATTAGATGACCATGTGAACTTGGATAAATACATGATTCCACATGACCATTTTAGAGTAATTTTTGCCTAGTTAGAGTTACTCAGAAGAAGGTTATCTAGAGCAGCAGATTGGATTCCTGCTAATAATACTTTGCATTTCGTAGTTTCCTGAATATGTTTGTTTTACAAGACCAAAGTGATAAATTCAGCAGTAAGGAAAGCATTTCATATATCTTTTTGTTTATTTCCCCATTATATACACTGTCCAACTAAAGAAATCATTACCTTAGCAAGCAAGCAATTACAACCACCATGATAGTTTAAAGATCCAAGTTCAAAATCTGTACAAATACCCAGTAACATTGACTGGTTTCATTTTGCCTGCAATACTTTTGGGGTGAAAAAAAAAAAAAAAAGAAAAAAGTAAGACCTCCTCACCAGTAACATAACAGATGACCTCTACTGCAGCACAGGTACAATACTGGAAAACTATTTGCTTCTTTCTTCTTTTGTTAATTTGAGGACAACAATGACCTACACTTAAAGATCTGTGTGTAGGATAAATTGCTTTTCTCTGATAAAGTTCAGGACACTTAGGAGGATACTAGGTGCAAGTAATGTCCAGCACGTTGGAAATAGCTGTTCAGGAAACTGCTCTGTTGAAGTGTATAGATGCTGGAAATGCAAGAATATTACGTTTGGAACTGTAGGAAATTGTGTCCTCAGGACTGTGGAAAATGGACCCCATAGTTACTGATTTGCTGAAATTCTTACTTTATTAGTGATAAATACAGATCATACCAGAGCATCCAGATAGACATTTGTCCATTGGACTTGTTTGGCTTTTTCTCCAGCTAAAACCATTGGTCTTCCCAAAACATCCAGATATTCCTGCCAAAAAGTGTAACAAACTCATCAGAAGGCAGTTATTAGATCAAAGTCCAGAAACAGCATAAAAAATAAACAATAATGAAATAAAAACAATTAAAATATCAGGAAAAAAAAGTAGTCAGAATTCACCACTAATATAAGAGTAGTATTTAGTTACTTCTTTAAAATTCTACTACCCAACAACTCAGACTTCAGCTTGCAGTATCTACTGCCAAGGCAATTTCTGTATTTCAGTCTCAGTCACATGGACCTTACACATCCATAACCACTGCTCTCTTTCCCCAAAGTGAGAATTACAACTATTTTTGTTCCAAAATTAATTGCTAATGACATAATGAAATTACAAGCAGATCACAGAACCTTCAACCCAGAAGAGAGAGTGGGCGATGGAGGGTGAATGGTGGTACAGCTGGGTATGTTAAGCTCCTACAGCAACAACTTGCATAACTTCTATTGAAACAAAAAATTCAGAGTTGTAAAATCTCATAGTCCCTTCCTGCCTTCAGTTCGGGAGTACAGCTAAAGCTGGTGATCTTATGAGATGTCAGACTTCTGGTCTCGTTTGGGAGTGGATGCCATCAAACTTGCTTCAGTCTTCAACCTTTTCTATTTGTCTGATCATATTAGGGATATTTCTTGCCAGACACTATCTGGAAGAGTTTAACAGAATCAAAGGACTGTTATTCAAGCCAAAAAAAGGACTCTTATTTTCTGCCAAAAAATGTCATGCCTGGCCTTGGAAGGACAAAGAACTGCTATGATATTTCTCTGCTTTTCTGGACATGTGAATACATGGGCTTTCAGACAACTGAAAATAATATCTGTTCATCTACACTGTCAGTTTGGATCACATCATATAATTCCAGGGTCCTGTGCCCTTAATTAACTACACTCATGTCTGCTAAAATTGTCCTGCGTTATTTTTGAAGGAAAAAAGCTGTGTCTCTCCCAGACTGGCTGGATGAATCCAGGAACCTCTCCTATAAGCAGGATCGTACCAGGTCACTGTTTCTGCCCAGCTGAGTTGCGATACTCTAGCAGGGCTACACCTTCACACAGACCCACAGTAATACAAACCCTTAGGATCATGCTGTAAGATGGCAGGAGGCAGACTACGAATGTCCAGGCATTTTATAAAAAATTACCGGGTTTGTAGAACTTTATAAAAAAATCGTTTCCGTAACTCAGGATCAAAGAGGGACCTTGTAAGGCCAGGAGGAAAACTGAGCCCCAAACCTAGTCCTTGTGCAGAGGTCTGCAGAATGCAGATCACTTCAAATGCTATGTTGTGTACACATGGCCAACCTGCTTTAGGGGATGCTAGCGCGCCTGGTGTGCATGCGAGCTGCTGTGGGCCAGCTGGCCAGGGAAACAGGGATCCCACTGTGAACTGCCTCACTGAAACTATTAAAAATGAATAAATAAATTAGAATACTTTAACAGAATAATATCTCATATGTAGAAGAAAGCTTTAATTTTTCCTCTGTTTTTAATGTAGCATAACTTAAAATTTCATTGATTCAAACAGACATGAAATGCAACATATCTAAGAACAGAAATTACTCCAGTTCTTTGTGTTACAACTGTATCTGCATTTGGCCAACACACTTACCTGGGTGTTAATTCTTATGGCTCCAATGGACGGAATTTCATAGTAATAACCTAAAATTTGGAACAGAATTAATACCACCTTACTGTAATATATTGCTAGTCTCTTCATCTTGAGGAATTTCACTTAGCTTGCAATTTCCAATTTAATTTTTATAGAAAATACCACGTATGAATGGAATACTTTTTTGGTAGATGCCATTACAATGCGTGGCCACCTATGATTGGTCACCATGCCATACAGGCCAAGCTAGTTACTTACTCTTGAACAGTGAGAGCATATAATGTGTTTCTTTTGTCTGTTTTTAAAGCTGAGATAATGTACTGAATTTGTACTCCTGGATTCCCAGTTACTCTGATGTGCAAGTATATTTAATGGTTATTTTAATACACTGTGACAGCAATGTAATTATATGCTGAATGCATACAGGAATGCAAGTATAGCTACAGCCTGCCACAATAGTGAAGTTCATAGCAGAACAATATATAAGGCACTCTGTGGAAAGGATGAAGAAAACAAACTGGTATTTCTTCTAACTAGACATCAGAAATGTCTTTATTCATAATCACTGATTTTATCACCTATTTGTTTGAATTAAAAATCTTGCCCATAGGCAAGACTAATAAGACTGAAAAGACAGGCACTGAGATCCAAGTTACGACCATGCAAGTTGTCAGTCAGATTGGAAGGAAGGGGTTGAGGACTGGAGACGTAAAAGTACTGACGTTAGTCATTTACTTTGCCATAAGCAATGCATGACAGGATAATAAATTAAAACTTCTAATTAAGGAAAAATTAAATAAAAAATTGCTTCTTTGGATATGCAAAAAAATAATCACATCCGTTTTGGACAGAAGATAATGATAATTTTGCCTTGATAATCAAATGACATAGGTAGTTATGCTTTAAGCCAGCTGGTCCTCATTTGTTTTGAAACATGGGGTTCACATGCACACAGTATTTTGAGATACAAAGACGTTAGTTAAAAAATCCCTGTTCAAAAAAACAAACATTGATTTTCTGTAATTATCTAACAATACAATCTGGTCTTCATGAAGTTGTAGTGTCTTCTGCATAACTTGCCAGCATACTGAGGGATTCATGAGGTTATGATATGTATGCTATTCATACAGGCTATGGTTTCTTCTATATCATTTTTTTCTGTATCTGTATCTTTCTCTTATCTTTGCTTTATGTTATTCTTATGCCTGAGAATCGTATCTTATCCTCCTTCCCTAGCAGGCTTAATTTTCAAGACCCTTTGAAATCTGTCCCACCTCTCACCTCTTGCTTCTCACTGATTTGTAAAATAAATTTATCTATTTTCTATTGATCTGTATTTATCTCTTATCTCTTGTTCCATAATTATACTGTAAGATATTTGAGACACCTCTTTCTTATACTCATTTTAAATGTTTCTGACCACATTTTTAATGTAGAAATTTTAGGAGAAAGCATTTTACTTCCTTACTTTCAACTTTTCAACTTTTTTTTTTTCTACATAAAGAAATCAGGATAAAAATAAAAAATGTAAGATGCTCTTAGAAGCTAAGAAATCACAGCAAGAATAATGTAGATATTTTCATCAAAAAAGGGAAAAATAATGCAATTCATCTGGTCCCTTGTAAGTTTTGGAGAAAAACAGAAAGAAATCGAACCAGCCCCTAACCAAACAAAAAATCCCTTTGTCCAGACCCCTTAATATAAAACAGCTTTGCTAAATTTCTTATCTGTCATCAGTTCCATCTTTTCATAGATGGCTATTACAATGAGAATTCTCAAAATTGAACCATGATATCTTATTATTATAAAAAATACCATGATATTTTTCTTATAATATAAAGTGTTAAATAATCAGAAATGAATATGGAAGCTTATTCTTTACTTATATATATTTATATACACATTATTTAATCAAATAACTTTTTGGAACTTTTATTAAAAAATACAATAAAGCTAAAAATCAGGCTGAAAAAAATCTGTAATTTTTAGACAATAATAAAGACATCACCTATCCAGAGCTCTGGCAAAGAATAGTCTCAAAGAAAAACACAGTACCTTTATTTTCGCAGGCCATCCACTGTATGGGTCCTTTGTCATAATTATGTTGACCAACAGAAAATGTGAACACACGTACCTATGCAAGTTAAAAAACCAATGCATATAACTTAACTATATGTCATTAATTAGCTGTGACTCTCAAGTTAATGACACCTGGATTTTTCATACATTTGAACAGAAAACAAAAATGTGAATTTTCCATTTTTTATCACCATAATAGATACACTGTTTATTATATTTTATGTATTCCTAGTATTTGGTCCATAAAGTAGAACTCAAGAAGAATGTTCTTTCATACATCTTTTATACATTAAAGCTGGTACACTGGTTACCACCCACGAACCATTTAAATTCCCCCCCCACCCCCCCCCCGGGTGGTAATTATAACTCTTCAGGTTTTGTTAAATTAGTTGACAAAATCTCCTATCAATATTAGATGCTCACCAATGAATTAAAATGAACATATGCATGGCAGTAGAATTCAAAGCAATGTAAAACAGTATGTTTTAGGATATAAAATAATTTGGGGAGGAGGGGAAAATAAATTTTTTAGATACTACAGGAAAGAAATTCTTGTTTTGCTCAGACTGTCAGTCTTTTTCATGTCACACCACTAAATTAGTCCAATGGAGCTCCATAGAAGGGTTAAGCTTCTGATATTTCACTTTAAGCTCTTGATATTCATTAAAGCTATGTGTTTTCTAAGCATAATTCCATTCTGTTTACCAAATGCAACTCAATCTATCTCAGCAACTAAGGGAGTTATGGCTTCAGAAGAATTCACCAAATTCTATCCAAGATTTGGACTGAAAACAGGCTTTTCAGCTGAAATTATTTTCCATGCAAATTGTCTGAATTGAATGAGAAAAATTAAACCCAAAATCTGGTATTGCTGTATACAAATTAAACCCCCTACAAGACACATCATAGAAAAATTACAAATATTATGTTTCAGCTTCCGGCTGAATATTTCACTCCAAAGCTGAGCATTTCTGTAAAAGGTGGGAAAAATATTTTCCCAACAGTTTTAATAGCTGTTCACTGTTATCATGTCCCTCTGAAGGAATGTCCAAGGACCAGACTGCCTTTCCTTTCAGACATCTCTTTCTTTATGGACCTTTAACTTTACCACTTCACTTTACAAATCACAGATCACAACATGTGAAATCAGAATATGAATTCCTTTCTATGGAACTTTAATGAATATATTTAAAATTAAAACATAATACAATTAATTTGCATACAGGCTATAACTGAGTAATAAGGTAATGTTTTCTTTAAACAATATTGATAATATAAAATTGCAGAGACTCCTTGTAAATTACTGATCATTAAGTCTTTAAATGATTATTTATCCAAATTTTCATCACATTATTTAGCATGTGCGATTACTACCTAAACCTTCATTTGTCAAATAACCAACAAATATCATGTGACATAATCACAGCTTATGTATTAATCAAGAGCTGTAGGAATAGCTCCAAATCATCAATCAGCAGCTAGAGGATGGTGAAACTTTATTAGTGTTGACCTCTATATGCAAGCAGGGTGAACAAACCTTTGTGCTAGATGTCATTTTTAATTAACAATATGTTTTGATTTGCTTTATCCATATAAGCCCTTTGTTTCTGCAGTTAAAATCAGAATTAAAGCAACTACTCTGCTGCACTGAATGCTGACACAGATGCTTGGTTTGCTTTTTTTTTTTAATACAGACAAAATTTGAAGTTTTTCAATAAAACTAATAAGACTATCCCATACAGGGTCATTTCCCAGTAATGAGTCAAGCCAATTACACTTTTAGTTACTCAGACAGGTATGGGAATGACTGTACATGTGTGATGGTAAAATTTTGTTCTCATAGTTTACATGGATAGAGACAGATGAAAAATAACTTCTATTACCTTGAAAATATCAGTATTGATAGTGTCAACATGACTTCACCTGATATGTCTACATCTCATTTATTTTTTTAATACTGTATCCCATTGTAAATTCAAGTTACATTTGCCATCCCCCGTTTGCTCTTGACCTCTTTTACAAAATGTCAGCTATAACTCTTCTAATGGATCTTTCTGTTTCTATTTAATTACCATGTGTTTTGTCCAAGCTGAATATCACAATGTTATTTTCTATTGGTATCTCTCAGCTCACAAGGTCCCTGCCTACTACTTTTTTTTTTTTTGGACTCACCACTGCTCCCAGTTTAGTGTCCACTAAACACTTGATTCAGAATACATTCTTCTCAAAAATTGCAGTGCAATAAGAAAAACCCCACTGAAGGCCACTAATTAGATAGTTGAGTGACCTGATGTCTCTTTTGGATTAAAACTAAGTAATTAAGTTAAGACAAAGTCATGTGGGTTTACTTGTGTGTGTATGAAACACATGAGTCAATTAGACTGGACTGTCTAGCATTTGATCTCAAATATAAAAATGAAACACTGCATTGGATTCAAGTTGCGAAATGGTATGTAATTTAGGGAAAAGAGCAGCATGCTAAATCTGCAACTAATCTATAAAGAATTTAGAATTTAAATTATTGACAACAAGCAGAGGACAATATATCTGATTTACTGTTCCTTGGATAATTAACAGAGATAAAAAACTGCAATGAAAATTAGAGTTTTTAATTGTTACTTGGTTTGGCAAGAGGGTGGAACATTCAAAAGAGTTTTCTTTTTCCTATTGCCTCATCTGGAATTGAGTAGAATGACAGACCAGCTGGAAAAATGAGTCAGCAAGTCAAATTAAACAAGCCAATTTTAGCAAAAAAACATGTTCTGTGCTAACATTTTCTGTGACAGAACCCAGAGTCAGCCAAAGGACTGAGATGCGTCTGTCTATACCTTTTCCTTATAGACATATCTCCAAAGAAGAGGAAAGGCTTTCAAACTGAAAAAGTCAGATTGAATTACTTTTAAGAGGGAATTTATGACTGAGAACACTTGGAGCAACTAGATCAGACACAATGGATATGAGCACCTCTCCCTTTGCCTGTCCTTCCTTTTAAGTTTGGTTTCAACCAACTAAGTGGATTTCTGAGTTGAAGCAAACTGCCAAGTACTCTTTGATCCCAAGAAGTTGTTTTCAATCACCACCAAGGCCTGGTTATTTTTTCTCCACGCTTCTCTGCAGCCTCTTAGGTTCTGCATAACCTACAGGTTCCCAGGTCCTTTTGCTATGACTCTTGCTCTCCACAGTCCACACCAGCAGATGGACACTTCTGTCCCCCAAAGCATTTCCCAGGGGAAGTGCCACCTTGCTTCCATACAGGGGAGATCCATTTATTCCCTTCATAAAGAAACAACTTTCAAATCAATAAAAACCAATGGAACAATCAGGAAAACAAATAGGAGCTGTCACACTTTCTGATTTTCAACAGGACTATTCAAAGTAAAGTACTTCTAGAAAACTCGTACCCTTAGAATGGAGAACGAGAGACAGGCACCAACGTGCTCTGCCAGCCCAGTCAGATACAGTCTAGAAACTGTTCTGAAATATAAAAATCCTAATTTCTACTACCAAGGGTTCAAGTCCAGAGCTGTGTTAGTTCTGTCAGCAATATATCATGTGCTGGTAATGGGTAGCTAATTCTCTGTATTTTTCTCACTCTGAAACTAATCTTGAGGAGAAAACACAAAATCTTTTATTCTTGGTATTATTCATTTACAGTGTATAGTAGAGCAATACACTTATTAACAAACAAAACAAGTTTAGAATTAATGTAAGGACAGTCAGACCGTGAATGGCACAGGCTGCCCAGAGAGGTTGTAAAGTCTGCCTCCTTTGAGGTTGTAAAGATCAGACTAGATAAAGCCCTGAGCAACCTGACTTGATCTTATTGCTGACATTGGACTAGAAACCTCTGCAGGTCCCTTGCATCCTGACTTATCCTAGGATCCTATGAAGGACATCAAAGGAAAGCAAGCAAATATCCAACTCCTAATCAGAGGAAGTGGTAGACAAAAAAGAAAACTGCAGAAAATAGAGGAAGTACTGTACTGAAGAAAATACAATTGCCTAATTATATAATTAATTTGCTTTTTATTTTGTATTTCCCTCTATCACAAAAAGCTCATAAAACCCAACACAAATAGAAGGATTCTGACTGCTACAGATATTAGGGGACTGCAGCACTCAAGAGAATTGTGATGAAGACATAAATTAAGAGCTACCCATGAAAAGGCTGCTTTCCCTATAGATCTCAGTTGCTTTTTACCTACCTTATTTCTTCACTTTGCTATTGGAATAAAAGAAAGATTAAATGAGACTCTTCCTTTGGATGTATCATGTTATGAGTATTACAGAAAATTAACAGCTTGAGTGAAGTTAATTCAAAGTGGTAACTAACCACAAAAAACCACTTGCTATTTAGACCACTGCATGTATGTGTAGGCAATATATGTAGGCCTACGAGAGTCTGAGAAACTGCAACCACTCTGCAAGCAGTTCAGAGTGGATGAACATGCATATTTTGTGACAGATAAATTATTTGTCTTGAATTCTGCACTGCTGCAATGAGAGCTCTCAATAAGCATTTATGTGCATCTCTTCATTTCTCTGTTCAGGAGGAGATTAACTGACCTTTGTAGATAGATATGTCTCTTTATCAGATATCAAGAGAGCTACACGATTAATTTACGCAACTAAATGTAGGCAAGATGAATCCCATCATTTTATGTCCATCATGTAAAAATAGCAAGAGTGCACCTTTCTCTACCACTAGATAAACAAACTGAGTCAAAAACTGATCTCATCAAATCATGCAACTTCAGTTTTCATGATGACAGTATGATTTCAGAATATTTTAATCTGGCCTTTACAACTGCAGGTAAAGATTCACAGATAATCTCTTTTACTACAGACCAAGAGAAGCTGTGATAAAGAGGAATAACTAATTCAGTAATTCCAGCATGATTCAGGAGATTATTTTTCCCACTAATGTGCTTATAGATTTTCAGATATGACGAAAAATTGTTTGTGGTTTATATTTAATAGGTACACTTCTGAAATAAGAGGACAATATAACATTTTTCTGAATAAAATTGTGAAACTGCTTTTCTATATTCCATCATGCACTCCATCTTCTAAATCCCTTTTAAGTATAGCCTTTAAACCACTTATCATTTTGGTACTTTTCTGCCATAGGTCAGGGAAATGTTATGTGGTTTTCAAGCTGCCACAGTTAAAACTGTGACTGCATTTTTGTCCTTACTGCCTTTACACCTGTGGGTAGAAATCTGAAGATGATTTTGGATACTGCTATGAACTAACTGAGACCAGAAGACATTTATGACCAATTTGAACTGAGAACAGAACTTCAGAGGATGGTCTGAAAACCCTATACACAAATTAGGATTAGCCAATAGGAAGCACCAAATACAAAGTTTCACATAAATTCTGGTCTATAAGCTATCATGCTGAACTGCTAGATTCAGGAGTCCCAGGGATGCAGTTCTGAACCATTTGGGTTATATCTATAAAGGTAAAGCAGCTTTTTTTCTCCTAGGAAGCACAGAGAGAAGAGAAATAAAAGTTCTGTGTTTAACAGCAGGGGTAAGACTCACAATGATGTGCTAGAGGGAAGTTTTAGGATCCCTTAGGCTATCTTCATGCAGTAAATAAAATGGGACATAACCCTTTTTCTTTCTCAGGCCATGAGGGCAAGTGGCACAGCATGGCTCGCATCTCTACATCTAAATTATGTTGCCATCCTCCCTCCCTGTTGTCATGCACACCCCCGCCCCTCGCACTGGGTGATCTCGTTATAAAATCTTTTGGGAACAGGCCGTGGCTCATGCTACCCCCTGAACTGAACACAGACATTGTTCAAAAGAGTTGATTGCCACAGGCCAAGAACCATACTGTTGGGTCTGTTAACGATTAAACGGTATGGATAATTGTGGACTTTTCTCCAGCCTGCACCCTGGCCTTGGATTGTTCATTAGTACGGATAGAGCTGTCTGATTCACTCATATGAGTAAAGCCGGTTTTCTCGTGACAGACGGAGCAAGGCTCACCGTTTTCAAAATGACCATGACAGCAGTGCCTCTAATATTTTAAATGAGAGTTCAATGCTCATACAAAAGAGGGCTGAGTTCATGTTTCTCAGGTTGAGCAAATTCATAACTTCCACTGCTCTGAATACCAAGAAAGTTCAGAAGTTGGAGATTTCGGCTTTTGTATGCGTCTCTCAGACTGCCTACACATTTTGCCCTTAATAGCAGTTGGGAAAAACACAGAGATGACCTAAGCAGCAGGTTACGAAACCTAGTCAGGTGCTAAGGTTGTGAAGTCTAGAACTCAAAATGCAGAATTCACAATTTTATGTCAAATCAGGAAAGACCAAGAATAGCATGATACACCAACAGAAATGTGTCAAGTTGTATTTTTGGTATTTATGACTACCTTAGGATCTGCCTCTTGCTGTGGGTACTCTCCGAAAATATGTGTGGACATGGGGAAACTGGGGAGAAAACCCACATGGGAAGCAGTAAGAATTTAGCTCTCAAATATTTAGATGCAAAGATAATTGCAGGCTGGACATCTCTGAATTTATAGACATGAAGAAAGTATGAATGCATTTGATAAAACACCTACTTGAGTGTTTCCACAATTGACCCTCTATGCTCTGATTCAGCAAAGCATTTAACTATCCAAGTAATCCCCTTGACATCAATGGAAAAATGCTTTAATTGAGGCATGTGCTTAAAGAGTAATAGAGTAGGTCCTTGGAACTACTTTTCTAGACATTTATCCACAGTGAATTTCTCCCAGACTTTACACGTATATTTGCAGCCTTCTCTATCATTAATATCTTTCATGCACTACAATTCAAGTAGTACATAAATACAACTCAAACTTCAAGCTGCAATGCTAACTAATTAATTCATAGTCTAATTATAGTCTGTGTAATTATAGTCTAACAAAGAAAAGAAATAATGACACTCTAAAAATTAGCTCACATTACAACCTAATGCTAAGCCTTCTTCTATCTTAAAATAAAAAGAAAAATTAAGTTTGTTACATATTAGGAGATTATTGGAAAATCTCACTTGCTTTGGATATGATTCTATACTGATAACATGGGACCAAAACCATTTAACAGTCTTAATATATTGGGAAAATAGATCCAACAACAGTGATGTGTGGTGTAGTTATATGCAATTACTCTACAAAAGGAACTAACAACTGAGGATTATACCTGGAGTCTTCATAACATATGCATAAAATGAAAGGTGCATGTTCACTGAAGAAGTCTTTAAAGTGAATGCCATGAATCCCTGAAATATGTTTTGAGAATTGTAAAGTGTTTCCAAAATGAAACAAGTGGTTTCATCCAGCTTGCTTTGTTTCCTCACAAATAAAACATATCTGCATGAAAATGGGGATATTTTCTAGTGCAGAGGTTGAAAACACCGTTATGGTTAACATAATGAAAAATTTCAGAATTAACACTCTCACAGAACTAAAAAAAAACCCTAATTTAGCTACACTGTTCTACATCTTCTTAGTGCCACCTTGTGGAATTAAAGCAACTCATTCCTTACTGAAGGGCTAGCATGTGGTGCCCCTTCCTCTTCTGCCATACGGCTAAATGTGTGAAGGTATAAATACTGCTGATACCTACTAATCTACCTCTGCTAAATTGATTATAATTAGATAGATGGACCACTGATTATGTGATCCTTTAAGGCTTTACCTAGTTTAGACTTAATCTTTGATGAGCCAGAAGTTTCACAGAAGTACAAGCAGAATTATTCAATCTGTGTGCTCACAATAACTTACTGCAGGACTATTACATGACGACAAGGAGGCTATGTCCTCTGTACTACACTGCCTCCACAAATAAGGTGAAGTTTTTAATCTCAACATTTTCTAGGTGTAGGCATAAATCAGCTCTGTTTTATTAGCTTTTTGCAACATTAGTCTCAAGAACAGCGGTAAGAAAGAGAAAAGCTGTGCTTTCAAAAAGACTTCAACATGATGTGCTTGCATTTAAGTTTGAGAATGAGTTTGGCTGTGTCAACCCTACCAAAAATTTGGCCTTGGTCCACTCTCCAGCCTTAAGAGCAACTGTGGCAGCAGAGCCCACACACATGCATAGAAGTTAAGCTTGCTCCTTCCCTCTTTCCCCTTCCTTGCTGCCCCAGGAGTGGTCCCAGCACGCTGTCTGGGAGTGCGCCAGTTGGCAGAGGCTGAAAACCTCCCAGGTTTAACTAACAGTTAAAACCTGCAACTGATTGCAGGACAGTGTCCAAGCCCATGTCTCGGCCCCATGTAATTTACTAATATAAATGGTAATATAATATTAAGACATTTAGATTAATATGATGTCTCCAACACAGTGTGATGCAGTTGCTGTATGCTTAGCTCATCCTGCTGAAAGGCAGAGATGGATTTTATCTAGAAAATCCTAAAATGGTACTCAAGGAGTCTTCTGTGATGCAGATTTGTGGCTGTAGCTCTGGCTCAAAGGATGCCTACAGACTGGTTGCTTCTCCTGCCATCTACGCCAGAAGCACTGTCCTCACCAGACCACCCCGCACCACCCTGGAAACAAGCATAAAGCACTCAGTTTGGATCAGGTGGTTTTCTAGCCACTCATCCTGTCTCCCAGTCTTCAGACGAAGAAGTTACAGTTACCTTTTTGACAATTCAGGTGTTGAATGTTTTACTTCGACTACTCTGGTTATATTTACTCAGTTGATCCTTCCTTGGTTATGTTAATAATTTTCAGTGACACGAAAAACAATTAAATTCCTCCTTTCCCTAAGCTACTTCCCCTGACGCTCAGCATTTAGCATTACCTGAAGAAAAAGTAATTTTTTTCTGAGAGCTCCTTCTAAATTTGGTGGCCCTATCGGGAACCAAAGGAGTTGACAAAGCAATTCCCTCTGTACTCTGGATTAAAAGCATTTTAGGCATTTCTTTGCTAGTTCAAAACAACATTTGGAGACAGCTGAACAGCTGGAAAGGACCAGATTAATTAGAGAGATATTTACTGTTCTTATTGTGACACCAAGCCTTCTTTTTTTTTTTTTTGTTGGTCTCATAAGCCCTAGGGAAGAAATATTACAAATATCAGGTAAGGATTTAAAATAATATTTAATATTCCATCCAATATTTCAAACACTAATTTTAACCATGTACTCTGACTTTTTTTTTTTCATGCAAATAGTCTTTGTTTGAAAATAGTATATTAACTATCCCCTTTGTATAGTTACTCCCTCAATTTTTTACTCCCATTACTCCAGTTTTTGTACAGCATGGAAAACAGTGATTGAAACTAAATGGTTGCAAACGCCAAACAGTTGTGTTAGAAGGGGGAAAGGACAGGGGAAAGGGAAGGGTCATCGGAAATTCTCATTTCCAGCAGAACCCATTTACAGGAAATCTTCCTCTCTGGAATTATCAGTTATACAAAGTTCAAGTCTAATTTTACAATGGCCTGATCTTCACAGGAACATGAAAGTTCTAAATGAAAATGAGTTGGTGAGCTTGAAAAAGTGTATGCCAACTAAACAGGTAAAGGGACTTTTGTCCATGTTCACATGCTGTTTCTTGGGGATTGACCTGGGAACAGAACAGTCTCTTCAGATCACCTTAGAAGAGGAAGATTTAGGGATGAAAATGCTTCAAGTTTTGTTCTCTTTCCTTTTTGGGGGGGCAGGGAGGGTGAAATTAATAACTACTGGATAACAATGGAAACTCAGCACTGCCATATAGGACTGTGCTCAGGGCAACCTGACCTTGCCTCTGCTTGCAGGTAAGACGTTCCATTACTGACACAAACAGGCACTGACGATGCCTGCTGTCAGCAGCTGGCAAATGTCCTAGCATGGCTGAAAGACTTAGTCTTATGCACAATCATGTAATAGAGAACGTCCTTCACAGTTAGCAATTAATGCAATCACTGTGCATGCTCGCTCATTGTCCTTCTTGCCAAACTGCACCTGAAATCTCAGGATTGTCTATGAGAAACATTGCATATGTACAGATTTATAGATACCACCTCTCCTATGGATGGTTTAATAATAACAAAATTAATCATGACACAGTTCACTCCTATACCGAATGATACATGTTTTCATTTCTTTTGTAATCAGCTAAATAAATTAAATTTTCAGAAAAAAAACCCAGAACTGATCCTACATGCAATCTACAGGTAAAACAACCTTGGGGGTTGTATATAGCCCTGGTGTGTTTAACAGTTTGTAACAGGGTGTTAGTAAATTTAGATGTAAATTTTGCCTTCACAATGGCTGAAAGACAAGAGCAGAGACAATGTATTCTAGTTAAATCACACTTTAGGTGACAAGGTATAAGCCATTTTTCAGCCTATGATGTGAGATAAATGAATTTTACTCATCTCTCACAGATTCTGTCTTTTTGTTGGAAAAAAAAAAAAAAGGTTTTCAGCCTTATTTATAAGTATGCTTCTTACAGAGAAATCTATTATAGACAAAATATTGCCTTACAGGGTTTTGGGTTTGTCTTTGGTTTTGTTTTCAAATAAATAGCATCTACAGACTAAATCTGCAAAAGAAAGCATTGAGGTTATTGTTTTTCCTGTCTACATGTAGGATCAAGAATACAATATGGCCAGTCTGCATTATACAATTAATTGCCTGCAAAAAGGTGGCTTCATAAAATCATTTGTAAAGAAACCAAAATCCTTCTTGTTAAAAAGATCCATTTAAATAAAGTCAGAATTATTAAAAAATACATTTGCAGCTTGCATTCCAGGTTCTTTGGTCAGTATGGATTAAAAGTCTTCTTTTGCACGTGACTAATAATGAGATTAGGAAGCACAGAATTCCCATCTAAGCCTCAGTAAACACTGAATGCATCATTTTGAATTTGATATCAGGCTAACATGAACATGACTTCAACTAAAATTACGAAGTTCAAATAGTAGCTTAATATAGAAACAGAGGAATGGAGACCCATAATAGACTAAGAAATCAAAGACTGCATACGGGGGCTGATTCTGTTGTGAAATACAACAGACATTTTTTTTTTTAAATTTGGGGATTTTTTTTCTCTATTTTTTAGGAATAAGACCTATAAAAATGTTTGTGAAAACCTCAAGTCCAAATAATTAAAAGTTCATACTCAAACACCATTTTCCATAACTACCCAAGTACAAGATTGCAAAGTCAGTTTCTCACTTTTCTATTAAAGACAATCTATTCTGTATAGCACATTCAATTCTGTATATTAAATTCTATCATGTATAGTGCAAAAGATTAAAGAATGTGACTGTGATTTCCTGGAGATATGACAGAGCAGGTTTTAGCCTTTGAGTCTAATCAGGATTTTGAACCCAAGTCACTTTCTAAGTAGACACTGGGGTATTTTCTGTTTGTTTCTCAGCAGAATACTCATCCCTTACTTGAAAGATGACTTTTTTCTTGCTTTTCGTCAGAACTGAAATATTTTTTTGCAAAATACTATACAAAAAGGCCTTGTTAATTACATACAATAATTCTTACTCTTAATCAGATTTCCCAAACAGTGCTCCTCCATCTCAGGTACTGATGTTCTCTCCTAAAAGGCAACCCTTCCTTACAGCATCTGCAGTAATCTCTAATACTTTACATTTAAGTTGCACAGGGTTTCTGCTTGCTTAAGTGAAGTCTACAGTACACCTACATGTATGCTTTCTCATTTCCCATTTCATATCCCTTTCCTCTGTTATGCTTCTTGAATATATAAACACATATTTCTTGTTATCTGAATGGACTGTAACGTTGTTTCTTGAAATTTTAATTTCCTTCTTAACCTGTCATCTGTTTAGGCTGCTGCATGCATACATCTTGTGCTACCATCTGTTGGTTTCAGCTGTTCCCTTATTCTCTTGCCTACTACAGAGATTCCCATTCTGTAACTTCCCCCTTTGAGCCCCAATATAAAGCCTCCTACATATTTCTGTCTGCTTTTTCCACCAGTGCATCGGCAAATCTTTTCATTCAAAGATGTCCCATCCCATCTGAAACAATTCCATCTACTACTGGACTAATGCTCAGCTAACACTCAACAGCTGTCTACCGGCTGGCGTAAGCAGCATTTAGAAACTAAGATTTCTATCAAGTTTTAGAGTCTCTTAATAATAGTTAGTTCTTTTTAAAAATATATTCAGTTGTGCTAGCTTAGTTATATTACTTATTCTATTAAGTGGACAAATTCTGCAGTTTCTTCCCAGAAAGCTGAGCTTTTATACCAGTGTTGTAAAGCTAACTTCTGGAAAACTCTAGACTCAGTGAATTCACAAATGTGAGAATCATGACTATATAAAAGGTAATTTTATAGAAAAGCATCTCTTAGTTTTCATAATCATACCCCGCCCCGGTGTCCAGTTTTGCTTCCCTATCTGCAGAAACCAATTCTTAACTTTTACATTTTCTCTACTCTTATGTTTTTAAACGAATAGGATTTGTGAATCTCTCTTATGTGGCAATTATAGCATAACAACTTATATATTGTCTCTCTATAGCTGCACTCATTACAGTCAGTTCTTATTTACTTATGGCACTTCCTTCAATAAACACCAGAAGCATAGAAAAATTTATAACTTTAAGTATATAGGTTCATGAAGATAAAAGAATATGATGTGAGACATGATTCCTGAATATCTTGTAGTGGGTTAGGAAAATTTCTTATTCTAGAAGATGCCAAGAACAGTTAGATTTATTTCTGAATTTTAAGGAGGAATTAACTGAAAATCAAGAAGAAGGAAGATCTTTTGAGTGAAAGATCAAGAAGTCATTTATATTTCGAGGAAAGGAAGGTGTGACAGCAGTAAAACAAGGATAAAGAGGCAGGCTTCAACAAACTCAGAGAACGAGCTAGCTGAGTATTGTGGGAAGATAATCTAAAGAATAAAGTATTACAAGAAAACTGGTAATTCATGAAGACGAGTACATTAAACATACAAGAAGAAACTGCCTAATGCAATGTAAGATTAAAAATACTTAGAAAATCAAACACAGAAGCTGAAAATGAAGATTACCTATAAAAAGCAGCAGTTAGGGAAAAAAAGATTCAGAGCGAAGCAAAAACCAAATATGGTTCAATAACATAATGCAGTTCCAAAAAGGCAAGTTATATTCTATGACGTATTTAGCTAAGTGCTGCATGAAAAAAAAGTCATAGAAAATACTCTGTTCTCTTGATACCCCTTCAGTTTCTCTAACTGTTCAAGAGTGTATTTTAAGAAAGGTTGAGATAACATGCCATTATACACAATAGGGGTAATTATAAAGAATGAAAAGAATTTAAGATACAACTTAGGAGAATTCGAAAGAAATTAGTTTGTTTAGTTGAAAAGACAAAAATTAAAAAGTTGCTTGAGGGTGGCAACATAAAAATGGTTTCCTAAAATGTAAGAGAAAATTATGACAAGAATTAATTGTTCTCTGTAATGAATGTAAAATGAAAAGAAAAACCCTCTAAGCTTATTTTGCCTTAAGGAAATTTAGGGAAAGCTTTCTAAACAGGTAGGTATTGAAACAGAAGAATGTAAATACCTACGGAAGCTATGGAATAGGATACGTTAAAGAAGAGGTTACATAAACATCATCAGGCATGGCCTAGGCACTGAACTGCTCATTTCAGAAAGTCCCAGTCCTCCAATTTTTGAGTTACAGAAGAATACAACCAACTCACATGGCATTTCACTGAAATCCCAAATTCTTAAGAATGAATGCACAGTTAATACATTGTGAGACTGAGACAGGATGAATTTTCTGACGTCTAACCTCAACCAGTTATGCCATATGTAGCATTTTGTTTGTATAAATAACTAAAATGAAGTCTGACTCTCTTGCTTTCATCCCAAAACAAACATAATGTGCTTTCTACATTAAGTGATATCCTATCCTTTTTGCCTTGATTAATCATTTTATGCCATCTGCAGCATCAACCTCTATGTGATACCTTGAATCAATCACTATTAATGTAGTGGTTTGGAACTGAAGATCAACAAAAATAGAAGTATCAAATAGCCCCCTCCATGCCAAATCTGAAGGAAACAAGCTTCTACTTGGGTTTTATGTAACAGATACGCATGATTCTAACATGACCGATAAGGTTACTTTTCAACAAAGCTATATTAAAACTTTCATTAGCCTCCTGCAGTTCTCAACACCACCACATGGATTTTTATCTTGCACAGTAGAACAGCAGATAAACATGCCACGGGGCAACCTAGACAGATTCATGCTCATAATGAAAACGCAGCCTAAAGAGAAACTCAGTATCAACACGTACATGTGTGTGTGTACACATGCATGAAAAGGCTTTTCTGCATGCAGATCTTTTTCCTAAAATAAACCCTCCTCTGCCCCGCTGCACTTTCTGCTGCACCTCCTAAGTCTGCAGCAATCTTGCCCAGTAAACTCATGTACATATATAGAACAGCACAAGGCATGTGACGGCTGAATGGAAAAGTAGGTAGAAAAGGGAGAAGAAATACAATGGATATGAATTCTTTATTGAAGCCTTTAAGAAAAACCTTAGAGGTGATGTTTTATAATCTAAAGGTAAAGGTCGGTGAAAGACAGTGTGAGAAAGGCTGTGGCAGTCTGCTGTAATCCAACAGCACTGCCAGGGCATGGACACACAGTAGCAGTACGTCAGCTTAGGAGATGATTGCTGGAAGGACTATATATAGACATTTTTGAAAAAGAGTATCCTAAAAATCACTGTACTCTGATCCCTAGTGGGGGAATAGGGCTTCAGACACCATCAGGTAACTGTGGTTCAAAATTTAGGTTTATGGGGAAAAACATGTGCCTAATATCACACTGGAGAAAAAAAAATGGACAAAAAGTATGTTATTGCATGGATTTACACACTTATGACCTTACATAACTTAGTATTGTGCATCTTGACTATTACTGAAACATATTTGGATAATGAGTGTCACAGGAGGAAGACTGCTGATATGGAGTGTTTAAATTAATTAATGTAGTGGCATTAATCTATGTTAGGAACCCAGAAGCTGGGACAGTGGATATGTTGCAAGCCCTTCATTAATAAGTGGAGCTAAGAAAGAGGCAAACCATAGATAATTTGCCTTAAGAGTAAGGTATTTCTTCAGTGAGCACTCTTATAACATGGGTTCCACTTTTACTTTGAAAGAAAAAGGAATTGATTGTGGAATTTGTAAGTACTGACCCAAGTTTCACCCAGAATATTTTAGCTTTACCAGTTGTGCATGTCACAGTACATACGATAAATTAAATTTAACAGCTGGAAGATGACACACTCTTAAGACAGAAGTGATTAGGGAAGGAGCCAGGGAGCCAGTTTAACCAGCTAGCTGGAGATTTCTTCTACATGGGATTTCCTGCATCACTACTCCAAGAAAATTCACAGCACAGGGGAACTATCAGGAGGAATGAGAAATACCTCAGCATCTGGTTGTCTAAAGATCACAGAAGGCTAATGTAGAGAAGGCCAGAGAACAATCTACAATCCAGAAAGCTTAAAAAAATGGCTTAAGTTTTATCTATCAAACTATGCCACATGCCATTCAGATATAAACCAGAATTTTGCTCAGTTCAACCCTTAACTTAATTACTTTATGTTATATCCTGTGTCACAAGCCTATCACCCACTCAGAAATGCAAGAACTGTTGGGGTACACTTTGAGAGCTGTTAAGCTCTATTTGAAGCTGATATTAGTGTTGAGAAAGATGCTGTTTCTATTTTTGGCTCTATAAGTAACTCTAGATTACATTCATTCCATCTGACACCTGATGAGAATCCCACGGCAACCCCAAGTGGAAATGTCATGGGCTTTTTCAATGGTCATTTGCACTCAGGACTAACACTTTCAGGCTTGTTTAGAATGATTCATACATCATTGCCTAGATTAACAGTTTTCTTTTTAGTTTTACTGACTTGCAGTTGTGCAATAATGGACTCAGACCAATGAAGAAAATGGTTCCCTCCTTTGGTAATGACAGTAGGAGGTATTTTTGTTTTAGAGGAAAGTTCTGCAAGTGCTTTCTCATAGATATTTCATTTTATCATTCTATTGACACGCTGAATGTGTCCCATTTGGAAGAAGTCACTGCCAGTCGTAAGCGTCCCACTGGATTTACAGCAAGCTGGAGCCTTCTCCCATAGGACCTCTATCACTGTAGCAGTTCTGTGGCCACCACATACAGGGATCTTTAATGGAACTGAGTTGTTGGAAAATTTCTCTGCATACCATTTCCTCTCAAATGATATTGTCAGAAAAATCTACACAAAATGATGTTGTATTAATCACGACAGATGATTCTGTGGGAATGAGACATGAGACCCAACTTATGGTTCTCCTCCTACCTGAGGGATCAGATCAACCCTACCTGTGTGGGTCAGATCAAGCCACCTGACCCCCACAAACCTCCATCATGTTAGGAAACTTCAAACAACTGAAAATGCATGAGGTATGTTTAAGGTCTTTCCCCACTCATGTAAGTTGAGCAATCCTTCAAAACACAGATTTTAGGGTGCACAATTTGCCCCAAAAAGCTGAAGTTAGTTTTCTATTTTCAACGTGAATTCAAAATTCTCAGGATGAAGAATGCCTACTGGGCCTACTTTTCAATTAAATTTATATTGCTATCTTCAGTGAAGCCATCTGTAGTATGAGTGCAAATAAAATGAAAATTTACCACCCTCATTCCTGAAATTTAGCACGTGTGTGGTATTTCACACATTTAATGTGAGTGCCCCAAATGTCACTGTAAAGGTAAACACGCCAGTTTTTAAATATCAGGCACAGCATGTAGTTGCAATCTGTGACAATAAAATCTGGCTTTATAAAGGGAAGAAGGCATGCAAAGGTGAAACACAATTGTGATTTTTCCACTTCAAGCGGATGAAAAATAGGAATGTTCCTCCTCAAAACTGTGTTACATAAGTTTTATAATAAACCTCATATTCATACTGTAAACGATTTGTAAAGACAGAAAATTATTTTAAATATATCTGTATGCTGTTTCAAAGAGATTAAACCCCCTAATTTAACAGTACAATTTTCCAGCCTCTAGATTCTAGGCTGCTCTTTTAGTAGTTTCCAATTGTTTATTGTATTCTTTCAGTTCTTAACTTGAAGGTTGCCCTAAGGGCACTGCAAACAAGTGTACTAAGTCATGTCACCTGATGGGCCAGAAGTTATTGAAGCTTCTTTCATGCCAAGGAATTACAAAGTAACTGACATGAAGAAAAAAATACTTTCAGAGCTGAAGCAATTTTACATCAGGAAGATGAAAACAAGGATTAATAGATTTGAATGAATAGTCTTTTGTTCATACGGGAGAAAAAAAAGTAAGTTTACAACACAGTGTACCTAAGATGGGAAGTGACTGACAGTTATATAAGACAATAAAGATTCATCTTTTATATACTGTACAGAAAACACAAGGAAAAGTGTTCAAACAAATGCAGAGCAGGCAAGACATCAGCTGATACATATTTACACTATGAACTGCTACTATGGTAAAACAGAAAAGTTTTTAACACCTTACTCATATTGAATAGTCTCTCTACAAATGATAATTATAAGATTGGTCTTACATTCAATGGGCTATTTGTGAAATAAATTATAAATTAACTGCAATAAAGACAACAGAATCTAGATGCACATATCTTTAAATATCTCATCATTTACTATATGAAAGCAGCCTACTATGCAATCTAACAAGGTAACACTATGTTTGTGACTATGCCTTCACAAAATTAAAAGTATATGTGTATTTTTCATGTTAGAATGTGTCTGTCAATTATGTTATTATGCTCCACTGGATTAAGATTAACATTAAATTACCCAGAGAGGTAACAAGAGAGCCCACATGTCATTGTTCTGGAATCAAGTGTAGTCTTACTAAGGAGAGCATGACCACAAGCATATTTTGTATTAGTCTTGTTTTTAAAAATACTAGAATGTTATGAAAGATTGTCAGGGGTGTTTCATTATGATTCCTAAAAATGAATTTACTGGTTCAATCTCATCAGAATTTTTTCAACCATAAATTTCCCTTCAACATCACAAGGTTTTTTACTGATTGAAAACTACAAGGAGAAAGCAAATGGTTCTTCAAATTATACCTGCAAAAACTTTCTTAGTATTTCTTATATTTCCAATGTCACCTTGGAGAAAACCAGTAATGGGTGGCATCTAGCAACACAGTACTTTATTAGATAAGTAACAAAATGTAAGTGCTTACTAAGATTTGAACATGTAGATACATAGAACTTAATCAAGTATAGGAAATTTGCCTTGCATTGCATCTGTGCTGCATTTAATTATACAAGAAAATATACTTAAATAATCAGAAATCCATACAGTGACCATTATCATGATTATACATTTGTTATATACAATAAAACCCCCAAACCCTCATTCATTAGAGGGAACAAGAAAGTGAGAGTGTATTGTATTATATATAATAGCATATATAAAATCAACCCAACCACTGGAATTGCAAAATTAAAGTATTAAAGGATGAAGTAAAATAACCATTTTAAATTAGTAAATCCTACATTTCATTTGTTATACTTCACAGAATAATTGATTGTCAGGCATGATGTGAATAAGACCACAAATCTCAGCACTGCAAATCTGTTTTGTTGTTTGGACTGGATATTTCACTATACTTTCCTCCTAACGTGGCAAATTATATGGGAAACAATAAGAAATGAATCATACATCTTCTGCCTTATGCACATATTTCCTTTAGCTGACGGCTTTTGTTGTAACACAATAAAAGCTACCAAGTCCAAATTTGAAGAGGAATCTCTGCATATATTTTCAGAATACAGCCGTGTGTCACACGATGAGTTGCTATGATTTCAGTTCTTCCTCCTAATTGTCAGTTTAAAAAGTACTTTCAGCTCAGACACAAATATTAACTAAACCCCACCATATCATTCTGTGTGAAACACTATCATAAAGCAGACACAAAATGATTATACAAGGTCACTGAGGGAATCACTGTTCGAGATGGAAATTGTGTCATGCATTTCTAGTTTTCCTTTTGAAGGGATTAATTCAAATATATGAGGATTTCCAACAAAATACTTCCACTGCTTTATACAAAAGCATCCATGGCAACTGCTAAAGTGTATTGGTGAATTGTGATCTAACTTCTAGCTGCTTTTTTTGAAAACAAAACAAAACACAAAAAAACAGGTATAGGCACATGCGCAAGCACTAGAAAAAGTAAATTCTTAGTTGCAGTGTGAATCCAGCTCATATTTAGCTTTTGTTTAGAAAGTGATTAATCTTCTAAATATAGTGATTTGCACTGAAATGTAGTAGAAGACAATTTACAAATCTGCTTTATTTCTCACACACACACACACACACACACACTTTCATGCGTTTTTACATCTATAAGTATCCAAAAGCCAGACCAGAAGTTAGATTAGAATCAAAATTTAAACCCCAAACCAGCACAGCTAATAATCCAATCTAATCTGAACAATACAATTTATCCCATGATTCTCATGTCAAACCCATAATTCTGGTTGAACCACAGTTCAAATTTCATCAATAGAAAGCCATCCCACTCCTGGCTAAGAAATTCAAACGTATAATTAGCCTCACTGGGAAAAAAAACACTGGGGTTTGTTCCAGCCCAAATCTATTCAGATTCAGATTCTAACCTTGAGATCTGGTTTTGCCTTTGTCTGATGAACAACAAAAACATACAGAAAATATTCACAGTGACGAAATACAGATATATCTCATACCATTTAACTAGCTGTGTTTCCACTTGATAATGCAAGGATTATGCTAATACAAGAAAAATGTCAATAAAAAGTTTAATTCTTTATGGCTTATGGTATACCTCTGTACTGCTTGACACCAATGAGTCACAAGGTGTAAAATAGTAAATATATTTTATGGTGTTTTTTTAAGAAATGTTATAGATAGAGAAAGCTTTAAGTGCCCTAAGGTTCAATACTAATATGTTTTTTAAAAGTACTATATACACATACCAAAAACGTTTTCACTTCCATATTTAAATGTTCCTCTTTGTGCTGTTGTATTTTATGTAGTAAAATCTTTCATATATCACTTACTTTTTTGTCTTCGTTATATTTATGGAAAATTTCTTGTGCTCTTTCTTCACCACCATCCGTAAACAACATAATAATCTTATTGCAGTTAGCTCTAGAGACACTGTGCTGTAGGAGATACAAAGAGAAGCTTTTTTGTATTTCAGGCTATACGGAAAAACAACTGCTAGGTTTGACGGCTTTCATATCAACATGCTTACTACTATAACACGGTAATGGCAAAACTTCCAAAGTCTTTCAGGATTTAATTTAATACTCCCTTCTAAATGAAAAATAAAATAAAATAAATAAAATAAAATAAAATAAACCAAAACCAAAACAAAACCATTTTTCTGTTCCATGAGACTTAAATATTTTTGGATCTAGCCCAACACAGAAGAATGGGGATCTGGTGGTTCCTCTCACCTCCACCAACACAAGGAAAGCTCTTTAGCTCGTACCCATCACATCAACCCCACAGCACTCCTGTACAGATGTTCTGCATGAGACTTGTACAGTGAGGGCCTCTAAACATTTTTTCTCCTTTCTTTTCTCATCCTTACTTTTTTTCTTATCCTTACTGTCCTTATGGAAATTTGGGAAGGATGACTCTCTTATGAATTACTGAATATTCTTTTTTTTTTTCTGCTGGACTCCTACTCACAAAAACTATCAAGCTCACTGACCACTGAAATGAATACTCTGATAATTTAGGCATCCTACAGGTACATCTAAAAAAATCTACCTTATAAACTTAGAAATATTTTTGCATTTGCTATTTTTGTGACATTTCCTTAAAATAAGCTCCACCCTTCACTTCTTTAATTCTTTCCTGTTTTGTTTTTTTTTGTTGTTTGGTTTTTTTTAACACACTGAAATGAATAGCTAACTTCTAGAAAAGTATTTTAGAATCAGGTTTGTATAATATATTGCAGCCAAGATATGGCTGCCTAGAGTATTAAGATATCTCAATCACCTACTTTTCTAATTAGACTGCAACTCAGAGGTGAAGAACTGAGCATGTTCCATTATTTCTGGAGAGCAAGCCTGGAACAGAGAGAACTGAGAAGCCCCTTTGACTCCTAATTCAGCAAAGTAACTAGTAAAGCCACTGAGAAAAATGCAGTGTGTTGTGAAAAGGAATAAAAACATTGTTCCACAGCCAGAACAATGAAAAGGTGAATAGGAATTTTGGCTCCTAATGAAAAGAGCCAAAGGCTCCTCCTTTGGCATTCATCTTCTTTCCTTATTCCCTAAAAGTTAAGAATCTAGTCTAAGCAAATTGTTCATGAATTTTATAGCCAGTGGTCCTTGTTCTCTGTGTTGCATACAAATGGTCCTTGTCAGACACATCTTGGTACTTCTGAGTAGTTGGATGTGACAGAGTAAAACCCTTAAAGATTCACTAAAATAAATTCCTCTTCCACAAGCCTGAATTTTGCTATATGAATTTACTATAAAGTCAGGAAAATAAATAGGAGAGTCATCCTTACAAAGAACCCAGTTCTTCCTTGCTTTAGTCTTTTTGACTGGATAGTGACTAATTTTCACATGGCTGGTCAGATGAGATGATCCCACTCCCCTTTTTCATCCTACTCCCTGATCTGATTCCTTGTTCTTTTGTAATAAAGAGACTGAAACACCAAAGCCAGCCCACAAACATCAGCCGATAATCGCCAGTATTGCAGCTCCACGGTTCCACAATGCTCCCAGAAAACTAAAATACGAAAACTTTGTTTGCCATCACTATATTAACAGATGAATAATTATTCCTCAGAAATGATTTGTACTGGTAGTTCATACTCAGTGAATAACTACTTACTCAATAATTTGAAAAAAACAAGTCCAAAGATTTTCTTACATGTAACAACACATAAAAACTACTTGAAATCAATATATTCTCTCCAATCTCATCAGCACAGTGTTTCATTTGGAATTAAATAATTTATGATCATTTTTTGCTTGTGAAATATAACCTACAAGATACTGCTTTGGGCTGCAATCTTTTCGATATTAAAAAAGTAATAAAAGTAGAGTTGGATACTTCATAAATAAAGAAACTCACCTACATTTACAGTGATTTAATATATGGGCCAAAATAAAATCAGAGAGAAACCAAAGAGATGACAAGGAAGGGGACCAAAGCCTGATCATATAAAACTCTTTTATTGATTTTGAAATGAGCACTATTATGGGCAATATGAACTCGAGCTAGTCTTTGTTTTAACTGACTAAATCAGGATTTTTCTAATGGCTTACTTAGTATATGCTTATACAGTATCAGAAAAATGCAGTGTTTTCTCTTTATCTCCTAGTACTTACAGAAGGACACTTACTTACGCTACACTGTTTAGACACTAAAGTCATGTCATGGAAAAAAATTCCAAGATTTTAGCCTCCAAACAATATTGGAAATCTGAACATGAATAAGCTCAAATCATCCTGATGAATGAACTTAACACATCAGTCTCTTACAAGGGATCAAGAGGAAGGTGGAATTGCCTTTACAACACATCTCCTCCCCCCCACCCCGCCTTTGCACAAAGATGGAGAGATACTGGCTCAGGAAGCGAATATAAGTGATTTTGCAAAACTGATGCAGTAATTTCATCATTTTTCTGAACAGATTGCCTCAGCAGTCCAATGGATGTCTCTGCCCTCCCAGCACAGACCACAGCTGAAGAGGAATGTGTTGCCTATACAGCAGCTTCCCCGGGACAAAAACTGGCTTCTTGGCTTAAAACACAGAAGAATACAAGTTGGAACTGAGTCTGCGTATTAATTTTTTTAGCTCTCTCTTGCACTTGATAAAGGCCTTTTCTTTTCTTCTTTCAAACAAGCAGGCAAGACATGATCCATTTTATACTGTGCCTAAAATTGCTTTTGGTTTATAAAAGTTTCACATCTCTAAAATTAACTCATTAAGTAGCAGGTCAGGATTATACGTAGTGACATGACACTTCAGGAATGCATTTTTTATTATGAGTTTCATGTCGCTGAAGAAGGAAAAGGTACACCAAACCAAAAATCAACTACTCAGATCAAGAAGAGATGATTTCAAGGTAATTTTTTTGACAAATTGTAGCTATTATAGTATGGGGGAAAAAAGCTCCTAAATTGCTGAAGCGGAAGTATTATTATTTTCAAAGAAATAGCAAGTTAATATAACAGTAAATAATGGAAAAATACTGCATAAAAATGATGGAATCCAGATTATTGATAATCACTTGTATTAGTATGTTGAAAAAACCTGAAGTGTATATTTCCATCTAGCAACATATCAGTAAGTTTTTCATGGCACAAGTGAAATATTACTTCGGTGTTCAGGAAAATTGTTTGAAATAACTGTCATCCAGAAACAGTACCCACAAAATTATTACGAAAATTTGAGCTGTTAAAAAATATTCCATTTCCATGGTCCTTAAAGCAATTGGACTGTTTGAATTCATAAATATGCAACCGGAAACTATCCCCAAGCATATTTTTTTTAATTTGTTTAAGCTTGTATTATATTATCATATTATATTGTCTTGTCACCAAAGTCCAGTGCTAATTCCATCACCAGCCCTTTTTCTCTTCCTGTCGGATGGATTTGCCAATATCTGAAGAGGATGACTGTATTTCTATAACCTAGTTCAATCTCTTCATTTCCCTTGATATACATATCCACAATGTCCAGCCATAATTTACAGGCTTGCAGAGATTATGTGAGGCTAATCACACCTCTGTTTCCACTTACAAGAGAGAAGGTCCCACTATGAGACAGATGTCCATTATTTTTTTAAGCAATTTTTTTAGTCCTACAAACTAGTCCACTTTGAAGCTTCCTCTGTGTTCAGGTCGTCTTAATACTGCCTGTACACAAAGTACGTATCTGGTGCTACACCAAATGTACTACATAATGTTAAGCAAATACAAGTACTGTGAGGAACAAGCTGTGTTTGGCAAAATTACTTGTGTCTTCCTGGCTCCCTCTGCACGAGATAAATGAAGAAAAAGGGGAGATGCCTTTCAGCCTAGTCTGAAAAAGTCCAACAGCTTTTAAAATCCTGTTTGCAGTTTTATACAACCATCAGCAGAGGGCACCCAATCATCTCCCCATCAAACCCCTCTGCTCACCTACATAGCGATCTGCTGAGAAAACACCCTTGAAAACATTGTATTTTCTTTTCCTCCATCAAAATTTACAAAGGTTAGAAATTTTTCAACCAGTTCTAGCCCTAAGCTGCATATACAATGGCAGGAAAGGGCCCTGAAGTCCAGAATCCAGCAGATTAAGGGAAAATGATTAAAGATTTTTACACTGGGAGACATCACTGGTATATTAAAAAAAAAGTAATAAAAAGAATACACTTCATATTTGTTAAGCTAGATCCTTAACACTGTAAATTGGTATAGCTTTATTTACACTAAGGTAAAGATCAAATATGCAGTCTTTATGAAGGTGAAAAGTAGAATTTTTTTTTTAAAAAGCAACACAAACTATCAAAACTAATTACTAATAAAACCCCAACACTTGTGGCAAATAGGAAACATTACTACTCAGAAGGCTAGTGCTTGGGTGCAAGTTAGAAAGTACAATGTAATTAAAACATGGAAACTGCATTTAATTTTTGAGGAAAACATTCTTTTTATACATCAGAAGGAGAAAGGAATTAGAATACTCTCAGGTGTCTAATACTCCTCTATTAACTAAGTAATTTGCTCCCCTCTGTCCTACTCAAGCCATGGTCAACTATTTATGACTTCTAATAAGTTAAGAAATTGTAGGTTAACTAAACATTGCTAGGAGATACTGTGGTAATATTGAAATAACAACACTGTTATTTACTACATTTACACTGTTATTTAATACAGCCTTCCATTTTAAAATTACCTGCAAATCAATCACTACCACAGCTATATGCCAACTGAGAATCACGTGTTAAATGAAAAACTAGCTGAATGAATGAAGTAAAAAAAGTACAGCACATTGAAAACCAAATTTATTCATGAATCTTAGCAATCTGCTGGGGGATCTGCAAAGAAAAAACATATTGTCAGGATAAATATACTTGCTAAATAAAGGTTTGCACTTCTGTCACTTAGTTACACAATGGAAGAGCGTGCAGTGGCTATCTGAAAATTCAAGTTCTCCGTCTTCACTTTACAGCAGAGATGAATTTCATACTTACATTTAGCAGCTGTTCAAAAGCATAGCTAAAGCCTTTTTTGTAATCTGTAATTCCTTTAGCAGAGATTTTATAGACAGCTTCTTTCAGCTTCTTCTTGTTCCTCACATTAGCTTGGACAAGATGATTAAAGCAACTGACGTTCTGAGCATTATTGTTAAACTGTAAAATAAATAGAAATAGTATTAAAGACAGTTCATCTCTTCTAGGTACTGTAGCAGTAAAGGCTAATGTTTTCTTGATCCAAGAGATAAAGCATGTCACACCTGGATTTTCATTTCCACTACATTGAGAATGTCCAGCAGTGTCTACAGATTTCAAAACTGGGCAATAAATATATTTTTAAAAAAGGTATTTGGTGCTTTACTCTTTGCTGCAATCCAAAAAACTCTATTACAGTGGAAAAATTCCCACAAATCTTTTTTCAAGCTCATATAATGAAATCAACCTAAGAAATGCAGAGTTAGGGAAATAAAAACCATGGGGAAATACTTATTTTACTTTTTTTAATCACGGAAAAATATTGGTTACATTATCAGGGGACTTCCATATTGCACATATTAGTCTGCTTTTTTACAGTGAAACTTGCAGACCATTATCAATTAGTAAATATACCTTATAGAAAAAAATACACTCTTGGGAAAAAGGAAGGACCTGAGAGTATAGCTGTTAATAGCAGGATATTGTTAATAATAATACAAATGTGTGTATTGAAAACACACATATTTGTGCTCTCTTACCCACATATCCGTAAGGACTGCTCTCTGAAAAATTCATTTATATGAGGTTCCAACATTATTTAAAAACATATATAGAAATTTTTTTATGTGCAAAATGCTGTCTGCACAAGTAGAAAACAGTTTATGATCTTTTTAAAATTTGTCTCTGTATAAATATACATACATACATGTATAAGTACAAATATATATATATATCTCCCAGTAGAGAGGGATGCAGAAATGCGTCTCACTTTTTAGCTACCTCTATATCTATCTATCTAAAGTCAAAGATGAGATTTCTCTTAAAACATGCTGAAGCATGTACGATTCTGACTGTAGTCTTGAATGAAAGTGCATATTACTGCACATAATCCATGTTTAACTCTATTTGAATGAAAATCTTTTCACTACAACACAGTGAAACCCTATCTGAATGAAAAACTCCTTTTAACTACAACACTGTGATTTTTGTTTAAGATACTCTTGACTAATATTACTAAAATATTGTCTTGGCCAATTTTTAAACTCTTTTATCTATCCAGAATTCTTGTATGAGATTTTTTTCTTACTGGCAAATAAGATGTCCAAAAAACTCCATAAAACTCCATCTCATTAAAGACACGAAAATCCAGACCTCTTGATTTACATTTCAGGTGATAACAGATTATTACGCCTCTTCCCGATTAAGGGTCTTCAGTGAAAGTCAATGTAAATATAAGCGTAATTTTATGCTGTCCACCTGGTGCAAAGCCTTAAAATAACTTAAAAATCAGGCCTTGTTGGCTTAAGTCTCAGTACTGCTAATTAGTTCAATAGTACTGTATAGAAGATAAGGTAAATAAGGTCACAGATTTCAATAACTGCTCAGACTACTTACACGTCTAAAAGAAATGACTAAATACAGGGCACAAAGTAGAAGTGAGAACTGCTATCAACAGCAAACATGAACTTGCGCTGTAACGGTAGGACATTTACGATGAACAGGACTTAAAAGGATGAAGGGATTGATAATATCAAACCATTTTTAATAATGCATAATAATTCAATTCAAGTCAATAGGGTACTTAGGAGGTATGCAGAATTTTCCATGACCTGGAATCAGATGCATACAGATGCATTCTCCTTGCTCTTAGGACCAACCAAAATATGAACTACCAGTAATTTTTATCAAACATCCACTTTCATCAATGAGAATTCTGCTATTGAATTAGTAGGAGCAAATGTGTAACAGAAAATACAGTATTGCTTATGGCAGAGATGACTGACAGAGAAAGGCATCATCCTCAGCAGAAGGCTTAGCCTAATTTGTTAGAGGTCCTTCCTGAAAATAGCCACAGAGCTGCAACTGTGGGGTTTTTGGCTGTAAATGAGCAAATCCAGGCACTATCAAGAGAGTGTTTGCTATGCTGGATTATTACGGTTCCACATGTAGTTTCTTATTCTCACAAAAAGGATGTGTCAAAGTGCCCCACAAACTAGAGACTTTAAAGCAGGAATTTGTCTGCCTCATCTTCTAATATTATTGTAGCACAAGCCACTCCTGCATGTATGTAGAACCTAAAGAAGAAAGCCTACTATTTTGATTTTGAGCATTAAGTAGTTCACAACTAACCTAATACCTTGTCATCTTCATATTGTATTAATTTTTCTACGGAGCTTATTTTTCTCATTTCTCATGAGTTAATACTGTCTTTTGGTGAGATACTGATATTTTCATGGTATAGTTGCTGTTTTCCTGAGGACTGTATTAGCTAACAAATTGTACTGATTCTTGCTAGGCAGAATACATTATGAGAATACCTATATAAGAATCTTCATATATATTTCTAACTAATAAGGACAGTTATTACTCTGTCCCAATTTTTAAGCTCTGGTCCCCGGGTGATGAAAATCTGTGGGAGCAAGTTATTCTCAAATGACTTCATGCAAAGTTTCTGTCCCCCTTTCTATCAATATGCACTTCCCAATGTGTCACAAAGGGACAACTGTTTCCAAACACATGCAAAAGCATGAACAAGTGCTTTAACTTTGAAAAACGCAATGTTATATTTGACCAGGTATTCTACAGAAGAGTCAGCTGTATATAATAATATGACAAAGGTTGCTTCCTTATTTTTGTAATATTCTAATTATCGAGGCTTTATTTTTCACAATACCACAACTATAAATATAGTATCATGTATATAAAGTATTTACAGTAACAAAAGTATGAAAACAGGATGAGATAATGAAGATTAAAAATATTTTCCAGTTCTCCCAGTGTCACAATGCAAACTTCACCTTTAAAATAAATGAACACATGGAATTGGATTATATATAAACAAATTTTCAGCTTGAATATTCCTTTGGTGTATGCCATATTTCCCAGAAAAGAGTATTTTGGTATGATCAACCCTCCACTGTGATTAAAATATAAGACATCCAGCTGAACCCCTACATTTCCATTGTGTGATTTTAAAGCCATTTTCTTTTCTAAAAGTTCTTTCCCCAGAGTCAAACAACTCATGGTCATTCATTTTCCCATTTCCCCTCAATATCATGTGATGATTTTTATTTGCTGTTCTTAAGCAGCATGTTTTGCTGCTTGAGCAAAACCATGAGATGATCACACAACTGTAATCAATTCACTTTAATGCAAAACACTGACACACTCAATGATGCTTCTTCTAGAAGTTTCTTACAGAAGTAACCAATAAATCACCAGATGATTATTAGGTACATCAGCCACGTGGGACTGAAAACAGTATTGTGCTGCGGAATTATTTCAGCTTGTCTTGACCTAACTTTGTAGGCATGATGGGAAAATTACTGATGTAAAATAATTTTAAAAAGGCAAGGTCTGAAAATTAATTCTAGTTGTGAGATGGGATGAAAGTACAGACCCTGTACTTGGAAAGTAGAAGAAAGACACTATCTGGCAGGTAGCTCTGCTCTACAAAGGCCAATTTCATCTGAAAAACTAGTATGAAAACATTGCTCTGCTTCATCAGTGATATTATATGCAAATTATTTAATGAGCTAATATAAAAGTAACCATAAGTTCAATCTTATGGTCAGTGCATGCCTTGTCTTGGGCTATAGCGAACAGCGGTTTAGGTGTTCAACTGAAAATTTAGTGACAAGTGAAAATTCCTCCCTGAAATGCCACTAACATTAAACTGCAAATCCAAATTGCTTGCTAGCAGTCCTTCAAATGTATCAGGGTAATTATTTCTAAGAAGGTCAGGTATCTAGCATATGGATCAGTAATTACAGATACAAAAATGACATTTTAAAAATTGTCAGGAATACTGGCTCAAACTGTTTAAGCAGTTAACAAGTAAACTGTACTGTACTATACTTACACATGATGTAAACTGAACAAAGTATCAAGGTCAAATCATCTGCATCTATAGATTGACAAATGCTGATGTAAAATGAAGGAGAGAAATAACACATTTGTAGAATAGAGAGTTACCATCAACCAAAGCCTGCAAATGCTGTAATTTAATGAAGAAAATATATAAGCCAGCTGTTTTCAAATACATCAATCAATGTTAATGTTAACATCGGTCAACAAAACAGATGAGAAGAGTTTTTGATTAGATAAAGGAATCAGTAGATGGAACAACAATCCTCCAAAATGAACATTTACCTGTTTGCTAGGAGGTGAAGGCAAGTCTGAAGGTTGAAATGTGACCAATAAAAACATCCAAAGGGGGGAACAAAATTCAGGGCTACATTTAATTAATTTGAACCACAGTAAAATACTGAAGTAACTGAAGTATTTCAAGTGTAAAAGCCTTCAGATTGCCCTTAAAACTGGCTTTTCATAACACTAAAATAACTTTGCTCTTTAACCAGTTGACCACGTGACAAATACCAGGACCACTCATAACTTTTAATTAGCCAAACCGAGCCAGCTTTCAGTTACACTCATCTGAAATATAATGGCAATAGTGGCATTATAATTTTTCACACATTAAGATACCAAAAGCCAAAATACCTGCAATAAGCCTTCAATGATTACTGGTCACATTACCTGTCTCCTAAGTACCACAGTAATGCTTATTTAAGTTTGGATGATTTCTTGAAAACCAGTTAACAATATACTCAATCACTTTTTATTGAAGTAGAAGAAAGAACATGCAAGATTTCAAACACCAATTGCCACTTCAGACAGTCCATGTTCTTACAAAATCAAATCCTATCAAAGGTGTCAAATTACACTAATTACAATCCGTATTTTATTGAATAAAATACTCTCAATGTATCTATATGAAATATGTCAGTTGGGTATTTATCAGACTGGCATTTCCCCCTAATTATTGCAGTAAAGATAAACATATGTCACAAAAATGCCATTGTGGTAAAAAGAAAATAAATGGAATTCGTGTACAATGCCGTGGGCTCAGTGAGTCACTTACAAAACAATAGATGACATTTGGAGGCAACCCATTCAATTGTTAAAATCTAAAGCCACCCTACACAGTATGTCACCACCAGTGACAGCTTCTACTTTTTCAACTATATAAAAAGCTTATTCCTTATCTAAGCTAAAATAAGAAGGGCTTGCAGCAAAACCCTTGGAAATCATGGAAAACAGGATAAGCTCAGCTTTTTATTTTAAAGTATCATAAAGTATTAATTCAATTAAATTTGTAATTATATAGCAAAGTATAGGATCTAGATATGTTTTTCACTAGATTATTCCTCACTACCCAATTTATTTATATCCTTTTGCAGTCTCTGCCTTTGGGATCTCCCAGGATGATCCTCAGATGTGAGGAAATGAAGACCTCCTATTCACAGGTTTGGGCAGGAGTACCCAAGCCTGTTACTGGGGCACTAAGAAGTGTTAGAGAACTTCATCTAGTTGACCTCAAACCACCAGTACAATCTTTGGCTATATATGGGGCAACTCAATAACTTGAAAGATAAGTTAATTCAAGTTAACATGAAACTGAACAAAGGGGTTTGAGTTTAATGCTGCTTGAACCTTGTCATTCTGGAGAAGGTCAGAAACAGAAATACTGATCTGACAGTCTTACAAAGACTTTGTCCTTATCCTCCTATTCAGAGAAGGATCAACTTACAAAACTAGTGGAAAATTATACAGAGTTGCAGTGAAATATCTAAATGGTAGAGACCTTTCCCCTCCTCTGGGTAGTTCCACTGAGCTGTGGGCTCCTCCAGACCCATGGACCTCTGCAATCCATAGTGCCCCAAGAGTTAAACTGATTGACAAGAGAAGGGGTGGCATTTGAAACTCTCTTCTGATTCCAGAATAGTTACTCCTTCATTGCTAAAAGGCTCCTATTTTTCAGAGTCTCAACCTGGAAATCCTTCTTTAAAATTAATAAAACTCCTACCCCAGCACCAGGATATTAGAGGATTCAAGGGAAGTGAAAAAGAGATGTTGATTTATTTCCTATATCTGTTCCCACTCTAAGCACTCTGTGGATATGACGGTAGATCAAACAACAAATACCAAGAGACCCTACAGACGGGTGTTTTCATTAAGAGGACAGTATAAGACAAGAGAAGGGAGGAGGAAACACTCATGGAAAAAGGCTGCAAAATGAAGAAAGAAAGGATTAGTATTCGGAAGTGGGATATACAGGGACTGAAAAACATTTGAGACAGTTAAGTAGAAAGATCAAAAGTATCAAGCAGTCTGGAAAAAAAAAAACAGCAAACAAAATAGATGAGAAGAAAAACGTATTTAATTTTTTTTTCCTAAAACTGCATTTGGTTCAATATATTACCTGCTGAACAGATACAAACTGGTTTGTCTATTGGGAAATTTTCTGATAAATCTGCCTTTTGCAGATACCAGCTGATCTCTCCCCAGTTGACAAGCTTTAGCAAGTAACACATAGCATATAACTCCTAGGGACATCCACACTTTAGCATCACAGACATTTTCAAACACTACTGAGTGTCTTGGACTCCTTGTGAAATAGCTCAGAACTGTTCTCATTTTAGTGGTGAGAAAAGTGAAGCAACAGGGAAGAAAACAAGTAAATCTGAGGCAACGACATGGCCAGAAGCTTTAATCTGAATTCCCTACTACTAGAGCACCAGAACATGCTTCTTCCCTTTCCTTTGTGCAACCAACTCCAAGTCCTCAAATTTGCCCTTTAACTTGATCATAGTTATTTTGCTATATGCCATTTAAACCACAAGGTCACATAGGGCACAAATTCTTAAGGCATGAATTCTCATAAAGAGCTTATCACTTAAATTTTTTCAAAATGCAATTCATTCTGAAGACTACAGCACTGAGAGAGAAAAATCTCTGATTTCACAGGCAATGTATAAACTGATGAATGTTTCCACTTCTCTTCTGTATATCCATCTATCCTTCTCTATATATCTAAATATGTCCCATCTCCTGCGAGGTATAAAGGATATAAATCCAAAATCCAATGTCAATCATTCTTTTGGCAAGTGTAGGAGGTTATTTAAATGCAAATAAAACATTTCCATTGATTCTGCTTCTTTTATGAAAGGAAACACAAAGCACCCCCTTCATTGCACTGTCTTAGAATTCACATTATGTGTAATGCTAGCAAAACAAGCAGGCATCGAAAACAGCAGCATAAGAAGTAATGCTATAAATAATTAAAGAGCAATATCTTGGTGCATTAATTTATCTTGATCAGAAAATGCTTATTACTGTTTCTGACAGTCAACACCTTTTTTTATGCTGTATCTGATGTCTTCATACATATGTGTGTATATATATTTATTAAAAAAAGTTTATGTATAAGCATGTGCTCAATTGTTTTTATAACATGATCAAGAAAGCAAGCTTCAGTCAACATTTATCAGATGCTTTCTGGACAAAGCACTATCCACTGAGGAAAGCCACAATTCTCAAAAAGGATAGCAGTAAGTTTATGTAAATCCTCAGGAAAAGAAATAGAAGCAGCAGCACTACCTCTGCGATTCAATTTGAAAAACACAAAATCTTTTGTAAATCATCTCATTAGTGGAAAATGCAACAACATAAACAAATTAAACCCAATAAATTAACGGAACTTTAAAAAACTTTTTCAAGTTTTAGTCACTAGGTGGCACTACAACAAAAAAGTTGAACTGGTCTTACAAATGGTATCTTGAAATGGGAAAGTTTACACTTCCGGTGGAGGTCGTTGGAGCTTTCTGTGACTGGCATAAATTCCTCATTTCAATTGAAACAATAAAATACTCTTGTATGCCAAATGAGTGAAGAAGCAGGAATATTAAAATCCAAACCCTCCTTAAAGAAAAAATTTCCACATGTTGAACACAAGAGGTCCCAGCTCCAGGAGGATGAAAATCTATTTTTTCCATACAAAGGATCCATATCACCAAAACAAGCATCTCAATTTCCAACAGCTTTTACAACACTCATAATGGAAAAGCTGTAAACCAACCTCCTATCTAAATGTCTTTCTGCATCTCCAAAATCTGTAAAATATTGTTTAATATCAAATCTATGTAAAAATTCAGATTTTCCCAACCATCCTTACCTGCTGCCTTCCTATTCTTCACTCATCCCAGTTAGTTTACTAACATCTACTGATTCAGCATAGCACGTTTAATCAGAATCTCCTGAAATTACACTTCTATGCTAAAAAAACCCAAACAAAAAAATTTAGAAAACCCTAAAAACCTACCCTACAAAACTTCTGACATTAAAGGAGACCCTGCTTTAAACTGTATGTAAATTGTCTATTTTTAAACATTCAGAAATGTTTATAGAAAATCATGTAAACTTAAAGAAAGCAGTAATTCCTATACTTAAATTTGCTACAGAGCCAAAACTTACACATTTAAAACACCAATATCATGATAGCTGAATAAATCAGAAACTTCACTGCAGGAATACTGAAAATTGAGAAAAATATAGTCAGCTTGCTGAAGACCTAATCAGATACTACTGCTGCTGACTTTCAATCTGCTGAGTTTTGTTGCTATGCTACTTCTACCTCATGGCTAAATCAGCTTGGTGACCCAGTTGTATCTATATGTATTAAATGAGCAATAGTGAAATAGATCTGATTTCATCAGGCTTTCATCTTGTAGCTAAATCCAGCTTTGCTGTTTTCTTTCTCTTTTTTTCCTGCTGCTTTAGGCTTGGTAATAGGATTTTAGGGTTAATCCCAAGAATAACTGAATCTTGAATAAGGCCAGTTAGATTCTATATTTCAGCAGTGAGAAGATATTATAAATATTTATCAGAATCCATTTAGAGAATAGGAAGAAAACTCCCATGCAGATCTTAGTACACAGAAAATTTGAGGCAGTTCAAGCAATAAAGGTTTGTAATTTGACATGCCAAAAAATAATATGTGGTGTTAAAGTTCAGCATTCACATCTTGCCATAAAATAACTGTTTTTTCCTATCCTATGACTTGCATACAGATAGTCTTCAGGTATACAATATAATCCTACACATATACCGTAGAGAAAATATAAAAAACTTATTCTAGTACTCAGAAGGAGCACACCTGCATTTCTTAAATTGTATTGCAAGTATAGGATGAAATAAAATTAGGATTATATGCCAATTTACACTATTGGCATTTCCCGAAATTTAAAATGTATCCCATTTCTTTTCATTGTGAAATGTCTATATATGTATTATAGACCAGAGGTAGCAGCATTCAAAACCAGTAACAGTCTTAGATCACAAAATATCTGGTGAAAAAAATAGTGTGGCATAACATGAGATAAATGTTTGGAAAAAGACCAAACACTGGGCCAAAATCTGCTGTCAGTCAGCTTTGTTAACCTTTCTAACCAATATGATTATCTGCACATAAATCAACACAAAGCTCTCACTGAGTACAAAAGGATTAATGTTCAGACCATAAAGTACGACGCTGCGCTGCAAATCTCAGAGTTACAGCAAAGAACGTCAACATAGGCTGAAAAGATGAATTAGCTTTGCAAGATGAACTCATTTATGGTCATTTCATGATGCTGTGGCTAAGTCAGCATGTCTTATTTACTTAAAATTATGTATTTCTGACTTGTACTGAAAATTTCATTACTGTAAACTTCAGCACCTCCCAGAGAAAGCTGGTTGATCTGAACCACTGCACTACTGTAGTGCTGCAGTCCTGTTGTCTGCACTGTATGGCACCGCTACCAGATACACTCTAGAAGAGAGCTGTAACAAGAAGAGACCTTCTAAAAAATTATTTTGTAGACTTTTCTTTATTATCACTTGACTGTGGAAAGCTTCTTTCAGTCAAATTCAAGTTGTTTAGAACACAAAAAACCCCTTGGCCAAAAAGATGACTCATAGAATCATACAATATCTCAAGTTGGAAGGGACCCATAAGGATCATCAAGTCCAACTCCCTGCTCCTTGCCGAACTACCTTAAACTGAACCATATACACAAGAGTGTTGTCTAGACACTTCTTGACCTCTGACAGGCTTGGTGCCATGACCACTTCCCTGGGGAGCCTCTTCAAGTGACTGACCACCCTCTCAGTGAAGAACCTTTTCCTAATGTCCAAACTGAACTTCCCCTGACACAGCTTCAGTCCATTTCCTTGTGTCCTATCGCTGGTCAGCAGAGATAAAGGTTTGAGTATTAAACTGTTATCTATAAATTCACTGGGTATGTAAGGGCTCTTCAGGGCTTCAAAAGCAAGATGAATGTTTAGTCAGTGCACCAAATTAAAAGACAGACATACGTTTCAGCATCAGGCCACATAACTGGGGGACGGCAGGGGGCTACAATTTCACCTCTATATTCCCACAGCTTGACTTAAATGTGCCTGTCCCCCTTGCAGGGCAGAGCAACGTGCCTGGCTGCGCATGGTGCCTGGGGTTCGCAAGCAGTAAGGAGGCTGCGGCAGCATGCTGCTGATGTGTGAGATGCTGCGCTAAGGCAGGGAAGCATGAGATAGGAGGGAAAAGGGTGAGTCTTGAAAGTGTGAGACTTGAGAAGTCGATGAGTATTTTATTTGTGTTTTGTCTAAGTTAAGAGATCCTTTAGATTCACACCAAACTAACATCTTGCCACATAAATCTTAAAATTTTCACCTACCAAATACATGACTTTTATAGAAAATATATTAAAAGAAGGGGGACCACAGAACACATAGCCCTCACCCTGTCCCAAACGTTATGGACAGCCTGCATTTTCTTCTTTTTTCATTAACATGGTGAGTCATCTTTCCCCAGAAGAATCATTAAAGCCAGCCCAGCCCAGCCTCTTCAGAACTGGTAAGGAATGAGTTCATTGTTCAAGAGATCATTCACCCACCACAGATTTTTAATTATACTGTCACAACGCCCCCTAATAATTGTCTCTTAGTTGGAAAGATGACACAGAAATGCACTTTTGGTTTAGCATCTGACATGCCATAAAAACTCACAGGATCAATGACAGTCTGATGAAGCAGGGGTCTCTAGTAAAACTTGTGCTTTGTTAAACATTAAGAAACTGGAAATAGCCAACAGATTTATTAACCATTTAGTGGAACCATGAGGCAGAGCTATCATCTCATTTTATACACTACTAAACTACTCATTTTAAATACGACTAATATACTAGAGAGCTACAATCTATTCTGGAAATCGCAGAAGCCTGTGCTGTGTTGTTAGAAGTCTGACTTCCTGACATTTGACAACTATAAGAGGAGACAATAAAAATCTGTATTGATGCCCAAAGCAATCTCTCAAAGTGGGAATGGAGGTGACTTTTCTAGTCGTCTGGAATTGTCAGTTGTACTGTAAAGTAACGTAATAAATGTACACTTTCCAGCAACATCCCTGGTCCTGACATCCTAATATAGAATTTCAGCTTCTAATTTCCATTTCCTTTGGCTCTTCATGCACTCATGTACTCTATTGCCTGGAATTAACACTTTGTGACAGATCTAAAATGAAACAGATCTTGTTTTAAGATTTGCCCTATTTCTTTTCCAACTCTTTCCATTTCTTTTTTCTTTTACATAACTTTTGAACATTTCCTTTCACAGCAAACTGAAGTTACAGCTAATAACACAACAGTAAAAAATTAGCTGATAAGTTAAAGCAAACTGTAACACACAAAAAGAAAAAAGAGGTGTAAAAAATCCAAAAGTGCTTGATGTTTTTATTCCCACTGACTCCCTTTTCCATTCTCAGCTGAGCAGAGGTAGTATGATTCAGCTCATCTCATATCAGTGATCTTCTAATTGGGAGACCAGTCCGAGACAGTGGGTCAGTCTCTCCCTACAGCCAGTGGAGACAGACAAGCACTGCCTGCCTGTAATAAACTATGTCCCCAATATAGTCAGGATGATTTGTCTTCTGGAGGTGTTTTTCATTTCCCACAACTAACTAGGGCCTAGGCAATACTTTATACTACAATAACCCCAGCTTTGGACTCAGGGAGTTTGTATGATGTGAGACATTATGGGATGCAGGGGAAAAGGATTTTTAGAATTGCACAGGACTTACTATGGAATATTTAAGGGAAGAACCAGGGTGAGGAAAGGGATAGATTTAGGTGGTTTGGGGATGAACAAGTTGGGGAAAATAGAGGGTTAGGGGAAAAATTGTTGGTCCTGTGTAAATAGTTTGCTGGTCAGTTTGTCTGGCCATGTCTTGCATCTCATCAGTGCAGTCTGTCCTGCCTTCTTATTAAACTCCATTTTTACCGCTTTTCCTGGGTGAGGGACCCTCTATTCTGCGTGTGTGTCTGTGCATGGGTGCATGAGTGCAGCAACCAGAGTCAGACCACGGGTCGCAGGGCCCGCGTGTCCATGGTACGGCAGCTGGAGAGACTGGAGTGTCTTCAGTGTCAGCAACTGGAGTGGACTGTGGGTCACAGGGACCCATGTGTCCATGGTACCAGCACCCGGAATGAGTGTCAAGTGCTGGTCCTGGGGGTCTCTAGTAGTGAAACCCATGTGTGTGTGTGTTGTGTCTCTAAGGGTGAGACCACAGTGGGGGGTTGGCTATTGGGACCAAGGGAGACCCCGACAGCTCTGCTTGTGAACTTGAGATGGTCTATACCAGCAACTGGAGTGGGGTTGTGGCCTCAGGGACTCATATGTCCAAGTGGCAGCAATGGGGCAGACTGGGATCTAGGGGCAGCTGCTGGGCAAATGGAGTGTCTGAACCCAGCTGCTGGAGGGATCCTCACAGTACACAACATACATATATTCTCACCAGCAGGCTTCCATCCAGCTCAGGCAGAGGGGGGAGCAGGATGAGGCTGTTGGCACTGCCTGTGTTCACATGAATGCTCTGCATTCATCTGTGTTACCTGTGTGGCTGGCCTGGTATGTATGTATATACATGCGTATATGTTATGTGGTATATACATGTGCTCCGTGTGCATGTGCCCACTGGGAATACATTTTCAGCTTCACTACTGGTTGGATCTGCGGCACAAACTGCCGCAGCCTCACCTCTCTTGGGGTGTTGAATCTGGCATGATACACTTTCCCCTGACAGGTAAAATAACATATGTATAAACAAACAAATCCCTAAATTTAGATGGCTTGGTTATTATTTTGTAACTCTAAAATAAAAATAACTCAATCTTCTAAAGGTTTCTCAAGTTTATTTGTAGCTATGTAAAGCTCAGTTTAAATGAGAAATCAGGAAAAATTGTTGAAACACATACTTTCTTTCTAAATTCCCCAGCAATATATCAGGTATGGCTAGATGGCTTTTGAATACAAACGTGAGTAGCTTCTGCGTGGGATATGGCTGGCTGTACTTTTACAAAGGCTCACTAGCTTGAGCACAGTTCTCAGCTGAACATGGTAGCTTGGCTTTTGGAGATGGTCCTGGTGCTAGCTGTAATTTTCAGAGAGAGAGAAGACTTGACCCTGCACTAACATCACCATGGGTTTTGTGTTATATTGGTTTTACATACTGGTGTATTATTTTAACCCAGATATTAAAAAAAAATGTAAGCAAGTACCCGAGAGAGTATTATCACTGGGACAGCAAAGTAACACTTCATTTTCACCTCTTTATCATGGACTATTCTGTATATGTCTGTTTTACATAGGGATTTGCTGTTCTGTCTTAGTGCACTGACAATATTGTAGGGCTGGTTAAACTGAAGATAACAAGGAATTTGTAAGTCCACTAGGGATAAGAGAAAGACTGACTACTGAACACATCTATTGCTAGACAGATATGGCTATACTGTTAAGTATACACACAAAAAAAAAGTACTTGGTAAATATTCCCTATTTACAAAGTATAAGGCTAAAGTATTCATGTCACACAAGGATGATGAAGTACTTTCCAGTCCATTAGTATCTTAAGGTGGATGATGAACAACTACTCCGGATAAACACATAAGTCAGTAGGATGAAACAAAAAGAAAAAACAACCAACCAACCAATCAACCAACCAAAACCTTTATGTATTCTTGATTTAAGGCTAAAAGGGGCAATGAGATACTCTAGTCTGACTTCTCGCACAGTGTCTCACCACTCACACATCACTGGTCCTTAAAATTCCCTTGGTTACTTCTGTAATAGACCTTAACAATTACGTTTAGTGGTAGATGTTTGCTTAAAGTGCATCTTCCAGGAAAGCATTAAATATTGATATGAAGACATAAAGAGTCTTTCCTTGCAATTTGTTGAGGCATATTAACTATTTATGCACCATTCAAATTTATTGGGCTCCAACTAGTGATTCTCACCGTGCTTTTATCTGACAGTTTTGTGAGTCTATGGACGAAACAGTTTTCCCCAGCCACAGCACTTCTCAGCTGCGATCAAATCAGTTATCAGGCTATTTATTTATGAACTCCAGAACAGCCAAAAAAAGGTCAAATTCTGTGAGTTTGAGAGTATGTCTGAAATCCAGCTTCTCAGATGACTCACTCAGGACTGTGAGATGTTTTCAAGAACCAAGCAATCAACCATAAACCACTTTTGGTCCTCAGAGAAGACACCTACAATATTTTTTTGTAAAATCTGAGCCAATCCTTTTTGTGTTAAATTAGTGATACGATCCACATTTATGTAATAGTATTCAGCCAGAATAAAGGAGTCGTACAGTCAAAATCTGAGTTCAAATACTCATTGTTTGCCTCCCAGGAGAGAAAGTGAACCATCAATCTATAGATTACTTAGGTGGAAAGCTGTCTCTAGCCATGTCACTGAAGCTGTAGAAGCATTTCAAGTTCACCATGTCAGATGAAGAGATCAAGAAGATTGCAAGAAGTTTGACTCCTAGTGGTCCTTCACTTTTTCTTGATACAAACTGTGTAATTTGCTTCCTTAGGATCAGAGTCCCACTAAAGTCAATTAACCTCATTTCAAAAAAGCCAACTGATGTAACATCATCTTTACCCTAATCTTCCTCTCAACTCCAGCCCCACCTGAAATACTTTAAGATAGTGTCATTGACTCTTTTCTCGACTTTCTCTTTAGACGGGAAGCAAAATGAAACTGTAATTCTGCAGGCAGACAAACATTTAATGATGTTGTTTATACTACTGCATTTCTTGCTTCCACTCCTACTCTCACTAATCCATTAAAAAAGAAAATTCTTTCTAACTTTTTAACAATTGCTGGGTTTCCATTGTTCCCAAATTTTCTCCATTGTTATGTGCAGAATACTCATCTTCATTACATTTGCTAAACATGTCCTCCAGATCTATTTCCTATACATATATTTCCATAGATACATAACCTAGCTCTACCTGCAGTTATTAGCAATGCAGAAATTGAATAATAGATTTTGATCCTAACTTCAAGCTTTGTTTAACCCAGTACCAACAGTGCTTACTAAACATACCTGTATGAAAATACATACAACAATTCACTTGGTCCCTGAATAGGGAAGGTGCAAGATAATGACCTTCCATTAAGGAATGCTAATGATTTTCCATTAAGGAACACTCCTCTGAAGATGTGTTTCTCTGCAGCTATCATTGTTGCCCCTTTTCTTGAAAATGAGCCATTCAATTTAAGAAACACTGCAAGGTCATGATACAATTAGATGGATTGCCGTTAAAAGAATCGGGAAGCTCAACACTCAGCTCTAAATTTGCCTTTATATCGCTTTTCATTGACTATGAACCAACCCCCCCCCCCCCCAAAAAAAAAAAAAAAGGGAAAAATAGATGCTGGGGGGACTGTATACTGAATTGGAGCTACTGTGATTCGTTACCTGAAATGTTCCAGAATTAAATCGGTAAGAGAGATGCTTATGCAGACCTACAGTGGGAACTTGATTCTCTATCTTTTTTTAATTTGCCAAATAATGAAAAAGATAGCAGGCATCTTTATATTTTCTCCTTAATATTGTCTGTTATGGAGAATGAGAAAGTAAGGACAGAAGTACATTAGCAAGTCTGCTGGCAAACCGCTTCAGACAGGGCTTTTCATCTCCTCCTGTAGATCCACCAATAGAACTACTTCAGTGCCAGTATCTCACACTGATATCATGATCACGTTTGATTTCTGCTTCAAATAGTGATGTTATTTAGAAAAACTAACCACCACTGAATTTTTCTGGGTCAAAATTGAAAAACACAGGAAAAAATTATGTCTTAGTCTATTTTTGAGTATGCAATTTAATTTAAGGTTCACTAAAAACAAATTAAATGGAAGTGAAAGGAAACCAATTTTACGTTATTTTTAAAGAAAATTCTGGAAGTTTTTGCCAATTGAACAGAAGTACATTCATACAAATCTAAAACTTCTAGCAAAGAAATCATAAGCACAACAGACTACCTGGTTGCAAAATCTAGCATCCTCCTCCCATCAGTAGGACTTCAGGCTAAGGTTTCCACCCATGGCATGTTTGTTAAGTTTTTAAATAAGCTTAGGGAAGTATTTCTCAGAAGGAAGAAATGTTTCCCTGTATCTGAGAGAATACAGGTGCAATCTGAACTGCAGAATACAGGAAGGAACATGCAGCAGGAAGAGAAAGGAGCCCTTTGATAAATTGAAAAGCTCTTTACAAAACTATTTTTTTTTCTGTATTATCACATTTCAATATTTTAATTAGGAAGGCATAAAGATTATATCAACTTGGGAATAAGGGGGGCAAAGCAAACAGGTTTGCAACCACTGAGCTGTGGCAATTACATGATAAACTGCTATTAAAAATCAGTGGAAAAAGGGGTGTATCTTCCACAGTTCGCTTTTATCCCCAACAATAATTTAATAGGCTAGGTGCATGGTTTTTTCTTTGAAACCAGCTCATCCAGAAATCTCTTTCCTTCTGATTTTTGTCAATGTGCAGAAACCACACAGGAGCAGGAGATGAGCTTTCAATTTTCCCAGAGCATGATTCTATTATCTCCAGTATGCACCTAACATTTAATTTCCAGCTCCTAAACAGTAAATACTAGTTTGGATTTTTACAAAGGCTAAGTGATTTTAAACAGTCCTACAGCTCCTGACCTTTAACACGTCTGTTGCTGTAAGGTAGGTTTTTCCTTTTTGTGGTATTCCACACCTCTAAAGGTTTGAAGTTGAAATACATTTCTCCTGCAAACTGCAGCCTACCCACAATCATAAACAAATTACACTCTCTGTGTCAACATTTGAAACCAAGTCACTAAATCATAACGTGCTGGGATGGAATTGCTGCCCCTATCATCTACCACTTACTGCTATCAAAGCATATAACTGGATTAGTGGGAAACAGCTGTATTACTCATACATTTAAGCTCTTTCAAACAGCAGGTTTTCTTTCGGCAACAAAGCACAGCACTTCAGATAAGAAAAATGCAAATCCCAGAGGAAATCATGACTTATTAACCCCTGGCAATCTTTACATGACTTAATAGTCCATTCAACCTCTTTTCCCTGGAAATAAATGCAAGAACTATATTAAATCAGTAGAACTAATGTATTTTAACACATCTACTTTTAAGCTTTTTGTTCCCTAGGATTTCTCCATATACCAGGCATGGTTCATTAAATCATCCTGTCACTTTCTAGAAGTGATTGGCATGAGCTTAAATCTGTGTCTCTCAGTTGTGGGCATGAATCATCATACATATGGGTTTTGTGGGACAACATCTTGGCAGAGGTTAGCAGTAAAACAGCTCTCTAGTTAACTCAAAAACCTCATTACTAAATGCTGCATGGTTATTAAAGCTAACAAGCCATAAAACAACTGTTGCTTACTTGGCCAAAAGATCCAGGGGGGAAAGAAAATTTGTAGATAACTTCCAGTTATTGCTAGTGTTCATATATCCATCCTCTAATTTGTATCAAATGAAAATTTTCACCTAGCTTTTTGGACTTTTTATTTAGCTAATGATGTCTAGTACCAGGATACTTCAAGAGACAATGTCCTTAAGCAATAACATGAAACATATCAAATAAATCTACATTTCTTTCACCTAGAACAAAATGCTTAAGTTGATATTTTGGGGTCTGAAGAAAGCACTAGAGCTGGACTTGATTTAGACATGCTGCCTTTGTTATGGAATATTCCGTGATGAATAATGATCATAGAATCATAGAATCATTCAGGTTGGAAAAGACCTTTAAGATCATCAAGTCCAACCATAAAGCTAACACTGCCAAGCCCATCACTAAATGTCGTGGTTTAACCCCAGCCAGCAACTAAGCACCACGCAGCCGCTCACTCACTCCCCCCCCATCCAGTGGGATGGGGGAGAAAATCAGGAAAAGAAGTAAAACTCCTGGGTTGAGATAAGAACGATTTAATAGAACAGAAAAGAAGAGACTAATAATGATAATGATAACACTAATAAAATGACAACAGTAGTAATAAAAGGATTGGAATGTACAAATGATGCGCAGGGCAATTGCTCACCACCCGCCGCCCGCCCCCCAGCCAGTCCCCAAGCGGCGAATCCCTGCCCCCCCACTTCCCAGTTCCTAAACTAGATGGGACGTCCCATGGTATGGAATACACTGTTGGCCAGTTTGGGTCAGGTGCCCTGGCTGGGCATGAGAAGCTGAAAAATCCTTGACTGTAGTCTAAACACTGCTGAGCAACAACTGAAAACATCAGTGTTATCAACATTCTTCACATACTGAACTCAAAACATAGCACTGTACCAGCTACTAGGAAGACAGCTAACTACATCCCAGCTGAAACCAGGACACTAAACCATGTCCCTAAGCACCACATCTACATGTCTTTTAAATACCTCCAGGGATGGTGACTCAACCACTTCCCTGGGCAGACTGTTCCAGTGCCTGATAACACTTTCAGTGAAGAAATTTTTCCTAATATCCAATCTAAACCTCCCCTGGCACAACTTGAGGCCAGTTCCTCTTGTCCTATCACTTGTTACTTGGGAGAAGAGACCGACCCCCACCTCGCTGCAACCTCCTTTCAGGCAGCTGGAGAGAGCGATAAGGTCTCCCCTCAGCCTCCTTTTCTCCAGGCTAAACAACCCCAGTTCCCTCAGCTGCTCCTCACAGGACTTGCTCTCTAGACCCTTCTCCAGCTTCGTTGCCCTTCTCTGGACACGCTCCAGCACCTCAATGTCTTTCTTGCAGTGAGGGGCCTAAAACTGAACACAGGACTCGAGGTGCGGCCTCACCAGTGCTGAGTACAGGGGGACGATCACTGCCCTGCTCCTGCTGACCACACTATTGCTGATACAGGCCAGGATGCCGTTGGCCTTCTTGGCCACCTGGGCACACTGCTGGCTCATACTCAGCCGGCTGTCGACCAGCACCCCCAGGTCCTTTTCTGCCAGGCAGCTCTCCAGCCACTCTTCCCCAAGCCTGTAGGGCTGCATGGGGTTGTTGTGACCCAAGTGCAGGACCCAGCACTTGGCCTTGTTGAACCTCACACAACTGGCCTTGGACCATCGATCCAGCCTGTCCAGATCCCTCTGTAGAGCCTTCCTACCCTCAAGCAGATCAGCACTCCCGCCCAACTTGGTGTTGTCTGCAAACTTACAGAGGGTGCACTCTATGCCCTCATCCAGATCATTGATAAAGATATTAAAGAGAACTGGCCCCAATACTGAGCCCTGGGAAACACCACTTGTGACCAGATGATCTTTTGTGCATCACTGTATCTCTAGATGATCCTCAGATCATTTAGAAAAAAGAAAAATGAAATTATTTTAAAATTAGACAAGAATTAATGAACCATCTGTCTTTTAACACAGTACCTAAACCTAATAAATCATCAAGCTTTTCACCAAAGTATACAAGGAAGAATAAGTGGGAAAAATCTAAGCAGTAAAATGAAGAATTTAATATTTGAATAAAGATGAGATCTCACTTTCTAAGAAATCCTCCTAAATGAAAGTCGTGTATGTAATTTTCAAAGATCTAACTGAATGATCAGGAAAATGATGGTTCTAACACATTGTTTTACTTCAAGTGTCAAAATATCTAAACGTGACATAAAAATAAAGCAACGTACATGAAAACAGTACAGAAACTAATACCAACTTTGCAATGGATGAATGCTTTATAAAAGGCCTGTGTATATGCTTTTGTGAATAATGTTAAGAACAAATAATACTGAGTGTGATAATATATCACCTTAAGCAGTGTCACTTCTGGTGCTTAACTGTGATTTGAGACTTTGGTTGGACTGTGGAAAAACTGAGCAATCTAAAGAAAAAAAAGGGAAAAATCCTAAAAAAAGATCAAACTTCTGTGTTCACTTCTCTTGCTTAAAGAATGCCTTGTAGTAGTACAACCATTTGTTTCCTATCTATAGCATACGATTCCCTTTCTGTTGAGAAATAAAATGTCTGAACATAAGGTCTTCCACAATTCTAATATGCAAGTCATCCGAACACATAAAACATAGGTTATACAAAAATAACTGCAATACTGAAAGACCTAATGTGGACTTTTAAATTATAAGTTCACAACACAAAATACCACTTTATAAAAGATTTAGACATGCCATCCTCTATTATGCATATTTCTGTGAGTGTTGCCTTCCTCTGAGGATGAACACAGCACAACCAAAAAGTCCTCTTCGGTTCTGCAGTGAAATATCTGATGTGTGCCTCTGAAGTTCACTCAGAGAAGAAAGGTTCTTACATACTGTAAGTTACAAATGACTGGGAAAATGTACTGTAGAAAATATTCCAAGATTTCTAGTTATTTTTCAACACAAATGCCAACCTTGGGGCCTTGCTAGAATAACACTGAAGCTTAGCTAATAAAATACCCTGAGCCTAAGGAAGGCTTAGCATTAAGATACACTATTTCTGTTCAGCTGGGAACAAATGAAAGAAAGAGTTTGGAAAGCTATGTAAATCAGGAAGTAGTGCGGGTCCAGATTTTCCAGTGGTGAAAGCTGGCACAGTTCCACTGAACACAGTAATCAATTTCCAGCAGTTTAGGATTACAATCTTTGTTTTTTTAAAACCAGTGAACCTAACAACAAGGTTTCAACTCTCTAATGTCATTACAGAAAAGCTTACTTCCTTTAATAATAATAATAATAATAATAATAAAAACATTAGTTCCTTTTTTCACTGCAATTTAGACTAAAGAAAATGGTCTAATCCACTATTAAAAACTTTAACAAAGGAAATTCCATTGTGAATAAAAGCTTCTCTCTACTACGTGGAGAAAGGTCTAGCTAGACTGACAGCAAACGACGAAGCAATAAGTGGTGTTCAAAGCGATTTCTGATAGTGATATTTCAGGTCTTTCTCCCTGCAGGCTGGCTACAACACATCTGCAGAAGTTGAAAATTACCTCCAAAATCATTCCAGTTACTCACCATGGAGGATGCCTCTTGTCATTAAGAGTATGTCAATGTTCCCATCCTAAATCCTTAAAATCAAAGCTCTACAGTTCAACAGCTTAATAAAAAAAACCCAAAAAAGCCTTGCCCAAGGCTAGAGCATGACACCTAAGGTGTCAGTCTGAAAACTGGAAGTTGCCCATACTATATTCCCCCTCCCCAAATCTATTTTATTTTGCCTTCAGCTTTCTTGAAAACCGGGAATTCACACTTTAAATTCCAGGCAAGTATTAGAAAACCTAAAATGCCATTCAAAAAAACCCCCAAAACTATTTTAAAGAACTATTTAAAACTCTGTTATGTGGAAACAGAAGTTTTAAGTCTGGTAGTCAAGTTTGAAGTGTAGTAATTATAGGTAGTACTAAAGTTTCAGATCATGTTCTGAAAAATCTCAGCTGCTGAAAAGCCAGCATCACCTTCATTTGAAAATCCTTACAATCCTACCCTCCCCCTAACAATCCTCTGACCTGCACATCACATATGTTGTCTCTGTATGCATAAAATATGTGGATTTTTAAGTTTCTTCATGGATTCTCCCCTCTATTTTAATACATATTATGCGAAAAAATTGCTTTGCTACCCACCAAGTTCCTAACTGTAGAACTTCTCAGCAACACCTCTTTGGCGGGTTAGATGTATGGCTGTACATGTTCTGTCATCATGCATCTATCAACACAAGCAACCCACATATCTGCTGTATGGGAGAAGGAACTTCCCCCTACCTCCTCTGTATCATTTTTTCTCATACCACAATATAAAACCAGGGAACCACCAATTATTTCAAGTGAATTGGCATATACCAGTGAAACTGATGATGTGTTACACAGACCAGAATAATATCTTGGAAAGGAGAATTTGGCTACACAGAAGTTTGTTTAAACAACTTTTGCCCTTCACTCAAATGTATAGATAGCAACAAATCTAGGAATTTCATTATACGTTACAAGACAACAGGAAGCCAAATGTGGTATTTTGCAATATATTTTAAGTCTCTTAGCAGCTTAACATTCAAGTATCTATTATCCGGTAGTTTGCTTATGGCTTTGTTGACAATGCAAATTTTGTGAAAAGAACAGATACTCACTGACACTACATTCACAAAGTCATCATCAGACAAGGTCTCTAACATTTCAATGACGGAGGTGCGTATTAGTTTCAATGTCAATCCACTGACACTCCCGCTCCTAACAGAAATCCACAAGAAAACAGAAAAGTTGAATTTAACAAGTTTTATTTAAAACGTACAAAGAAAATACAGAGCACCAACTAGCACTCTCACCAACTTTCACACTAAAACTGTCAATAATTCTCCTGAATTCTCCAACTCATCATTAGTGTTATTACATTATTATAATAAAAAATTATGTCCCAAACTGGCATCTAAAGCCCCAGTCCTGTGGCTCAGATGAAGTCATAATGGTACATCATTTCCTCATTTTCACTTCAAGAAATCTAAGAGAGCTTACCACCTTCAACCAATGCATTATCTAAACACTTCATACACCTACACACAGATTTACAGCTTTTAGATTTTCAGATACCCAAATGACAGCTTGTTTGATTCAGAGCAAAACCTAAGCTGAAGTGAAGAAATAATAAAAAACTTCACTGCTGATATGAAAGCACTTCACCACATTTAAAAGCATTAAATGCAAATTCTCCTACTGAGATTTTTTTCAGCATAAAGCAATGTTTGACACATCAGGTTCAATGCTTCCTTCAGTCCTTCAACATTAGCTAAACAAAGGAAGCCTTGCCAAGGCAAAGAGAGAGTTTTTATTAATTTCTTTGCTCACTTTCTATTTTTTATAGTATTCAAACTTGGCAATTTTTAAATATGTACGGTAAAACATTCAAAGTCTACATACGTTCTTATCTTTCAGGCTCATGAAATCATGATTAAATCTACTGTAATGCCTCTAGTCATTTGGTTTTAGGTTTGTGTTTTACAACAAATCTTGGCATGCACATGAGAAATTTTCAATTGATTACTTCAGTAATTAAGAAACTGAAAGCAGAATAATATTAAAATGATTAAAAAACACTTCCTTGTCCCCAGTTTAAATAACTTTCAGGTTTGGTTTGGGCTTTTTGAACTATTTTTTCCTGTGTATTTGTTTTGTTCATACCAAGATTTGTGATCCTTGCATATAAGGACTTCTTAATCCTCTCTCCATTTTTCAGCATACAGAGATTTGTTCAATATATCTAAGTACTTTTATCCCCCTAATGTCAATATCCAGACATTAAAACACTTACGCATCAACTAAAATAAGCATGTCTTTGGGAGATGCAGCTCCTTGGATATACCTGAAATAAATAAAGGGTATGAATGACACAAATCTGAAAACACATTTGTTGCGTGTGGTGGAAGACACTCTGCAATCTCTAAACTAAATTTAGCTGAACCAACAAATCCCCCTGTTATAGCTAGTAGAAAATCATGTGCTATCATTTTCTCTCTTGCTGTGTCTTCTAAGTAAGCCAAAGTATAAAACACATTAGCAAAGTCTGGAAGTAGGATATACGGATCAAAATTCACTATTTTCAGATGTCAATAACTGAAAAACATGAATGCTATTTCAGAGCTAAAGATCTTAATGACAGATTAATTATTACGTCAGCCCAGTTTACAGAAAAATACTTCATCCTTTGAAAGAATATATTCAACTAGTATGAACACAGGTATCAATATGCATTATGCCTTGAGAGGCTTACAGAAAAAAATAAATCATGAGAAAGAATCCCACTGTTCTCTTGTCTTTTACCAATCTAGTGATTTTTTTGCTGGTCTAAACCACCGAGACATTTTCGTAAACACTTGCAAATGTCTGGAAGAATGTCTCAGTCTAATAATCTGAATTACATTTGATTTTGGCACAAAATCAAAGTTTTTAATTTCCTTATACCTATTTGGTAGTTATCCTCCTCCTAAAAGGTCTATGTAATGCAATGGTACGATGCACGATAGCGGATACTGCATAACAAGTAGTATGATTTGAAAATTGTTTATTCAGAAGAATTAACTGAGTTTTTAAAAAGCAAATAGCAATATCTAAAAGCAAGGACTATTAGAGATAAATAATCAGAAAAATTTGTCTTTACAGTCATATCTAGAAAGTAAGTGATGTATATACATCAGTCCTTTGAAGAAAGCTTACCATGGTCTTCTGCGAACGTCATACAGATCTATCTTGTTTGGAGTTCGACTTTTATCTACCCATGGGGAAGCTAAAAATGAAAAAAAAAAAATTGTATAGTATAAATTAAAAACTTTATCTTAAGGATTTTAAATACAATAATATAATAAATTAATATCACAGGTTTTGCACTATATAAATATCAACATTTGGTATGGATAAAAATGAATTTGTGTAATCTGTTTTTGATTATATGAGCATATAATATAATTCAATAAAACTATATATCACCTTAAAGGGCCAAGTTGTGTTGAATAAACAGTTACTGACTATAATTGACGACTGACTTCAATGGAACCAGAATTTCAAGCAAAGTACTTTGTAAAGTGAAAAAACTTTTTTTTTTCTTACAAGAAAGTACATAATTTTAAAACCAGTTATAAGTTAATTAATGTTGTATGCAATAACACTGTACTGATCTAAAGCTTAGTTATGCATCTGCAAAATTATACGCTGACATGAGAGCTTTACCTAAAACCACAACTTAGAAAAGTAACATGAAAGCATCATATTTTCTGAAAATAAAATGAGATGGAAATATTTGTGTCTCTGTAAAGAAAATGCTAAGATTAATAACCTTTTGCAAGTATTTAATCTAAGCTTTACCATAATTTTCAGCAAGGGTAGGAATCTTTCTTTTCCTTACTGAAAAACAAAATGAGCCTTTCAAAAATATTTGACAGCTTAACGAACACAAATAAAAATGTGAAAAGTTACATGAAATGAAATAATGTTCTGCAATTTGCTCTCTCACTGTATGCCAACAGCTTTGGTGGAGCTACTTCCTGACATTAATCTTTTTTCTGTCTAGGAAATAAAGAAAGATATAGACAACTCCAGGATTCTTCCTGAAAAAGCATTCAACTAAGACAAATGGGACAAATTATGATACATCTATCCATGAATATAAAAGAAGCCACCAGCTTAGAGTAGCTGCCTATTTTTTATTTTCCTAAATGAACCCTTTCCTAAGTGACCATAACCTGAGTTGGTACATCAGTTACCAGAACATTTAAACTGAGCATAACCCACAGGACATTTATCAGTATATGTTTATCAGCCACAGAAAATACTGCTTATTGTTGCACACCAGAAGAACCTCAGACTCTGCACCAATATTGTCTATGATCTCACACTAGACCACCTGAGACGTCCTTTGCAACCTGAAGGGAATAAGGGTCTCTGAAATTTCCAGAAATGAGGCAATAGAATTTTTGAGACTGGTATATGTGAAATTTGTAGCTTAAGTACCATTACTTAGGTATGCACAGGTTAAATTCACCAGTATTTTATGAGCCTGAAGCTGTGGTTAGCACATGTTCAATCATGGACTTTTTGTGTCTGTCCAGATTAACCCATCCATTGGAATTCCATCTGAAGAATCCATCCTTGAAATGCATTCCCTCAGACTTGCAAAATCTGCATCCAATGTACCCACCAACACTGCTATACCTTTGCCCAAACTTTCGGTCTTTCCACTGACATCCAATATAAGGCTATGCCCTATCAAATCTGTCCCTCTTAATCAACCCATTATCTTGGACAGTCTTCGTAAACAGAGAATTATCTGAATGTATGTATCTGGATTTATTTCAAAACAACAGATAAAATGTAATTTACACTGCTGGAGTGATAATAACTTAGCAATTTTCACTAAGAAGTGAATTGAAACTTTTCTTTTTTTAATGTTATTTTTTTCATACAAAAGATAATTCCAACTCCTTAACTGCGTTCTCCAAAGCAAACAAATGGTGGTTCAAGGAGAATCTGAATGCAGGAGCTGAAGAAAAGTGCTACTAACATCATCATATTCTGCTGTAACAGTGGATACCGACATAGTATCAGAGCTACAAATATACATTAATGTAATACCACCTAACAGGTAAGCACATCACTTCCTTGAGGTCAACGCCTGCTGCCTTGACAGAACAAACTTCAGAACTGGGCCTTTAGACCAAATATAGTGTGGCAAATCTTTCAGAAACATGAAGAGGCAAAATTAATACTAACTTAAAGTTGTAAGGAAACACGGAATAATAAAATTTGAAATGCCTGAAACCTTCCCTATTTCCAAAAGCACCAAAAGGCAAAAGTTTGGGGTTTTTTTAACTGGAATACAAACCAGAAAAGCACTTTTTTTAAATTTTTTTTTTTTTTTCCTTTCATTTCTTTTCTTTCCCTGTCTTTATGGAGAGAATGCTCAAAACTTCTAGTTGAGACAGAGTAAAAAAAAGGATCTGAAGACAAATCTTTCCAAATCGGTCTTCAGAGGAGGTCCTTCTATTAAGGCTCGAGCAACTAAGCCTTGCACTCAGTTCTACCATAGTTTTTCAGTAATTTCCTGGATTGCAACAAAGTTCAGTCTGTCCCTTTCTGGCTACATCTATATTAGTAAGTTAAAAAAAGCACAATGGAAGGGAAGACATTCACTAGTATTAGACTAAGACCTATTACAAAGGTCCAGTTATACACAAAATAAACTGTGAATAAACCACTCGGCACACTACTCACAGTCCATCTAATCCTTCTGGAAACTACTGTGAATGGTAACACTTAACATTGTTTTTCATTTTGGGAGACAGACTGAGTGGCAAACGCAACAGCTAAATTCTACTTCTCTTTCACTAGCCTGGCCCTTTCAGTATGCACAGTCCTGGAAAGATTGTCAGCAGCTTCAGAGAGATCTGGAGAAGGTCTTTAAAAACAGTACTTCTTACCATGCCATTAAGCCAGTATTTTCTGTGCCCCATGTCAATAAGTTTCTTTTTCGTAATTAATATATTATCTTCTGTTGAGACAAATGTAACAAGCACCTACGTGCTTAAGTTTCTGTGTGAGGAAATTTTTCTGGGTTTATGCTGTGACTACAAAATTCTTCATCAGATATGAATGGGTGCTGGATCATACAAACACTAATTAAGAAATAAAATGTTTACTGAGAAAACTAGTTCTATTGATCTTTATGATGTCTTCTACAACAGTTTACATAATCTAGTAGTAAGTCTCTGCATGGCTAAACATAAATAAGGACTCAGCCCTTAGTATCTAAAATTTCATTCACACCAAAGAAGTGCTAAATTCCCTCTTCAACCTCAAGAATTAACATGACTAAATTACTCATTCATCCTAAGCTCTCTCTGGATTAACACTTTTAATTTTAGATGGCTTTGAATGGTCTCAAATCTATTCACTGGTTTTGGTAACATTCTGAGTATTTAAGGATCTTATTGAAACTGCTACTACTAGGAAACTGAAATTCCCTTAGGACATTTGATCTCCAATGATCTACTTTTAATTTACCCTGATTTCATCTTTTAAAAAATCATTTTTTAAAAGATGATAAATGCTCTCTATGCAAAAATAAGTAATTATGTATTTATAAGTATACAGGAAATAATTAGAAGGGATGGAGATCACCGAAAAAGGCATGCGTTGCCTTGGTTCATATACAGAATACACTATAAAGCCATCTGGGGAAACTGGCTTACATCTTACTGACAAAAGATTATATGGTCTAAGATGAAAGCAGAATGAAATACACAAAAAGATGATAACACATTTTCCTAAAAAACTAAAATTGAAGATGAAGGATTTTGAGATTTACAGCTTTATTTATATAACCTATTGTTTAAACCATGCATTTTAATGAGATGCCTTGGAACCCGGCTTATCGAATGTCTTGAAGAAGTCAGCCTCACCGTGTTTCATTGTTGTATACTAACGTCTATGTCCACACCACACAGTTTTCTGTTGCATACGTTACGCTTTAGTCATGTTCTCCTTTGATGATTTTCTTGTTTGGCATATGGTTAGATTCGACATTTTATAAATTAATCTGATTTGATACCCTACCCACTTCTGCTGTTTGCACTACGGAGATACAGGCCTGGCTATATTTCAAGTAAGAGTAAGGCATGCTTTTCTGTTATTTCTGCACATGTGGAGCGGAAATCCTGAGTTTTTTTGATGTTGTGGTTCAAACCCAGCTGGCAACAAAGCACTATAAGGCCACTCGCTCACTCCTCCCCACCGCCCCTGGAATATCAGAGCTTGAGGAGAAGAGGTACAGAGGCAACAAGATATCTTGTTGGGTTTTTCTTGATGTTGTTTTTCTTTTTCTTCTGTAAAAGCAAATTCTGGAGATTTCAATTTGTATCGTAAAACCACAGAGATGGTATGAACTTCAGCATGAAGATATGGTGGCCTCCTGGCTGCAATTTCATTTACTCACTAGAAATAATACATTATCCTGTAACTGGGTGGATCTGCTTGCAAAACTACAACATTCAGGATATCAGTTTTTTTAAAAAAAATGAGCCACAATTAAATGTATTGTAAGATTTTCAATATCATGAATATGGTTAGATCCAAATCATGTCAGCCCATGTCCTTTCCTCCCAGATTTCAGTGAATAAAGGAAGTGAACAATGTTCAGAAAAGCTTATTTCAATGTAAAAAGTAGAACTATCCAACTTATGTGCTAATGGCACTAATTGATACTTTATAAGCTGCATTACTGGAAAGTGTTTTGGGGTTTTGTTTTTTTTTTTACTTTAAAAGTTCTTTTAAATGTTGAGTCGTTAACAGGAGTTGACAGCTATAAAATATAAAACCTTTTGTAAAAAAAAAAAAAAAGGTGAAGTTCTCAGTTTTTCAAGGCTTTTGATTCATTTTGTATAGATTTTTTAGGCTTTCCAGTCTCTTAGTATCTGCTTCAGTAATGACTTTCTCTGGAGAGTTCAATATCATGGCCGCAACACTATTGCTTGCTGTTAATGGTTAACGCAAGAGCAGCTGTGCACAGCAAGTCCTTCATTTGGAGAGATACCATTTTATTTTATTTTATTAGAAATTGATTTTTAAAGCTTTTCCATTATTAATTTGTCTAAGCAGGGAATGCTCCAGTAGCTGAGTGAGACCTGCTTCACTGAGATCTGGAAATAGGTACAAGATTTTTGAAAAAAAAAAAAAAAAAAACCTTTATGAAGGGGAAGAGATAATACTAGCTCTTCTCTACCTATATTTTTAACCCAAGAATTTTAAGACTTTAGGGACAAATTTATTTTTCTGGATAAGCAGTACTGCAGCATTATCTTTTCTTTATCTGTGAAATTCTCCATTTAACACCTTGTAAGCCCTAATTACATGGGAATATCCTAGTAAAATACTGGCATGAGCAATGTAAAGAGACTTTTCACTAATTAATTAAAGTTCCCATCATATTATTTATTATATAGATAAACAAAGTAAGACTAAGTACAAGGCAAATCTACAGTAAAAGGTAACAAATACAACAGTTCTTTTCACTGTACTCTTCAGCACTGATATTCCAAAGATCCTGAGATTAACACACCTGCTGATGTTTAAAAAATGCTATGAATTTAAGTATGAGTTAATGAATATAATAGCACACTGAATCTTAAAAAACCTCTGTGTTACACATATTCCTGGCTTGCATCCCTAACCTTCAGAAGATCACTGAAGAAGTAATTTTATCTCTCTATACCTGTTTCTTTTATCTGCAAAATGAGGACAGTGATATTTTTATTACTTTTAATCCAGAAGGTGTTTGGGGGATGAAAATTAAGCTGTGTGTTATATGCCATGCAGTATATATAAGCCCTGCAGTATAGCATAAAATAATCTAGCGGTGTTTGAGAACATGAAGCCTCCTAGAGCAGGACTGGAGAATCTTGTAGTATAGAGGAAAGAAAACAGGGTCTAGTGCTGTCCATTGGGAAAGGCTGCGAGCATGTGTTGTCCCTTCAGTCAGACCATGGGGCTGACTAAAGGACTCTAATAAAACTCTGACTTGTTCCATTTACTAGTACAGACATACCTTTAAACCTGAGGGAGCAGATGAGCATAAGAAACACCTATATGCATGATTAAGACATGCTCAGATGTGCTTAAAGGAAGAAATTAAGATTATGTAGACATTCAGTTTCAAAATTACAGCCTTGTTCAATATCGACTAATCTAGCTAAGAAGGACTTGAACTTCACAGATACTTTGCAACTTGAATTCAATAATTCTCAAGTAAACAAAGTCATAACAGGACTGCCAACATCTCAAAATGCTACTTCATGTTTAATTCACCTGGAAGTCTGGTAAAGAGTCAGTCTCCTTAGGAAACATTATTTTTCTTCCTGAGTATGAAGTTCCTAATGTTCACCTAAGAAGCTGGTATTGGAGCACTTTTTACTGGCTTTCCCATAGTTGTATGAGCCTGGGCAGAGCCAAAACAAAGCCCTGCTGAACCCGTTTCCTTCCTTCTCCCACCCCTCTTCTTAGACATAGGTAAGGTCAGATGAGGATGACAAATATGTATGTCTAGGTTATGTGATAAGAAAAGGACCACCGAGCCACAGGCTGGAGGCTGTTTTTTCCTCTTTGAGAAAACCAGAGAGAAATCACAGAGTTATGCAGCACTTTGGGAGAGTGGAAGTTGCCAGACATACTGTTTTGTGAAAGCAGGTTTTAAGTTCCCAAAGCCCCCTGTTAAATCTCCAGATGGAATTGGGAAGATGTGGAACATTTGGGAACAGTACAGTATTTATTTCTTTTTCAGTTTTATTTTTATTATCAATTGCCTCAGCTTTTCTGATCTTGACCAGGTGCAGCACATTGCCACCTTCAGCACACTGCAAACCAAATACTGTCACACCGAGTCTAGGTTCAACAATTCTCCATAAAAGATACTCAATCTATTCATGCATCATCATCATAAACCCCACTAACTGGAATCTGAGACTATCCATATCAGTATTACCCTTTCTAGTATTACACTGTGGCAAATATGATTTAGTATACTTCCCCAAGAGAGCTGAGCCGGTGTTGCTGACCAAACAGTTTTTCATTACTAATCATTCATCTAAATCAAGTGTGTGTTCTCATTTGAGTAATCCTTTGCAGCCAAACTTTCTTAAGTGTATCTATTACTATAACTAGAAAGTCTTCAATATCACATTTAACTGCAAATAAATGTCTGCTGTCTGCAGTCAAAACCAGAATGCATCCTTTACTAAGGATCTTAGCCTTACAAAAAAACCCAACAAAAAAACCCAGAGAGAGGTGGTATCTGGCAAAAGCCACATAAATACAAAGTGTTCTTTAAATTTGTTTAATTAGTGATTGCTACAGTGAAAATAATATGCTTCCCATTGCAGTATTTTAATGAAACGTTGATTAACAATTATAATCCTCATTACCTCTATAATTAAGAAGGATTTCATGATTAAAAGAGGAACTGGTTGGTTTGTACCTACACTTCCAAGTAGCCTGCCAAAAAATTTATATTAAATTGTTCTTTCAGATAGCTGCTTTCTAAAACCTAGAAGGAAAATTAGCTGGGTAGATGCCTCACAATATGTAAGTAACTTAATATCTGTCAAACCATGTTAAACTACTTTAATTAAATTAATTTATTTTTCTGTAACAGATTTGTCCACTGCTCTGTGGTTAATTATAAATTAGATCTGCGGTCTGATCTATATTAAAGTACCTTTCTGTCTACATGGAGTCAACGAAGTTCTACATGTGCAAGCCCACAGGGAATGGATTCAAGATTAAATAAATAAATAAATAATTTTTCAAATTCCTGCCACCAAAGAAAAATCTCTTTGGAAACAATATTATAAAAGAAAAACAAAACCTGACCTATGTTACAATTCTAGGTGGCCCTGCCTCAGTAGGCGATCCAGGGGACTTCCAGAGGTTCCTTCCAACCTCAATCATCCTGCGATTCTGTGATTATTGTCACTTCTTCTTACCTTTTAAAAAGGCATCAGAAATTCTGTATTAGATAGTCCATATCTGGTGAATGAGATACATCCTTCCAGAATATTCATCCATTTCAGGTGTCTGACTGGAGTATCTTATCCTCTGAGGATGACCATATTTCCCCTTTTCTTTTAAAGCATTTCAGAAATGAAAGTTTTGGCTATCAAAATACTATGGTGTGATATATGCAATTTTACATCTTTGCAAGTTTCAGTTGGATTGGAACGAATTGGTAATTTCAATGATCTTGCGAAAATGCTGTCGGATTACTGCTTTTAATTTGAATCAAAAACTACTGGAACCCTATGTCTGGAGTAGAATTAGGCAAGTGTCATCTTAAAATGACATCTTAAAAGCTACTACCAGTTTCTAGAATAGAAGTATAAACTAAAAAATTAGGTAGGAAGGTGTACCTGTACCAGTACTATTGAGAAGGTGCTTCAACTTATAATTTGTGCTCTCTTGCCATCTCACAGAGAATCTGAACTTTACACTTGGTGGTGCTCAGTTTTTCTGTTTTTTTTTGGTTTGTTTTTTTTTTACTGTTTACTGTTTCTAAAAATTTGCCTTTCAATATTCCATAATATCAAATTTCAGGATGGTTTGCTTAAAAAAATCCCACAAAATATATTTCAGCTTTCTTACATGCTAGTGACGAAAACTGAGTCTTACTCTTGAATTGTACATAAATAATGGAAACTTTCCATTGCAGGACAAAGGCTGGAAATTTCTACAAATATTTTTAAACCTGGTGGATTTTATTGAAAACATGCATTCAAGACAACTGAGCCCTCAGACAAAAACAAGAAGGAAAGAAAATAAGTTACTTATATGCCCAGTCCTATCTTGCCTTCTGCAGACAACTCAGCTAAAATTCTGTTTGCAAACTGAACATTAAGAAACAGGAAGGGTTTTCTCAGACAAGTTATATGTGTGGGAGATGTTTGGAAAAGCTGATTGTGATTTCCTGTTGAAAAGAAGAAAAGAAGCTGTAATTAATTTCCCAGAATGCCACCTTGTAAATATAGATTCCTTGTTTTCTGAGATGACTCAAGATAGCCTCTGAGCATGCACAGGACAGTAGTGCAGGATAATGACATCAAGGTCCCTGCAGCTGCAAGTCAGAACAGGACCATGCACAAAACAGTATCATGTCTAACAGAACGCAATAGATATTCACTACATGCCTTTATGTCTGAGTCTGGCTTTTCTGGTCAGGCTTGTCTATGTAAACAAAGTAACTGAAATTCTGATTTCAGTTACATTCTGGCACATGGATATTTAAAACTTCATATTTTTAACCATTTTTTTAAATTCCAAGATTTCAATGCAATGTGAACTTAATTTTACTGAATCTGATCTCATCCATCACATTGTATCTTCTGGAAATTAAGTTTAGTAACAAAACCTTAAACAACAGAAATCCCTCGCCTATAGCTTCATGATAATATTTTATTTACCTGCATGTTGGTCACAAAGGATTCTGTACATACTGCTTACAAGGCTAAGTCTATGAACAAAAATGCCTCTGGTAATGATATGCTTCTAACATGAAGACCGAGGCATTACAGTTGGCTGTGAAAAAACTCACTCAAAATGTCTGAGCCATTTGATTTCAATGACTTGACAATTTCACCAGTCAGTCTGTTAACTTGTTTGAACAACTTTGACATATTTTAACTATTATTAAGAATTATTAAATGTTAAAAGATTATATTAAATACTCAGAAAATATCCACATTTTGGGAAAAATGTGTATTGTGTATAAAATCTGTAGCATTTCACATATTTGATGTGTTAGTAGTAGCTCTGTGTTAATGACAGGTGAAATGGCCAATTGTAACTTGAATAGAAAATTTTCATTATGCAGAATCCAAAGTACTTGCAAGCTAACTTCAATACATCCAGTGTAATAATTTTCAGATTGCTTGCAAACAACCACTGCACGGCCTGTACTTAGTTTTTGCACTGATGGATGAACACGGACAGAAAACATGTGGAGTCTTCTTTTCATCTTCCATCAATAAGCCAACAAATGCAATTCAGTTTCTGAGCAGAAGGAAGTTGTCTGGTGCTACCTTGTTTCAGCAAACATTATTTACCCTTTGAGCAAGAGGGAAATTATTAAGGGAAAGTAGAAAAGATTATGGAATAAATTGTAGTCTCATGCAAATATGATTATTTCTTCAGATAAAATCAGTCTGTTCTTTAAAAATGAAGGGCCCTACATGTACCAACAGGCTCTGCAGCCTCCTAGGCAATTGCTGCCCATGTTCAAGTCCATGTTTACATGGTGCAGACGTGTAACCTGGGATTATTGATGTGGGAAGAGGGAAGGGACAAAAAGCTGCAAGAAATCTCCTGGAAGCCTCTGCCTCTTGGCTTGGGAGCTCCATTGAAGCTCAAGCCCTTGCTCCTTGCCCGAGCTACACTGTGTGGATGTCTGTGCACCATGTTGTATTTTGCTGATCCTGACCTTTTCTCAGGGACTTCCTGGCCTGACCTCAGAGCTGCGTTGTCAATATGGACTTGCTGGGCTGACATGTGAAGCTGACCCCAGGACAAGCACTGCATGCACCAGGAGGTCTTAATATGTCCAGCTTTTTTAACCGTGTGTTTTCCACACATTAGTATTTGTGTTGAAGAAAAAATAATAAATAAACAAATAACACCCTACTTCCTAAAACAAGCACTGAGTACACTGTTACTTCTGAACTGACAGTAATCCTACAAAATAGAGTAAGATCGGAAGTAAGCCGAAAAACTTTCTCCATCCATGCCGGCCCAGCAGTGCTGGTACTCACTGACACTCTCTACATGGACAGATACAGCAAACAACTAGACATTTTATAAAAACAATTACACATGATGTTGTTTCTGTTGTTCTGGATGACAGTATTAAGATTTCTATGTGAGTTTTTTCCAAGTTTTCTTCTGGAATTGGAGGAAAACAGAGTGAAAAAGAAAATTCTACTATGATGGAGACTGCTCACCCTCCCCATCAGCTATTTATGCACACTTGTAAGATGCCCCTGAGTCTCATCTTCTCCAGGCTGAAAGCTAGCTCTCTCAGCCTCTCCTTGTATGACAGATCCTCCAGGTCTTTAATCATCTTTGTGGTTTCTCAGTAAGTGTCTGTCTCTCTAGTACTGGGGAGTTTAGAATTGGATGTTTCACTCCAGATGTGTCTCGCCAGTGATAAGTCAAGGGGAATGATCACCTCCTTCCACCTGCTAGAAATGCTCTGCCTAATGCATCCCAGGCTGTTGTTGGCCATGTCCAACTTGTCCATCAGGGCGCCAGGTTTTTTTTCTGCAAAGCTGCTTTCCAGCTAGTCAACCCCTGCAGGTACTGGTGCTTGCAGTTATTCTTCTACCCGATGCAGAACTTCACATTTCCCTTTGTTGAACTCCATGAGATTCCTGTCAGCTCAATTCTTCAGCCTGTTGAGGTCCCTCTGGCAGTACAACCATCTTGTGTATCAGCCACTCCCAGTTTTGTAACCTCTACAGACTTGTTGAGGGTGAAGCCTGCCCATCATCCAGGTCACTAATGAAGACGTTGAATAGCACTGGCCCCAGTATTGAATCCTGGGATACACCACTTTTGACTGGCCACTGGCTGGACTTCATGCCACTTCTCACAACCCTTTGAGATCAGCAGTTCAGATATTTTTTAGTCCACCTTACTGTCCATTTATCTAAGTTGTACTTCATCAGTTTGTCTATGAGGTTGCTAAGGGAAAGAGTGTCAAAAGTCTTCTTGAAGCCAAGACAAATGACATCATTGCTTCTCCCTCATCCACCAAGTCCGTCATCTCATCCTAGACCGTTATCAGGTTGATCAGGCATGATTTCCCCTTTCACCCATGCTGACCACTCCCAATCACCTTCTTGTCTTTACTATCGTTCAAAAGAGTTTCCAGAAGGACTTGCTCCATCACTTTCCCAGGGACTAGGATGAGTCTGACACCTTGTAGTTCCCCAGATCCTCCTTCTTGCTCTTCCCGAAGATAGAAGTGACACTTGTTTCCTCAGGAAAGAAGGAACCTCACGAACCATTCCTGGTTTCCATGACCTTTCAGTGATAATCAAGGAGTGCCTTGCAATGACATCCACTATTCCCCTCAATACTCATGGGTGCATCCCATCAGGTCACAAAGACTTGTGCTTGTCCAGTTTGTTTAAATGTTCCCTAACCTGATCCTCCTTCACTGAGGGCAAGTCACCCTTGTTCCAGAATTTCCCTCTGATTGCAGAGGCCTGCAATTACTGGGGGCTGATCTTATGAGTAAGGACTGAGGTAAAGAAGGTAATGAGTACCTTGGCCTTTTCCGTGCCTTTCGTCAACAAGTCCTCTGCCCCAGCATGGAGCAGCAGGCCCACATTCTGCAGCAAGTCCATATTTTCCTTAGTCTTTTACTGCTGATGCTCCTGTAGAAGCTCTTTTTGTTATCCATATCCTTCACCAGATTCAGCTCCAAGTGGGCTTTGGCTTTTCTAACCATGTTTCTACATGTCTGGACAGTGTCTCTATGTTCCTCCCAGGTCATCTGTCCTTGCTTCCACCTCTTGTACACTTCCCTTTTAAATTAATAATTTTATCAGGTATCTTCATCACCTGAAGACAGAGATTCCTGTCTTGATCCTGATACAACTCCATAAATGTATGTAAAAAGGAGAATGCATTCTTACAATGCTGAAACCATCTTTTGAAAGAAAGACTAATTTGTGATATATAACTTTAAATGTAAGAATGAGTATATACTATCCTTCCTAAAAGTTCCATTCACTTTATTTGTTTATTCTTCTCAGCTCTTTTATTAAGCTGTTTAATAATTCTTGAGTTGTTCAGAGCTCATACAATAGCTAATAGAAATCTCAAAATTGTTCTTGGCATCTTCATATCAAAATGGATGGTTACCAGCACAGTAAGAGAGCTTAGCATTTCTGTTCACAAATATGCTGCCATTGAAACTAATGAAAATGTTGATACTAAGTACCCTAACTAATCTTTAAAATTATTTTAGGCAAGACCCACTTGCTTAAATAATTTAAAGAAGAAAAAGTTCAGTATGAGGAAACTCATACTGACTTTTTAAATCAAGCTGATTAAAACCCTAACTGAAAAAGGAGAAAAACAAGTTTGATGCCCATGAGGTTTCCTGCATCTTTGGCTCTTCTCTGCCATTTCTGTCTTGATGCTTGAGAATGAGAGCTGAACTGAGTATGTTCTAGGGAAAAATATTGAATAAACGAAAAGAACTAATGTATTAATCTATGAAGAGAGAAGCTGACCTCAATGCATTCTGTAATTTTTCTGTTGGGGCATCTTGTAAGGTAAACATAGGAACTTGCTATACAGTTCCCTTTTATGCTTGGCACCGGTTCTGCCATCACTGCAAATATCAACATATATGTGTGTTAATATATATATATATATATTTCTAATACTTAGCTTTCTTGCACATCTGTATCTATCCATCTACACAAATATCTTCCTAAATTTAGCTTGCCTGGATTACATATTTTCTTCTTCTTCAAAACATAACCAAAGGTAACATCACATAGAATGTGGTTTTCTCCTCAGTAAAAATGACATTTTGCATAAGGAACCTATGATGGAATAATTAAGTCATGACACTAAAGGAAGCGAATACTTTGGTACCATTACTTCCTCTACCTGATGTTGTTAGCTATTTTTGTAAAATAGAGTTTCCTATGCTTATTCTACTGCATCTAATTACTATTGTATCTAAGCCTAATACCATTTATTTTAGTGTATAAAGAAGAAGGTCTGAGGAAAGGAACTGTCATATGTCTCAACCTAGGTCATAGTCAGAAGGAAGCTGCCTTGGCCTCAAGATAGAGACAAGGGAACACAAATGTACCAAAGAGTCAGACAAAGCACAGCTGAAAATTATATGAAATCGTATATGTGATGCTAGAGGAGTGTACACCAGTACCAAAACCAGAATATATGTAGGAAACAATGGGATATATGTAATAGAAAAATAATCTTATATTTCACACATACTTTCCACACATGAGGTCGCTCATAGAGAGATCCCTTCATGCTGCTGGTTACTATGGTGACAAGGACAGCCCAAGAGCCTACTTAAGACAGAAGTTATGTACCACCTAGCCCATTACTGAAGGCAGTGGGTTATTATCAGATAAAAACGTTAGTTTAAGAAACCCTCTATAGCTTAGAGTTACCAAAGATCGATTTTTTTTTAAGGGAGGAAAGACTGACTGGATATAGTTCAGATAATAATGAGCAGACTCATCTATGCATTTTAATTTTGTTTTTTGATACTTCCAAATTATTTCACTAATATCATCACTATGGAGAAATTCATCACTTTGAAGCAGGCTTACCTAAGGCCAATACAACAAAGCAATGTTTTACAATTTATAATATCATTTTCAAAAAGCAAATGTGAAAAGCATCCATTCCAGTATATGAAACTTGATTTCATTGTCAGCACATTTTTGTGTGTCAGCAAACTGAGACAAAGAGTTTATAAAATGACAAAGATGGACAACCTTGCACAAAGACTTATTCTAAAAATCTAAAACCCAAAGGGCTTACCTATTTGAGCTATAAATGGAAGGAAGTGGGAAGAACATGCACAGAACAACACACATACAACTTAAGGACTGTCAGACTGCTCCAGGTTACTCTGTGTGTGTGTGCAGAATTTAGGAATTGGGAAATTACCCAGGAATTTATGAAGTTAAGTTCTAACAGGACTAGACAGCTAATAAGGACTTTGGCACTTAGCTATGGAATAAGCAGGAGGTGTGACGATCTGAGTTTTATACCAAATTTAAATTTGTGTTTAGATGGAGTATATACAAGCAACATATCCACCTGCAAAATATGGAAAACAAGCTTCTCCCATTTTATAGAGATGTTCTAAGGAAGAATACATAGAGACTCTGAGGCTCCTGTGTTGTGCTGGTAAACAACTGGAATAGACAGGTTAGCTAGACATAAGAATATATTTTTCAATATATGAGATAATCTTACACTTGAAAATGAATTTCCTAGAGATTGGCACAGAGATGCATTTAAGAAATGTTTCTTTTTCAGCACTTGCAAAACATCACTGTATAGTAAGCAGTGACAAATGGTGAACCGAAACACAGTACTAATATATCCCAAAAGCATTGAAACAGAATGCTTGGAAATAAAAGAAATATTAAATTAGCATTTTCAATATTATTTTTTTCTGCAACATCTCACTGTATTTAATGAGCATCTAGCATGACAAAACAAACAGGATTCAAGTGCTATGAAATATTCTTCCTGTAAACTAGCCTAAGGCAGTTTCTCTGCCTGTGCTAGCAATTGTGCTAATGATACAGTAACAGCTTTAGAATAATCCCCTTCACCCTCAGAAACACAAGCAATCTGGTATAAACAGAAGAGAAAGGATCTCAAAGTTCTTCCTTAGCCAGTTGTAGGCAAGAGACAAAGACACTGCAAACAATTGTCTTGTGTGTAGTGGACACATTATTCTGTCAATGATAACAGCATCACTTAACAAGAATAGCAGCAGCACAGACAGTATGCCTTGGCATAAAACAAGCCTTTCCATTAGCTAGTACACAGCAAAAATCAAATTAAGGCTACTGGTGATCTAAATTCAGTGAAATATACATCTATTTAAATTAATTAGTGTGATCCAGTAATGGGATTCTTCAACAGGTGGAACAGATGCTGGTTGAAATTATCAAGTTGTATTCATTGACCTTAGCTCTAACAGCAAAGACAAGCAAAGACATAATTGTCAGAGACTGTGGATTCTGCAGGACATAAACATAGCATGGTGCAATCATATTTTCACTGACTTTAACCATAAGATTGTATGTCTAGTCACTGAGTTACTGTTTTAAAAACTAGACAGGTACAAAAATCTCACTGGCAAATACTCAACCGATTATTTACACAACAGAATTAGAAATAGAAAACAATACAAAAAGAAAATTAAACTCCAGCTTTTCAAAGGACATCTTCTTCCGTTCCTCTTACTGTAAAAAGTACTAGTTATATATTTCACCCCCAGTTTCTTCTCCCTCATACTAGCTTTATGCCAGAATAATTTCACAGTCCTTGAGTTACTTCTGATATACAGAAACTGCATCTATGTAAGAAAGTAATTTTTAGTTCTCTCTTATTGCTTGTAAATAATTCAGGATATTTTCAAGGCAATATCTGACATAGGACAGTTCTTTAGGAGACTTCAGTTACCTGGGTAATACCTCGCGAGGCCAGTTGCACTACCAAAAACCTGCCATAATAAAGTGGGGTCTTCTTCTCTGTTCCGCTTGAATACATCATCCAACGCTGCAGTCCAGTTAAGTTCATTTAACACTATCGTTGCTGTCAAAGAAAAAACATATTTGGTATTACAAAGTTACATCCTAACACAAGCAGCCATGACTACAAAAAGCAAACCAAACTACTGCAGAAAGTAATAACATTTCATTTAACTAATCCACAACATAAATTTAAAAAAACACAGTCCTCTTCCTTGGGAATTTTCTTTAAGAAGTTCCTTATGCTCTCTTCTTCCCATTCCATTATTTGTATGCAATGACTGTTGGCTTATTTGCATAGCCAATATCTTCGACAAATAGTTTGTTTATGAGATGTCACTGTAGTTGCACTTCCCAGTAATAAATACATGCAAGCATATAAAGTTGATGTTTACTAATTACAGCATACTGCAATAAGAACAACTACAATGACATCAACAATAGTAGGTATTTATCTCTTATAAGGTAACAAAGACATCCCTTTCCAAATGGATGCTCTAAGAGGATTATATGGGAAAAAGACAATGATGAGTTATTTGAATTATAGTATTAAGGTGGGACTGCATGCACAGTAATACTCATTATTGCATGCTAACAAGATCTTAATGTTTATAGATGTGATCACTTACAGAAAGATCAGCAATGTGAACATTAATATTTATGACTTGGGTCAGTTCCACAATGAACTTAAAATACAAGGAAATTCACATTTCAACTAAACAGAGTGTGGCCAATTATACAGAAACTTACATTCACAAAGTTGTCCTGTACCAATGCTTGTTTTGATCAATCAAATGTATTACATAATCAATCAAATATATAATATATTAACATGTTCTATGCCTTTTTGAAAAAATATATGTTGGGAAACTTACTCTAAAACTGATGAACACTGCTACAGTAATAGTCAATTGACTACAGTCAGTAGTCAATGAAAATTTATTGTGATACAGAATACCTTATGATATAACTTATGATAAATCATGCTTTTCACTTCATTTAATCAGCTGTAAATATCTCATTAATCCCCCCTCCTCCCCAATCTTAATAATGTTAGGCAATAGCAAGTATTCAGTTAATTAGAAAAAGCAAGAGCTTTTTGTTGGTTTGGTCACTGATTCTTTCGTGTTGCCTAATGGCATTGTATGTAAAGTTTCTAAAACTGAAACACCTAGATTAGCAAGCCAAGAGAGGAAAGGGAACTAGAGGGGAAAAAACATTTGAAAACAGCTAAAGATGTATGTATAAACCCTACAACTAATACAGATCCTGCTTACACTATGGTATTGCACACAGGAAAGAAAATTCAACTTCTCTTGCTAATGGGCAAGTCAAGTTGAAATAAACACAGTTCATGTTTAAGGCCCCTGAGTGGCATCACAGCACAAAATTTGATATTTAGGCCTACATTCTAGCTCTCTGCTACCATGAAAAAAAGAAACAATAAAAATAAGGACAGGTTGAAAGTTAACATTTGACAGGCCATTTCCAAAGTGAGGTTGTTAACAGGTACTAGAGAAATGAGATCACAACATCAAATTTTATAGGCTTGTTTTTAAAGGTTAAGGAGAAAATTGCTACACCATGTATTTTGCAGAAAGGTTTATCTGTTTTTTTCAAAGTAGTTTTAAGATAACATTGCTCTCTCAAGATAGAGCTTTTTATAGAAATATCAATTTCCAACTCTTGAGATTCCCTGTAAGCAATAAGCTTGTACTATATACCTGTCTCTTTGTAAAGTAGGTAATTATAAATATATATATGTTTACTTAAGAAAGAGGTATAATTCCCTGAGGCACCATGAGAAGTTAATTATTATTTAAAAATGGTTACTGTTCAATTATCTTTTCTAGATCCTGTTTGACCTACTGTGTAATTAAGCATTATGTACAGACTTTCTAAATTTGACTTTGTGTCAGATCTTACTTCCAGAAGTAGCTCCATGAAGTCATTAGAAGCTCTGTCATTTACTTAGACAAGAATTTCCATTCAGCTTGACTTTGGTTTTTTCATGTTACTGTTTCCTCATCTGATGTACAAAGTACTTGGCCCAGTGGAAGCCTATGCCAATGGTTCCTGGTGGCACTGGAGCTTAGGACACTTACTTAAGGCACATGGGAGACAATAATTCTTACCTCTTTGCCAGCTGACAAAGCATTTAGGTTTCAGGGTCCTCTGAATTCCCAAGCCCCATAACAATATAAACCAATGCATTTCTTTGGCCTTGTGACCTGACTTAAAACTGCTGCAGCCTCTACCCCCAAATCTGTCAGTGGCTTTACCATCCTGGTCAGACCACTGATACCCCTATTCAGCAAAACATTCAATCAGGAAAAAAATATCTTTAAGTTAATCATTCTCATAAATGCTTTTCTAAATTGGTGACCGTACACCCCATAAAAAAACCTCTTCACATCTGAAATGTGATACAATATTTCTAAAGAGAGGATTTCCTTCAGACCATAATCTTACTAATAAATAAACTATATTCAATGAAGATATATTAAACATCTAACTATACATTTACAAATACTGATGCAAAGAGTGTCTGTGTAACATCACCCAGAAATGTATTGTAGTTATATATATATATGATCCTATATGTTTACACATACCTCTGCACATACACAGTCATATGTATACAAATACATATTTAAAATACATGCATATACAAAAATGGACAAACTAAAGAGACAATCTACAAATAGTAAAATAACTAAGGACTGAAGTACGGAATGGATATATTGGAACTGATAATTTCAGCATTTTATTAGACTTGTTGAGATTAGGCTATAAAGCAAAAAAGTATAGCTTACTAGATCTTATTTGTAATATTTGTAAAGAAGTGATACTTTATAGTCAGTCAAGAGTTTTATGATCTTATTTATGTCCCTTCCTCCTCCTCTATAACTTTCTCCCAGAGACAAATAAAATACCCTAAAAAAATCCAAGAACTTGGAGAAGGGGAAAAAAAACCCAACCCAACACATGAAGTTGGAATTAAAAACATAAATAATGTGGAATTCCAGATGAGCAACAAGAACAGAGCATCCTAACAGAAGTAAAACTGAATGAATCTGGGAAAAAGGCTACTAATGGTATGTAACAGATCTGTTCTCAGGTACTGAAAAACATATCTTCCTGCACTCCAGAAATTCGCAGTTAAGTGATCAAGTCTCATTTCAGACATAAACTTCAACGGCACACATGTAAGGTTCAACATGTACCACCTTCCTCTTAATTCACTTTCTCATTATGACAACAATTTGTGCTTGGAACAGACACACAGAGTTTATTTGGTGGGACTGATAGGTAAATAGCTGATTGTACAATCATTAAAACAATTATTCCTGGAACAGTTTGCTATTTGTAATTCAAACTTGCTGCCTTCATTCAGGGTTTTTGTTTGTTTGCTTTATTCTATCTACGTGTACTTGATATAGAATGCACCCACATTTGTGTTAACTAGTCCAGTAATCAGTAAATAAGGAAAAGGGTGCTGGGAATTTAAGCTTTAATCATGTATTTCTCTAAGTGTTTTTCCACAACTTGTATTACTCTTTTGCTTCTGCTAAAGAATACAACCTGGACTTCAAAAGCCAAGCTGTAAATCAAGTCCCCTACTTTTTTTTTAAATGCAATACCTCTTGTAATAGGCAATTTCAAACCAATACCTCAAGATTCTTATTTAAAGCCCACGGCAATGGATTTGAAACTCGCCGACCAAAGAAAAGCAAGCAAAAATGCTCATAAACAGCAACAAAACTATTCTTCAAATGCTTCTTACTAAAATATCATGATTCTCAATTTGCACATAAAAATCAATGCAGTGCTACTTTCACTAGCTCATAGTAGAGACCATGGAACTGGTCAGAACACCCTAATTTGAGAGACATGGATTTATACTGACTCTGTGAATAAGGTGAGAATTTAATTTATTTTTCTGTTATTAAAAAAAATGCATTTTACTAAAATAAAATGTTTAGAGGTGTTATAGCCACACCTACTGAGATGCTGTATATCCTAGAAACACTTGCTTTTCCTTTTGAGTTAACTTCCGCACAGGAAGGAGCTTTTGACTGATAATTGGCAGAAAATCTAGTTGAAGACAACTCTCCAATAAGCTTATTTCCAATTCTGCTAAAAGAAGTCTTTGAAGATAACTACTTCAAAGTACTTCAGGTGCTACCTTTCACTTGATACGGGCAAGATGAAAAAATTTATCATCACACAATGGGAAACATCATTCTTTCTGGCTAATTCCACTGAACTCCATCCATCTTTTCCTTTTTTCCCTCTTCTTTATGACATGAGGTTTAGGGGCCTTGACAAGGAATGGATTCAATTTTCCTCTGCAAACACAATCAATATAAAATAAAGAGCACTACCATGCTCTCTTTAAAAGAACTGGAATACACTTCTGATGATTTATTCAATATACAGGCCCTGCCCTACATACAAGGTAGAGTACAACTTTATTTGAAAAGCCTGAGAGCGATTTACTATATCTGAAAATACGTGAGCTGCTGTTCCCTGACATGGCAGCTACACGTACACTGGGTAGAACAAAACGGAGCTCCTCAGCAGTTCATTAATCTTCTTCTAGCGTGTGGAATGTATTACACTTCCATATCCTGTTTAATGAAGTTGACTCATTGATTCCTTTAAAGATAACACTGACTAGTTATTGTTATGAATGAAATATATATTTACAATCAGATATTATGGTATTTAAAAGCAGGCACAGAGGGACAATACATTTGCAAGTGCATCTTTTTGTATACATGTGTGCAGACACAGAGGCCTCCATCTGTAGCCATGCTAATCAGGTATTATAGAAACTCTTCTGAAGGTATAAACTAGTCTTCTTTATGATTTATGTGTTCCACTAATTTTTTCAAGATTACATTCCTTCCAGCTTTTGTTAAATTACATAGAATGTTACACACTGTCACTGGAAAGTGGTACTCCCATTTCATTTTACGTTGGACTAAGAAGGAATGGTCTTTTTGATTTTAAGGTATTTTTAATTAGATTTTTTCACTGGCTGATATAGATACGTGTGTATATATATGTGTACACACGCATACAAATTTTCTCCATAATTCCCAAATATAGTGATTCGAAGAACTATTCTGGTAGTAACTTGAACTTCAATCCTTCAAATTTAGATGCATGTTTTAAGCCATCTTCTTCTCTCATGCAAAGTTCAGCATGAGCAAAAGGCCAGAGCAAAGGAAAGATTATACTAGCTCCAAACTGAACACCGTCTCCAAGGTAACTGGTCCTCGGAGTAGAATCAGAAATCTGAATTTAGATACTTAAGCTTTCTATAGAAAACAGCAGGAAAGTGTCCAACTCAAAACAGTCACCCAAAAAACTTCACAGCTGATTAGAAACCAGTTAGAAGAGAGCCATAGGAAAATTCTGAGAGCTAGGGGAACTGGGGAGTGTTTTATCCAACTCTCTATAGAGTTTAACCAAATAAACCAGAGCACACTGTGAGATACATACGTGGATTGCAGGAGTGTGTATCTACAAACTGCATGATTTCAATATACGTTGTGCACATACTCCAGAGTACCAAATCTATCGGATTAGTTACAAACATTGTAATAACTTGTATTTAGTTTGAAAACATCCACCAGCTGATTTGGAAGTGTTTTATTTATTTATTTATTTAACTGCATACTTTGAAAGGTAAAGAATTACAAATGGGAGAAATATTACAAACTGAATCGACTGTGTTCATTTTTATCAAAACAAGGATTTATGAATGCAAAGGAAATTTATTCTTTTCATTCAAAGCACGGGAGGAAAAGAAAAAAATAAGTCTTAAAATTTAACATACAATAGCTGTTATATAGTGGCATTTCCAATTGGGTAGGTCATTACTTCAAGTGATGCTCTGCTGGATCTTTTATATATAAATCAGTTTCAAAATCTTGCTTTGAAAGTAGCATTTGTATTTCCTATCATAATGGAATTAAAAATTACTGGATAATCAGAACTGTTTGGGTAATATGCATTCAATGGTGCATAAAAAGCAAAGTATTAAAATACAATTTTTAGCATATGGAACAATAATGAAATCAAATAATTTCAGCCTCTAAGATCGCTGAAAGAAAACTTTATAGAGTAGATATTTTACACTCTTAATTAAAAGCATAAATGATAAAATGTCGGTACTTTTTTCTTTAAATGAACAACTTCTCTACTCCCCATTAGATATGTGCCATTATGTCCCAGACACTTCTATAAATAATTCTCTGAAGAAGTCACTGAAGTCTAGCATACTGTTGCATCTGTGTCAAATCAAGTAAATTAATTGGCAATGCCATACGCTGTCTGCTGACTGGCTTAGCTGCCACATGCTGATGGCTAGAGAAGCACAGTAAAAGCTCATTAAAATAAGAAACACCCAGGAGAAGGAAATGAGAATAAAAATGTCAAGGAGAGAAGATGGAATTAAGCTTCTATTATAGCTCAACAAAAAAGAGTTAATATAAGGCAGAGTCATAGACTCTTCAATATACATTCATAACTTTTCAACAAGTTACTTATCTCTATAAAAAAGACATCCATATTATATACTGCAACCAGTCTTTCTGCATCTTAGAAGTTGGGAGGGATGAACACTGTTTTTTGCCTTGCTTCCTCTAATATCAAAATATACCAGAATGTATTCTAGAATGGAATAATAGCCGATGTAACCAACTGTACAGTACTGTAAGGTTTTTTTCTGGGAAGATGGCAAAATATAAGAAAGATACTGTTGATTAGAGTGTTTCTGGAGGACTTACAGATTTTGTAGAGCTATGCACAGTGTAAGAACCTAAGCAAATGAAAACCAGAATGAACTTATTAACATAATTACAGCATATAATTATTTGTTACTATTTATTATTAGTTTTTACAGGTAACTTTGAAGTAGGCCCTCCAATTGGAAATAATTCCTTTGTTTAAAAAATGGATGAAGTATTATTTTTAAATGACTATGCTGTATTTTTATGGAAATATCAGGGATTAAATATCAACAAAACACCCACTTAGAAAGTAATGATGAGTATATTACACTTATTAACTCTGGTCTTCCTTCACTTTGCTCTAATTTTTTGTTAGCATTTCAAAGGATATCATAGTGACACTCAAATTAAACTAGCTTTAGAGATATGCTTGATCTTTAATGAAGACTTCTCTCTATAAAAAATTTTAATTAGTTGTTAATAAAAACAAACCAACCCAATCAAAAGACCATCTGGAAATGGTTCTGGAACAGTTTACTACACTTTGCCTTCAGTCTGCCAGGGTACCACCACTTCAATAACTTGCCAGTCACTAGAGCACCTTACAAGATCAGTAAATCTTAAGCAGTAGCTGGGTTGAGGAAAAGAGCTAGAAATAGGCCAACTAATGCAAAAATGTTCTTTCTCCTACCTCATGCTTTCTGCAACTTTTCAACTATTTTGTCAATTCCCATTACAATTTATATTACTTGTAGTCTGAAAACTCAATTAATTCCAAAATGGATGCTATCACATTAGCTTTATGTAGATCACCTATTAAAAAGTTCTTACAATTTTTCTTACAACATGTACATTGTCCTTCAACAGCAATTCCTTCTATCCTCTCCCCAGCCATGGCAAATTGGAAAGCACAAGTATCTCCAGCAAAAATAGAGATATGTTAATGCAATAAAATAAAGATCACTTGACACATTGTCTGGGATACTGTGTGTTTGTTTCGTCCATTATGCCAAAGAGATGAATTGCAAGTGGACAAAGTGCTGAAAATGGCCACTAAGATACCTGGTGAAGAACAGGAAAACTGTCTTCTGAAAGAAGACAGAGTTTGAGTAATATAACCTAGAAAAATGAGGCAGAGTCAGATAGCAAGCCCACCCCTGAAAAGGGTATGTAAGGATAAGGATGCCAGTGGCACGATAACAAAAGGGTATGAAGTACTTAACAATAAATTGGAGCAGGTGATTAGGGGGCCTCTTTTAGAGCAGAAGGTCTTAGAATGGCCTTCTGCTAGGAGACACAAACAAGGAGCCCAGATCTTTTAAGCCAGAGCTTGATCAGTTTATTAAAGCAATGAGACTGACTAGCTAAATAAGAATTGGATTTGTCAAGCAAAAGCTGCCCTGTTCTGATATATCACCCTTTGTTACCAATACAGAAAAGGTCCTTTTAGAAGCTGAAATTTAGTAACCATAAACACTACAGTTTTATACAGTGTTAATGGCAGTGCAAGAATTGGAAGTAAAACTGCTTTTCTGATTAATTTTTAATTCATGAATACTAAATGTTTGCAAATAAATGATGGATAATTTTTTACTACATTAATATATCTCTCTCTATAGAACATACATATGCATGTTCTCTCTATATTATAAAATCTATCTTTTAAATATATATTAAAATTACGTATTATATAAATATTTTCTATATATTACATAGAACATATATGGAGAACATACATATATATCACTGACAACATTTTTTTCTGAGGTTTAGGGCATTGTAATAAATATTAAAATAATACAGTGGATTCGGCTAATGGCTTCTAATTTAATCCCCATACAAATGAAATATTAATGAATAGCAGGCTGGTTTAATCTATCTAAAGGTATCTGTGGCAACAGAAATCCAAGACACACCGAGTGTGAGGGGAATACAATGCACAAGTGGGAAACGTGAGAAAAATGATGATAAGATAAGGTCTGTTTCATCACGTGAGCTGGTACAGATGTGACAGCTCCTGCTCCTTGTCAATATTCTAACTCATGGACGAGTCTTGCAGACTAAAAATAATGAAAATTCCACAACCTTTCTTTTTGTTGTTGTTGGTTTTGGCCAAGGGTTGCACCAAAGAGGAAAAGGACAGATACTTTCTAAAATTCAGCTACCCAAGAAGAAGTCCCTCTCTCCAACAGATGAAACACCTGTCCCACGTGGAACTGCATTATGCTTTCTTCGAAGCAGAACACAAAAATAAAATAGAAACTGTATTCTGTAGCCTGGCATCATCATAGGTATTGTACCTCAATTGTTAATTAAGCTTGGTTGGGCATTGTTTTCCAGGTTGTATAGAGGGAATATGAATAAAACTCTTCTCTCTTAAAGATCAAGGGGCTATAGGGTCCTAGAAAGGTGCAAGTTCAAAGCTTGCTGCCTGTACAAACAGAGGTTCTCCTTCTCTCTCTGAAGATATTGCTATTTCTTGCTATAAACAAAGACTTTGCCTGTATCTTTACATGAGGAAAAATACACTATTTTTATTTCATCTGTAGCATTCAGTCTACGAGGAATGAAACACACACTGCCAGTCCTGTGCTTCCAAGATGCCAAGCTGAATTCCACTCTTGGGGTGAATCCTGGCCTTCCTGAAGTTAATGACAAAACTCCTTTACTGCACAGGGAACTGAGTTCATCCTTCATCTTCAGAACACTGTAACTGTGCAGTGTTCAGCCGCTCTCTCTGTACGTGGTATTTTGTCAGTCTAATGCAATAAGCAGATCACAGAATTAGGAGCCAGAACTTATTACTTTAGATTTTTTAAGCAAATGAAAAAACACCACCCATACAAATCACTTCATAAGACTCAAAATGCCTTTGAAATAATGAAAGACTCAAAAGGATCTTCAGGAATGCAGTAACATTAAGCTTCTTTGTAGTTTTTTTTGTCTGCTTCCATGTCATCAGTACTCTTAGGATTCATCTGAATTTTCTGTACTCACTGCTTTATTCACTCAGCATAGCAGTTCTTTGTTCTACAATGTCCAAACAGAAATACATTTTTATAATCATGCGCTTGCTGAAGATCTCCTAGTTTTTAATTTACTTTGTGATTATATAAAACCACAGGAAGAGGCAGTAAGGTTGAAGAAAAACACCGGAATGGGATGAAGAAAGAAATCTTACTGCCTTATATAAACCTACCCTATTGTTTAAGAAGAAATCTTATTGCCTCATATATATACCTACCCTAATCGTTTAAATTGTACTAAATTTCAGCTACTGTAGCTTCCCATATTTAACTAAGGGCCATAATCCTTCCTGAATGAGTAAATACTGCATAAATAGAGCTTTTAAAATCAGAGAAGCTGCTGAGTTTGAGGTTTCTAAGGTCTTCTATATAAGTCATTCCCAATAATAGGAAGAGACCAATGTTTTAAGGAAATACAGACACAGATGGAACAACTGCTAGAGTGAAAAAATGCATCAGGAACCAAACCGGTTAAGAATATATAATAAAGACCTCTGAAGTCATACAGTATTTTAAACAGCTACTTTGTACTAAATTCAGGGAATGAGGATACAAAGTACCACATTTCCTAGGATAAGGAAGAGGATATAAAAATATGAATCTGGATTTACAATAACGCTTTATGAAGGAGTCGTATCATATAGTGAAACACAACAAACTTCAGCCCCAGACTTAGAGGCATTTCTACACATACTTAACTTTCATTTTTGATAAATGAAGGAAGCAAAACTGAATGCCAGGAGCTTAGTACCAGCTAAATCCCATCATGCTCTGACAATCTGCATCAATTCAGGATGTACTCCTGGGAAATAAGGGTCCACATCTGCTAACAGCCCGTTGCAGCAATTGTTTCAAAAAAGGAAAAGGAAAGACCTAGCGGTATGCAGTTTTTTCATATCACTTTAAAAAAAATGAGTGCATGAAGCAACAGAAGACTTATCGTAAGTGAGAAACCATTACTTCACTTTTCTAACAGTGTACTGGTTTTAGTGGCTTCACTTGTATCAGCCAGCAGAGCAGCGCAATGGAAGCAGGCCTGTATATTGAAACGGTGCTGGGGATGTGACATTCATATTACACAGGATTTGGAGATTTTATTTTCTGCTACATCTAATCTGTAGCCTGAATGCCCTTTAACAGTTGATGTGGGCCAGGTGCACTGCGAGAGTGCACCTTCTGGTTTAGCTGCACTGGACGGGAATCCAGCTGGCACACGGAGATGGCTCAGCAATGTCAAGTGCAGTGACTTGGGCCAAACAGTGTTTTCTTCCAAAGGCCATTTCTGACCTGAACTAAAATACTAACATAGCCAGATCCAGCTCTCATGAAACAATAATGAAGGGTCAACTAAATTAGAGAGCTGAGAGTGAGAACAACTTGCTTTTCAGTGATAAAGAAATTCACAGTCAACAGGCAATACTTAGCTTCATTCTCAAGAGTGTCATTCTGTCTCGAGCACAATGTCACCTCACACTTTTCATCACCCTAGTCATCTTTAGCAGCAGATGTGTTTGGATCCAACTATAGCTATATCTTCTATTACAGCTGAAAGGAGAGGTCACTCAACTTTAGCCAACAAGATGGGCATGAGCATGATAAAACCAAACAAGATACATATTTTTATATACATACGAACAAACAGTATGCATTTAACTATACAGCTTCTCAACTAAAAAACAATGACTTTCTTAGTACAACTATTCTGTAGACTAATGGCCGGATTCCCACCTGTTGCAAGTGGACATATTTTCACTAAAGCTACCGGTATGGTATTCCAGTGTATAGCAGCTGAAAAACTGACCGTGATTTTATAAATACATGTTTCACCATTACAACTTACAGCCCAAAAGCAAAGTTAAGAAAACCTGGCAATTTAAGGATCTAACGACACTACACAATAGTTGTATTTTACTTTAGTCAGTTCCTCTAAATGTTTTATGCATGTAACAATGGTTCAGAAAATGAGACATCACCAGAAGTAAATAAACCAGAGCTGGGACCCCAGTTTATGGAAACTGATGTAACAATATTGAAGGTGCTGATGCTAAGTTAATTTGATTTACATGCTTTTAACTTTGATTCTAATACTGACTTTCAGGAAAATCTTTGGCATATCATAATCTTACTAAGCATCTTCCTCAGCTATAGAACAGGAACAATTTATTTATTCTTAATGTCATTGTCAGATCTCAGTAACAAACTTTAGGAGTCCTTAATGTCTTGAAGGTCTTTTCAGTGATTTCTTGACATAATCTGCCACTGGCACAAAAGCAGCTTTATGATGTACGTAGTTTCTGTATAGTCAACATCTGGCTAGCATTTTGCACTTGTAAATTCATGTCAGAAGAGTCATATGTAAACAAATTACTTCAAGAATTTTTTTCAAAGCATCAATCCAACAATTGGAACATTGACTGATGCTTGCACAGCTGTCAAACAAAATACACTTTTTCATGTCAATATATGTAGTATTTTTTTATTTCAGATCTTCAGGCTTCTGATCACTGGCAGAATTTTTAAAAGATTTTTTTTAGAGTCAAGAAATAAAAAGTACTAAATTTCCAAGAATTCTTCTTGTTTTAAGTAAGACATATCTTTTTTGCAGAAAGAAGGAAAAAAAAATTATTCCTTCAGTTACCTACAAGATAGAACCAAAAAACTGGCAAGGTACAAATGTTCTGGATGACAGACATCTACAAACTTACTTCAGTGACAACCTTTAAAGAAACATTGTAGGACTAACCAAAGACAATTTTTTTCTCACGAAATGAGATTTCAGGTATATGACCCAATGAGTAATCATTGGGTATCTCTCCCCTGCCCCCCTTCTTGACAGCTTATGCCATAGCAAAGCATAAAATACTGTCAAAGGCATGCAGTTTGCGCTTCGTGACAGCATACAACAAACCGACAAAGCAGACAAGCTATCCATCATCTGCTCAGAAGATTATAACCCCTAAGGCAACAGAATGGAAAAGAGAAATGCTGTAGCTATGTAATTTGTCATGATTATTTAGTTATTTATTAATATATTATGATTTCATTTTGCTAAGTATGATCTAATCACATAAGCAGGAATCTTTCATGTCTTGAAAATTTTAAAATGAGAATTAAGACCTGACGTATTAAGACAAACATGAGCAGGGGATTGAGGGAAGATCTGTATCAGCAGCAGAACAAGAACAGCAGCTATTGCAGAGCTGTGCCATACTCTTCAATTTTACCTACTGTCCTCGTTCCTGAAAAATAAATACAACTGCTCAATGCCCCTCTGCTTCTGACCTCTCCTTCCCTGTTATCTGTTACAGACAAGTCAGATCAAATTAAGGAATAATTTGAAAATGGAAGGAAATTTTATTTACTATAAATGGAAGAACTAAAGGAAAAGTCGTGCAAGAACCCACCTGCTGCAGAAATGGAGACACTCATGACAAATTAGCTTAAAAGGTGTGTTCTGTGCAGGCATGTAGTGAGATAGATACCAAAAAATAAAAAACATTTTTTGGGGGGAGATCAATAATCGGAAGCAACGAATGAGACGTTTCAAAACAGTAACTCAAGAATAATGCTTGTGAGACAGGAAGAATGCATTTCATGAAATTAGCTCAAAAATTAGTACTGATTATTCCAAAGGGAAACACGGAATAAAACATTAAACCCATATGACTAACTGCAACAAAGCTACTTGCAGAGATGCATAAAGAAAGATCTTTGGCAAATTATATATTTTGTACCATCATCAACCTTCAACAAACACATACAAAAAATATAAAAAAGGCACATATACATCATTTGTAGCTAAATACATTTTAAATATTCAATGTCTCCTGGATTAAAAAGAAGTAAGGGTAAATTCAGATTTAAAAAAACAAAACAAAACAAAAACCCATACCCCAAAATGGCATTTAAATTTTACTATTCCATATGGATTTACTGCTTAGGAAAAAAAGGAAAATAAGCAGTTATCCATTTAGAGATATATATTCAAGCTTGCAGTAGACTGTCAGAATGATACATTGGTTGGACCACTATATAATGCCTTTAGCTCTTGTATAATAACAAAGCACAATTCCCAAACAACTTTCTAGTTTATGTACAGACAAGAAGACTTTATATAAAAATAAATAATATAAACTCATTTTAATATTTAATCTATGTTCAGAAAGACTGAATATCCTCTCTTCTGTATTTTCTACATTTTATTCTTGTTCCAGCTCACTTCCATAACCAAAGCTATCAATGTACCTATTCTTATGTCATTTCCAACTATATCAAGTGATGTTAAGAATTAAAACACAAGCAGCACCCACATCACTAATATCAGCATCACATTCCTGAGCTAAAAATTAGGTGAAAAGTAAAGATGCAACTGTTATACAAAACCAAAACACATATTACTGATACTTCACATAAAAATAACTGATTTTTTTATTCAGGATTGAACTCTCAAAAGTAGTCCTGTACTCCAATGATACTGGGAAGCTTTAACTGCTCAGGACAAAGATTAATTTTGAAAGAACAGATTTATAGTTTAGTTCTAGAATGTGTGGATTCAAATAGAACAAGCAGTTTAAAATAATCATGACATCTTATGTATGTAAAATATATTTCAGTAATTTAAAAAAAAATGCTTGAATTTTAAAAACTATACCCAGAAAAAGAATGTTGATCTGCACAAGAAAACCGATCTGTGTTCCAGTAGCAACGTAGGATTCATAGAGCAGGCAAAACCCACGACATTTGAACAAACAAAAACCACCTCGTTTCCTCACAATAATTATATAGATTATACACATAATTATGTAAATATACAGTTATATATGTGTATACATACATACATATATACATGTAAAAGCTGTGAGTAATCAGTTCAATCTGTGGTTAGGATGATAAATACAGTTCTCACAGTGGAGTAAGAAGAAGCTGAGATGAACATTTACTTAATTTTCCCTCAGGTTGCATTTTACTTCAGTCCTACTCTAGGCTTCCACTAGCCATTCCAGCAATTTATATTTTACTCATGATCTTGCTTCATCTGCCTAGAGCTGTCAGTGTTTGTACCCAGCAAGATGCTGTTAGGTAAAATAAAATAAAATAAAATAATCAACTGGAATGTTTGCTTTCTTTGCAAAAAAAAAAAAAAAAAAAGAAGGACTTACCAGTACATTTTTTAGAATTCCCTGGGCCTGAAATCAGGACATAATTCACCATTTCATCCAGTGACTGTATTCACTGATTTAATTAGCACTACATTACCCTAAATATTGCAAATAATGCACTCTTCAGTGGGATCTCCAAGTAAAAACTGAATCAGCAGATGCATCAGCAACATAAACATACAAATTTACTGACGAGAGTAGTCTCACTGATATTAATGCATATTTGTATGCTAGATTGAAAGGTTTATTCCCTCCAATGTGAATAGCAAAACTGAATACCAACACTGCCAGCCACTGTATCAACACATATTACATGGTCAGATTTTATTATTTTTTAGGTCTGCAGAGTATATCTAATAGAAAAACAGAGCAAAGTTCTAATGCAGGAACTCTGGCTTGCTCTTCTTTAGACCACTAAGTAATGACAATGGTCATCCGCCTCATCGTTCAGTTCAGTCACTTCGAGATGACCTCAAGGACTGAAATTAAACACTCAAGTAATATTTCTGTCTTTGGAAAACTTAACTACCAGAATGCATGAAAAATGCTAATGAATCATTCATGAAAGATCATAAATCAAACAACTTATCTGAGCAAGTAACAAAGAAATCTCAGCGCTTTTACAATTCTAATCTTAAGAGATAAAAGATGAAATTAGCTCAGTGACAATCAGCCCCTCATTGGAAGTTCAACAGCGCTTCCTGCATTACCCTTATTCTTCCTTTCCCATATCTCTATCTGCACATATTGATGACATTTGAAGCATTTTTCAGTAGTTAATACTAGTGTTAAGAAGTTGAACGAACCTTCAGAGAAGTGAGCTTGAAACATCAGTAGTAAATAAATTACTTACCGGTGCCATAAAGCAAAACTGATACACATCTGAAAAAAGCTGTATCATTACAGCTATTGCTCCAAAACCCCCAAACAACCCCTCTCCAAACACACAGAGTCATGCTGTATCTGCTAATATTAAATTTCTGGAGCATCCTTAGAAAAAACCACCAAAGCAGGGACAGGGAAGAAAGGCAAACTTTAATTGTAGTCAATATTGCCTTGTGACTTTAATAATGTGGAACATCTTCATTTCTTCCACTCTGCTGAATCACAAGGGCTAGAAAGCTTTCTTGTGTTTTCTTACTCTCTGTTCAGTACTATCAGTGTATTCTTGCAAGACAAGGGACTGAATTATTCATAAACAAAACAACTGAAAGAATTGTCTAGGAGAGATTTTTAACTATAAAGCTGTGCCTCCATCCTTGGAGATAGTCAAAACCCATCTGGACATGGCTCTGAGCAACCTTGACTCTGCTTTGAGAAGGGGTTGGACTAGCTGGTCTCCACAGGTCCCTTCCAGCGTCATCCACGCTGCGATTCTGCAATGCCATCATTACGTGTATGTACAGAAGGCTTGAGTGTTGTGAAGGCTCTGCCAGAGCTGGTAATTTAGAACTGTGTACTAAACATTTAGGTAGAAACAAGGAGAGCAGGCACTGAACATACGCACATTTGATGCTATGTCGTGTTGGTTTATTAGTGCCCATCAACTTGGAATTCAGCCTTTGTTGGACTTCATTAGTGGGAGGGAGAGCAAAGACATTTATCTCCCTCCCTGATTCTGTAGTCCTGTCATATCTGCCAGTACTCAGGAGGAAGAAGAGGAAGAAAATAAGCTCATCAGAAAGCCATATATATACCAGTCCATGCAAAAAAGAAAGGGGGGGGGGGGGGGGGGCATGACTGCAGAAAAACTGCTACAAATGGAAAATGGAATCAAAACTGCTACAAATGGAAAACAGAATCTACCATGCACAGACACAGAGACCAGACTTTGAGTTTAGCCCAAATATTGACCCTGGTGGCTGGGACTTTCTGCAGTAATCACACAAAAAAGAAGGTACAAGCCACTGAAAAGAGATGATGTAGACGATATGAGTTTGGATCTACCCCTTCCAAAAATGCAGACAATAGTCTTTAAAAGCCTGTATCAGAATACTTCCTTCACTTCCCTAGCACCTTCCTGTGATTTGCAATAATTTGCAAAAGCTATTGAAGAAAGGAAAAAGAAAAAAGAACTAAATATTTTTGCCATGGGATGACCAAATAACAGCATATCTCAATGAGTAACTAAAAAAAATTAAAAGCATAATAAAAAAAGAAGCAAGTACACTAGAGTAACACTATTCTCTATATGCATTATCACATGCCCTGATCTTTCTCATTCAATGATCTGTATTTTCCTACTGTACATATTTTCACATTAATCTTATTCTTGCAAGAAACTTTATCTTTTTTTGTCAGTTTGCATTGCATTTGTTTTTATATCCATCACATGCAAGCAGCGATCTTTCACTTACTTGTCAGATTCTATTCCTCCCTATTTTATATTCATCTTATTCAAGCAAAGAGCTTTCACGTCTCGTTATTGAATTTTTTTGTATTCATCTTTTCAAAGTAACAGTTTTCCACTTCCTTATCAACTTCATAGGTATCATGTTCATTTTTTATATTGAAGTCATCATTGTGATACTCCATTGTCTTTCTCCACATTATAGCATTTCTACTGCTAACACCATTTTAAAGACATGATTTCAACTTTATCATTAACTGCTCAGGGCAATCCTAAAAACCAGTGATGACTTTGGTCAGTGTCTTTTACAGTTCTAAATTCACAGAACTCTTGGATGATACCCTTCTATCCTTACATCAAACATTGTCCACTCTTCAAATTATCCCACTGATTTTGATGAGAGTAAAAATAAACTAAAACTTCATAGTTGTGTAACCTTGTCACACGAACACACACAGAACTGCCCATCTGTCTTATGGTACAAGTAGGCCAATTGACTTCTTTTACTTACTTATGAAGCCTGTGAAAATCTTTAGAAAAGCAAAACTTTCCACCGTGGTCAGGATTTTTTTCTCCAAAAACAACTACATAACTGATATTTCTTGTCTGTGATTTCATCTCCACACAATTTCATTTCCATTAAGCTCAGTGAAACACTTTCCTCTTGTGGCCTGAAAATGCTGATTACTATTAGCTCACAAAACTGACCCTTAAACCAGTCTATTTGCCCACACACATTATCTCAACTCCACTTCAGGTTAAAACAGATAAAAAAGTGTCCTGAGTAGAAGTGCACAGAGCTCAAAACTTTCAATCTGCAAGCAACGCAGCAGCTGTAGGAAGGATGGAGCAGGTGCCATCCTCTCCAGGCTATGACTAATATGGCAAAACAGCTTTGAGTGATATTCAAAAGCTCAGCCTGGCTAGATACTATTATCGTGGAACTTAATTTTTAGCCATATAATACTGGTAAACAAAGAAAAATAACAACAGGCAGTTGGAAATTCCTTCAGTGGAAAAGCTCTAGCCTAAGGTTTAACTCTGTGCTTCACCAACGTTTTCTCAATAGAGAACATACATTACCAAACTTTCTGCAAGTGAATGTTGAATGACTGATTGAGAAGCCTACGTCATTGTTTGATAATAACAGTTATTTCCAATTTACAAAAACATGCAGTCTGACATTTTAAAACAAGTCAAATACAATATTTTAGGTATGTATTTATTGAAAGATCAGTAAATTAATTTCTAATTAAAAAAAAAAAACAAAAGCCCAAAAAACACACCTTCCAACAGCAACAAATTTGATAACAAATTGTTTAACTTACACAGTGTGACTTTTGGTAGCACACAGGATCTCAAGATCAGCCTAGTGATTTTTTGGTTGTTGCTATTTGATGCATAATTATTCAGATCTATTAAGTAATAGTCAGAATAGTGGATCATAAACATAAAATTAGTAGAAGTGATTTAAAAAAAAGGAACGACTTTGATCAAATTGGAATACTAGAGGAACAAGCAGACAACTCTTTCAGGTCATGTGAAATCTCAGAACAGCAGACCATTAGGAAGCAATTAATTTGGAAGAACAGAACATATTTCAGAGTCTTGCTGATGGTCAAAAATGCCTTCCTTTAACCACAAGTTACCTATACAAACATAATCAATTCCACAATTAATCTTAGCAATTATTGTAATCAATATTTCCCCCAGCTAATGTATTCAAAAACTGTATAAAGTAATTATTCACAGTGAAACAATTTCAATAATGGCTAACTGGGCTACATTAAAAACATATTGACCAGGAAAAATGGCACAGAGAGAGCTGCCCTGAATTAAGAGTCATGAAAAATATTTTTTTCATGGTGAAGCCACAGCAGCTGTGTGGCTAACTTTAAAAGGATTCTTTTCCAATCCATTCATCATGGTTGGTGACATATAGACAGATGTATTTCCAAATATTTTTATTCCATACTTAGATGCTATGAAGTGACATACTGAAGCAAATGTTTTTCATTTCACAGCAAAGTTAACTCACTGTCAAGATGCTGGGAGAATTGGTCCCAATCCTCCAAAGTGTCCACCTATTTGTACCTCTCAGGCTAACATGGCACCTTAAATTGGCATTATACAGTAACATAAGGGTTAGGTGCAGGTATGCAGGTTCTAAATCCTGTACCTGCACATAAATATCAGGAGCAGAACTTTTCCAAGGGAACGTAACAATGAAGCCACTTCAATCAGCAGTCTTTCAGAATAAAATCAGAAATTTATTAAAACTAGAAAAAAGAAACAAACACCAAAAAAATAAGAAAATGGGATTTAAAATTTTTGAATGATCAAGACTTGGCCTAACGGGATCTAAAGATGATGATGCTTTTCTATTTTATTATTTGTTTTAAAAAAGGTGATAAATAGACTACTGTAAGAATATTAAGTTGCTTTTATTTCAAATGAAGCACCATTATCTTGTTTGAAGGTGCATTTCACTGATTTGACGTATTAGTAAGCACTCTGTATGGTTCATCTGATCCATCTTTAGTGGAACCTGAAAACATTCATTTCAATACTGAAGCAAGCACCTGAAGGCTATTTGGCCCAATTTTCCGCTTACTCACGGTGAACAAAGTATGCTATTTATTATAATAGGGCTGTCATTACTGCTACATATGCATTAAAGAATAAAAGGTAAGTTCTGTTCTTTGATAAAGTTAAATTGCTGTTGCTTCTAAGTCACTGCATTTCCAGTTACTGTAAGGGGAATTTTCTTTCTTCATAAACAATCTGTGCACATCACTGTAGAGAAAATAAAACAAGGCATCACCTCTTGAAACAACTGCACACATTCACAGTGGAGAGCGTTAAGAGAGTGTAACGGAAATTATAAGCATTTCAACCAGTGAAAACTCAAACCCAAAGGATTTTCTTTTTTAATTTGTTTCTGATAGAAGTTACATATGTGTAACCTATATGTACCTATGTGTGCAGAAGGTAGAAGTCCTGGCTGAGAAAACCTGAAGATTGGAAATGTCAGTGAGAACAGCAATTAACGTCAGGCAGGAATCGGAGGGTGTGATGGAAGGAAGGAAGGAAGAATGAGACTGGACATAAAACTTCTTGCACCAGAGCAGCTAAATCAAAGAACTGAGTGATGCATGGGTAATCAGTGGAAGAAGGCAACTGCAAAAACAAGGCAGAGAAAGACCGACCAGCTAGTGAAAAAGCAACAGAGTAAATTTACTGTCTTCAAAGATACAAAGGAAAAACAAGCAGTGGCAAATGATGGAAACTGGAAAGAAATGGGCAGCTAATTCAAAAGGAATGGATGATACTATAATTCCTCAGAGACTGCCTAAGACAGTAATTCTTTCAATATTTGAGAGAGAGATGTCAGGATGATATATATATTTAGTTGAAAGAATGGGAGACAGAAGACTGGAAAATCACACTAGCACCACTAAAAGTCTTTAGAAAACAGTACTAAGGAAAATAGGCTTATTATAAGTAAAGTTCCAGAAATCAGACAGGTATCTGTCTCCTGGGAACTAAAATATACAAAGTCAGAGAGGATCCCAATGACAGCAAGACAGAGGTTACTGATAGGTTTTCATGCTGGAATAAATAATTCAGCTTGAACCTCCTTCGCACAGAACAGAAGCAAGTGTGTCAGGTGACAAAAGGTGTTCAAAGAAGTGGATGCTTGGGTAATCCTCAGAGAGGAATCTTCATGCCCGCAGAGAGAAAAACATTGGCTCATAAGACAGTATCATCACGGTTTGGTGATGTCCAACCACAGTAAGCACAAAAAGTATGTGTGAGTAAAGCTCTCAGGAGTTTCCAAAGAATTAGTGAGGAAAGGAGGGACGAAGTTGGCACAATTTTTCAGCTAAAAGGGAACAGATGTGAGACACTTGTATGACCTCCACACTTCACGCAAAAACACAGAGAAGGAAATGAGATAAATGCAGCAATATTAAGAAGAAACATCTCAGAATACCAAACAGAACAGTATAGTCAACACATCAGTTGTGTCATATCCACAGGAATTCTGCTTTGGTTACAAAGGAAGAAAATGTTAAAGTGTGTGTCCTAATTACAGTATTATGGACAAATCCTGGAAGTAGTAGAGCTCCCAGTAGAGGATACGGAATTGAATACAGAGAGGATAAAACATAAGGGAAATTATGACTAGAACAGAATAATGTAAAGCTATAATGTAGTAGCATTGTATCTTTGGTGAAAAAATGAAAATGTTTATTTTTATCATAACATTTTATTTTTGTAGTCTGCTGGGTGGAAATATTATCAGAGGATATGGTAAAAAAAAAAAAAGCCTCAAAAGGAATTACTGGTGCCTGTTAAAAGCACTTAATCTCATATTTTTATATGGAGACTGAAAAAAGAAACAGGAAACAGTGAAAATCTCACTACCATGGGATATACATAATTCCCTAGCCCCCAAAAACCTACAACTAATGAAAAGATTCAGGTATTTTCAATCAGAACACAGATTTCTTTGCAAAATGGGTTAAAAAAAAGGGGATGTGATTATAGGCTTATGTGACAGATTGTTTCATGACAGTTAGTAGGTACCGTATCATCTGCTAAACATGGCATAGCTGGAAAGCAAAGAGGAAGGTGTCTCCTAAGTGCTGCACTTGAGCTCTGGATGAAAGTAGAGATTGTTCTTTTCTATCTTGCAATATTAGAATAGAATAGAATAGAATAGAATAGAATAGAATAGAATAATTTCAGCTGGAAGGGACCTACAAGGATCATCTAGTCCAGCTGCCTGACCACTTCAGGCTGACCAAAAGTTAAACCATGTTGTTAAGGGCATTGATCAAATGCCTCTTAAATACTGACAGGCTTGGGGCATCGACCACCTCTCTAGGAAGCCTGTTCCAGTGTTTGACCACCTTCTCTGTAAAAAAATGCTTCCTAATGTCCAGTCTGAACCTCTCCTGAACCATCCCCATGTGTCCTATCACTGAATAACAGGGAGAAGAGATCAGCACCTCCCTCTCCACTTCCCCTCCTCAGGAGGCTCTAGAGAGCAGCTATTACTACTTATAAGAATGATTTTGGGGAGAATGATGACAGAATAATTCATTTTATGTTAAAAATCTCAAGAAAAACAAAAAGAAACATAATAAGGAGATTAAGGGAAACAGCTGAATTGAAAACTTAAATACTAGATAGGAAATACTCAATCAGCTTAACAGAAAACAATAAATGCCATCTACTATTTGTATTTCAAGAGGAAAACAAGGAGATAAAGGTGACACACTACCATAGATAAATCACTATGTTAAACAGGATACCAGGCATTCAATGAGCGTATGGATTAGGTAGGAACAGATCAGTGAGGAGATTTACGTCTTAGAAGATACTGGAAAGAGTTGGTGTTTCTTTTGCCCCCTTTCCTTTTCTGCTTCTCTTTGACTCATTAAAAAAACTCAACGAACCAACCAACAAATGGTAACAGAAAAGATAAGAGTATAAAATATATTTCGTATAATGAAGAATTGATTCAATAAGGATTCTTTCAGCCTGGGGGAAGGAAGTCTTAAAACCCCTGGGCAGTATATTGAGGAAGGCTATAAAATGACTGGTGTTCTGGAAAATGATAACATGGAACAAGCATTTACTGTCTCTTTTAATACAAGAATTGGGAGAAACTAGCAAATGGAAAAAAAAACCAACAACAACAACAACAAACTTCTTTGCACAATACTAACTCTTTGCCACACTATACTGAAGAGACTGAGTTAATATGGCATCAAAAAACTACCAGCATAGGAAAAAAGAAGATCTGCTGAGGAACATGAAATACAAAGACATTAACCCTGATCAGGAAGCCCTTCAGCCACAAATTTCAGCAGACTGGAAGTGCATTAAGGATATATGCTTGTCCTACTTTGAACTCTTTCCTGGAAGTCTTCCAATAGCTACTGATACTAAAGAGATTTTTAAATAAATTGGCAAAACCTTCCATTTCACATTTTGACTTAGCAAATGTACTGCTAGTGTGGGAATGAAATGCGCTGAATCTCTCCTGCATTTCTTCCTGTGACACACTTTAATGCTCACATTGATATTCTGTTTAGTTCTTACATTTACTACAGATGGAAAGCAACTGGAAAGTACTTTGTGACCCATAGCTTGCAGTGCCAAAAGAGTAGATCATCTGTAGGATGTGGACTTTTGAACTGGATATCTACTCCCCTTGGTGAGCATGGGTGACATTGAGCTATGGCTGCAGGAAACTAAACTTGATTGTGCATATTGTCCCTTCCAGCACTGTCCAAAGCACATAAATTACTTCTATATACATCAATCATTTTTATAGAAGCTTTAAGTATTTGTTTTTTGAAACAAGAAATCTAAGCTATTAGCTGAGAAACAGCTATAATAAAGTATCACATTTTAAATATCAAAATCCCTTAGTCTTCAGAAATTATTGTGTACTTGCTTCTATGTTCCTAGAAAAATTACTGAAATAAAAAGCAATAGCTCTCCATTATCAATTTGTACCTTCATTCATAGTAGCACTAAACAATTACGATGAATGACTAAGTGATCAATAATTATTGACCTAATAGCAATAAAAATACTAGACTGACTGTGATGTAGAAATAACAGGAAGAAATTTATTGGTATAAAGTGGTCGACACACAAAGCTATTTAAACAGTAGCTTCAGAAGAGGCTCTTCTGTAATCTAGTTAAGTGTTTTATGAACCATCCCAGTAACAATTATTTTAAGTGGGCAGTGAATTATGCTTTCCTCAGGAAATTTCAAGCACATTTTCTCATTTTTAAACTGTAGAAAAATGCACCTCATCCAAGCGGAATATACAAAATATTAAATAGATTCTGGCTAAAGAATTCCTCTTTTTAGTTATAGTCTTTACACAGTGTGGCATTTGGTACAGTGACACTGTGCCTGAGCAAAATTAAGAACCAGATGTTTTCACAGTGGCTCCAGATATACACACTAATCCAACTCATGAGATTCCTCCTCTGCTTACTAAGAAAGATAAATGTATTCTACCTCCTAAAGAGAACTATAGTTATCCCTTATGGTCATCAGTCTTTTGATTAATATCTTCCAGAAAGCAGTTCAAAGCTCAGGATGATGTATTGTTTTCTTCCATGAAGCTTACTATCAAACATGTCCTCCGTCAGTGCCATCTAAACTGCAGTTGGCTTTCTGGTTTGGTTTTTTTTTTAAAAAAACAAACTATGAGAGGCAATTAAAAAAATAAAAAATTGGAAGTTGCTAATACTTAGTGCCCTACTGGTTATTAAATCTTGGAAAGTGGAAAGAACAAAGCCATTGTCAGGTTAAGTACACAAGCAACTTTACATAATATTAAACAATATATTGTTTGAGAAATGCACACTGATAAATTTCCTGACTGTGGATAAATTCATGCTTTAAGACAATGCTTAGTTAGCATATTGGCAAAGACAAGCTATCAGAAAGTAGGTTGCTATACAAGCCTAACTCTAAATTCTAGATATGTTTTTCCCTATGGTCAAACAATGGTGCTTAGTGCTGTTTGCAAAAGGTAAACTACCCTACATTTATAGGGGAGACCATGCATTCAGACAGTTGCATTCAGTAGATGCATTTGATATTCTGACCATAGCTTGCTTCCTTCTAATGTGTGTGTATGTATCCTTGCAAATAAGGATGTAGCCCTCTCACAAAAAGGAGAACAAACAGTGCAGTTAGCATAGGATAGAAAAGATTTGGGTATGACCATTGTGTCAAAGGCTATAAGTCAAATTAAAAATGAAAGCTGGCAAATATATTACAACCGAAGCTTTTCTTTCTTCCAGTAATCCTATTTCCAAAAGCAACTTCCCCTCCCAGTCCCCCCCAAACCCACACATACAGATTCTCAACTACTGTAAATGAGGATGCAGAAACAGGAATTACAACACTGAATAGAAGTAAAAACTTAGTGCATACAAACCAAGGGGATGCATAATCTCTATCACTAAATTCTGAAAGAACGGGTTTGTGAATTTACAGGAACAATTTGTAACAATAGTACCATAGTACTACAGGAATACAGGACTTCCATTTAAGAAGAAACAGGAGGAAGTGATCCAAGTAATCAAGAGACCTATAATGTTTGCTTTTAGGATAAACTGTGAAAGAGGAAAAACATAAAGATGAAAGGAAACTAAGATATAAGTCAAAATATGATTACCAGAGTAATGTAGAATCATAGAATGGTTTGGGTCGGAAGGCACCATAAAGTTCACCTAGTCCAACCCCCCTGCCATGGGCAGGGACACCTTCCACCAGACCAGGTTGCTCAAAGCCCCATCCAGCCTGGCCTTGAACACTGCAGGGATGGGGCATCCACAGCTTCTCTGGGCAACCCGTGCCAGCGCCTCACCACCCTCACAGTGAAGAACTTCTTCCTAATATCTAATCTAAATGTCCCCTCTTTCAGTTTAAAACTGTTGCCCCTTGTCCTGTCACTACACTCCCTGTTAAAGAGTTCCTCCCCAGCTTTCCTGTAGGCCCCCTGTAGGTACTGGAAGGCTGCTATAAGGTCTCCCCAGAGCCTTCTCCAGGCTGAACAACTCCAACTCTCTCGGCCTGTCTTCATGTATAAACTCTAAGTATTTATTTATTTGACGGTTGGAGGGTGTGGAAGAAGAATGCAGTTCAAATAATCCATCTGGATGTCAGCAAAACAGTTAAAGTTATACACACAGAACAACCATTAGTTAAAGTGAAGAGTGTGAAAACGGATATGATAAATTTAGACTGGATAATTAATTACTGGATAATTCTGGGATTAATAAACCCTCAAACTGTAATATGGTATTTTGAATTTTGATTTTTTTTTTTTTAAATTTGATTTTTTTAAAAGGTTTCTTTTGACAATATATAACACTTCATGCTTCACAAATTTTTTAGGGCTATTCCCAGTTGTGGCACAGCTTTCTCCTTATATTAGTTGTATCATGAACAGGTTTTGGATTTTGTTGGTTGTTTTGGGGCTTTTGGCATAATCACCCTAAGCATTATCTCCAGGGGCCTGAAAATGAAGTCATTGAGACCAGTCATCCCCTCAATGACATTTACATTCTCATTCAGCTTCTGGCAATGGAACTATATGATACAAACTGTTTTGATCAAAATTAATCTTTTTTTAATCTGCTGAAATGGCATAATTTAAAAGCAACCTCTTCTCTCCTTTTGAGAAACTAAACACCCCTATTCCTAAGGAGCACTCCATGTAAATTGGCGCTTTCAAAACCATGATACTAACAACCAGTAACCAATAACAGACTGAAACTGAATTAATGTGCCCTGTGTAATCATCAGGGAGGAAACAGTCTATGGCACTGGCAAATGGAATTTTCTTTTGAATACATAAACACAGAGATTTTTAAGTGTGGTGTTCCCATCCACCCCCAAAATACCAGCAGTATTCATCTGAGGTATTTAGGGAAAGAAATATCAGCATAAACCTGAATCTTCTCTTCATGATGAACCATATTGCTTAATTGATATACAAGAGTATACATAGAGTATTACCATACATGGCTAAGATACAGGTAAAGTGATAGCCTTAAATCATTGCTGCATGATGTCAGATTTAAAGCAGCCCTGGATCAGGGTGTAATTTTTTTTAAATATGCATATTGCTGGAGGAAACTTCTAACTCTATGCTGCCTTAGAAAGGCTGTTCAAGTTTTGTTTCAATATTTAATGAGTTCTCTATGATATTTCAAAAGAACGACTAGAAAGAGACCATTATAGAAGTACTCTCTCTTTCATGGATGACATGAAAGGGATATGGATAGTTAAATTAACGGTTAATCAGGGCTTCTGAGAGAATTTGACTAATGCATTTATCATTATCTTTACAAACATGTTCTGCAAATCAAGGAGGGTTTTTTTTCTTTCTCTTTTAAAATAGGATTTTTGTCCATTTTTTCATTCATCAAAGCAAAAGGTTCATGATATTTGTTGAGAACACTTATATTGTGAAAAGAGAAGCTGGTACTTGATCCTTTTCTTTTTCTGTGAGGAATCTTTCTATTTTTGCCTATTTATTTTTATGTAATTTAATCAATATTTTCTGGCAGCTAAATGAAAAAAAAAAATTTGCATCTTCCCAGATATAATCTATGACTGCATTTGGGGGTACTCTGAAGTGACAGCATAGAAGTAGTGAATACAGGAATGAATCATCTTATCTCTTAATGGATTTTATAAATTAGCTAAAACCAGATTTCGGCTCTTCCCTTGTCTTTCTTGGGAAGATCTATGAGACACTAACACTTCAGATAACTATCTGAGATCAGAAGAGTTTTTGTCAGGTCAGGTCTCAAAAAAACCCACTAGGACAGAAATCCTTAGGAACCTGCCACATGATGAAAACAAACAGACTTATGATACTTCAAATCCCATTACTAATTTACAAAGCGGAGACAAATCCATAATCTTGAAGTGCTTTTGAAGAATGCTTCCTGATGCACTGCTAAGTGACTGGGAGAGTGATTGTTTGCTTTTTATTTTGAAGGATGCAATTTCTCCACTTATTTTTGTGGGTGCACAAAGTTTCTGATAGTGTTAGCCATAAACCCCCCTTTGAAAGAGAAAAGGCATGCTTTGTTTTAAAATAAAAAACTGAGCCAGATTTAAAAAAAATAATAAGGTCTTATATTTGTCTTATTCATTTAAATGCTACACAAAAATATAAAATAATTAACATGTAAGAATGCATACAACTGGATTTTCTATAAACCTGAATAAATTTATGTAAACTAGTTCTTTAAAAAGAGAACCAAGTTTGACTTGTGTACTGTATAGAATTTAAATTCTCTGATTATCATTAATTTTTGTATTTCCACAGAAGTTCAAGGTGTTTCAGCAAAATGCATTATGAAAATGTATTCAATATATGGTATCAGGGAATGATTAGAATAAAAAATTCTTAAAGTGAAATGTTTCTAAGATGAATAGACATGAAATAAAATTCCAAAATCCAGCATAGAAGCTAAATGCCCCAAAAGTTTTTGTTTAGAAAATATTCTCTCTATAGAAGATATATAGATATATATTTAAGAAAGAGCCAGATCTTTCATTAGACAATTTCTCATAAAATATTTTGCAACATAGAAAGTCCCTCTGCTGTTGTTATAAGGAGTAAGTGAACCTTTAGCCTTTCAGAGCTCTGAGTTAAGTTAGCCTGAAGAGTTCTACATGTACTTTGAATAGGTAAAAAAGGATGACTCCAGTTTTTCAAGATTAGACAAAGTAACAAGTTAATGAAAACATGTTATCTACATGAAGAAGCTACACTGTTTTAGGAATTAAAAACCAAACAGAACCTTTTTTTCTTAGTTTATGTAAGAATTCTGCTCTAACTTTGAACTGAATCTGATAATAGCTGATTACCAGCACACAGAAGTTAAGGTTTATGATGCACAACATTGCTTTATTGTCTGTTTTCTCTACAGTTCTGTTATGATCACAATGCCGTTACCGTATCTTTAAGCTCCTATTTGCCTGATGGTGATGTTAAATTTCAATATTCTGATGCTGAACAAGATGTGCAAAGAATCTCTCAGAGATCACAGAAAGAAAAACTACATGAACTAAAGAAGTTGTGTGCTGGATTATATGCAAGCAGTAGATATTATATTAGGTGCAAGCAATATATGCTATATATTTTTTCTTATATTCCTTAGATATTCAGATCCATTTACTATATATTTATGTATATTTATGTACTGTGTATTTTATCACACTTCAATACGGTTGTTTCAAACAATCCAAGACACTCCAGGAAGTTACCAGTCTCTGAGGAAGAGTTCTACAAGCTTGACACTGCTGTTCCCCTTTCTCAGCTTCTACAGAATAGGATCACTCCACAGGGAAAGAACAGCAGAAAATAACTTAAAATAAGTATTATAAAATGAAGAAAAATAATTTCATCATACCTAAAATGAAGCGATGCAGTTTTGCTATAACATACAACAAAACACTTGTTAAAACAACCAATAATAACAGTAGATGGGATGAGGTGTAGTGGAAAATTATAAGGAAACAGATCTGTTTTCTTAACATTTCAAGTGTGCATGTTCCCTATATGTCAAAGAAAAGAAAAAGAGAGAAGGAAAAAAAAAAAAGAGAGGAAAAAATAAAGGAAACAAGCACACCCCCCAACAATAATAATTGTGATTTTATATTTCCTCTAAGTGTGGTCCATATTTTGGATAACAAGCCTGTTGTTAGAGTCAAACAGCTTTTAGCTATGTGAAGCTGCTGGAGCATGTAACTCATTCTGAACACACCAGACTGCTTCAAAGAGGGGGAAAATGCTAACTTCTATATCAGTAATTTGCAGTAATAGAAAGCTGTTACTAAATCAATGTTTCATCTGGAAAATAAACGTTTCCATTTCGCGTTGCACTTAAGCTAGTGGCAAGAGACTATTAGCCTGTGACTTTCTATTATATCAGCACAGCCTCAGACATCCATGTACAACAAACACTGCCTAAAAGTCTGAACACTGTTTTCGAGGCTCATCCTCAAAAAAAAACCCCAAAAAACAACAGTGCAAAGAGATTTTTTGCAGGTGATCAAGACTTTTACCGCAGTCAACCTTGCAACCTGTCAGCCTGGTAATCCATAGATAACTCAATATCCAATTTGTCTGAGACGATCTGGATGCCTTCTGCATTCCCAAAATTCTTTACCAAGTAATTAATTTCTGTACTACAAATATTTTACCTGAGAACAGATGCTGCTTAATTGTCACATAACTTTTTGATTTCATGGCAGACTTTCACAGGAGAAGGGAAAACCACTATTTTTTAAAGATAAACAAGGGATGGGCAGTGACTCCTCAACATCATGCAGCTCGTTGAGTGCAGACATGTAACTGAGATTCACATTTCTCAAGGACTATTAGGGAGGGTTAAGTTTAAAAAAAGCTCAGAGAAATAACTCCAATAAACTCTGAAAAACTTTTCCACTTCTAAGATCAACATTCATTTTTCCAGTTTTTTCCCTTTTCCAAAAGCAGAACACAGAGAACAAGCTAAAGCAAATAAATAATGGAGTAGAGAATTAGAGTCAGTCTTTTGTTATATAATACAATTAATTAGACAGAAAATACTGCTCATTTTTTAAAGTGAGTTAGAATTAAAAAAAAATTTAATGGATAATTTTCCATGGATACCCTGTTGGAAGAATGAGTCCCAAGACCTCTGGAATTTGAGGTTTCAGGTTTCCATAATGGAGCTACAAGGTAAGAAGACCCACGTGGCTGAGCTCCAGGCTCCACAGGAAAGCAATTTTCAAGATACAAAGTCTGAAGTAAGCTGTCATAGCTTTCTGAACTCCCTGACTTTAAGCTTATGTCAAATATCAGTATGGAACTCGGTTTATAATCACCTACTACTAATACAAAGTGGACTGAAAGAAGGTTGTAACAAAAAAGTCTCACAGAAGAAATTGTCACTCATAAAGTGTCTCTGAGAAACACTTTACCAAAACGTGGACAGTATTTATATACAAACATTCATAACTTGTACCATACTCTGAAGAATGCAGAGAAATTACAAGATACGGTAAAGAGAATAGAATATATTGACACAGCATTTTGTATGCCTAGCTAAATGCAACCAGTCATCACATTCATTTTATAGTACAGGAATACTGTAAGCTGTTGTTTGGTCTGTTATGGTTACATATAAAGCTTTTATTTCTTTGTTTGTTTATGCAACATTGGTCAGGGAACAATAAAGCTATGCTATGTAGCTAAACCTGCGGCCCCTGAGCTGCATGTCATGTAGCTATTATCAGTTGAAAGGATTAAGCATTATCCCTCTTCATGCTTGAGCATGGTTGTGTCATGGTTTAACCCCAGCCAGCAACTAAGCACCACGCAGCCGCTCACTCACTCCCCCCCCCCGCCCCAGTGGGATGGGGGAGAAAATCAGAAGGAAAATGGAAAACTCGTGGGTTGAGATAAGCACAGTTTAATAGAACAGAAAGGAAGAAGCTAGTAATGATAATGATAACAATAATAAAATTACAATAATAATCATAAAAGGATTGGAATATAGTGATGCACAATGCAAAACAAGTGATGCACAATGCAATTGCTCACCACTCGCTGACAGATGCCCAGTTAGTTCCCGAGCAGCGATCCCCACCCCCAGCCCCACTCCCCCCAGTTTACATACTGGGCATGATGTCACATGGTATGGAATACCCCTTTGGCCAGTTTGGGTCAGCTGCCCTGGCTGTGTCCCCTCCCAACTCCTTGTGCCCCTCCAGCCTTCTTGCTGGCTGGGCATCAGAAGGTGAAAAATCCTTGACTTGGTATAAACACTATTTAGGACCAACTGAAAACATCAGTGTGTTATCAACATTCTTCTCATACTGAACCCAAAACATAACACTATACCAGCTACTAGAAAGAAAATTAACTGTATCCCAGCCAAAACCAGGACAATGGTACTTAACTGACAGTGGGTTATCCAGGCCTTGAGCTGCTGCTCTGTTCAAATGCACAAAATCACAGAAGAGTTGAGATTGTAAGGGACCTCTGAGGTCACCTAGTCCAAGTCCCTGCTGAAGGAGGGTCAGCGAGGACAGCTTGTCCGGGATCGTGTCCAGTTGGGTTTTGAGGATCTCCAAAGATGGAGACTCCACAACCTCTCTGGGCAGCCTGTGCCAGTGTTCAACTACACTCACAAGGAAGTTTTTTCTTGTGTTAAGATAGAATTTAATGTGTTTTAATTCACGTCTCTTGCTTCTTGTCCTGTCACTGGGCCCTACTAAGAAGAGTCTGGCTCCATCTTCTGCAGTCCCTGCCACCTGTTATTTATACACACGGACAAGATCTCCCTGAGCCTTCTCATCTCCAGGCTGAACGGCCCCAGCTTTCTTAGCCTCTCATCTGAAATACAGTCAAGACCCTTAATAATCTTCATTCAGCCCTGCTCACTCCAGTAAGTCCCTATCTGTCTTGTACTGGGGATTCCAGAACTGGACACAGTACTCAATGTGTGGCCTCACCAGTGCTGAGGACGCCCAGATCCTTCTCAGAAAGGCTGCTTAGTAACCAGCCAGCCTCCAGCACATACTGGTTCCTGGGTTATTCCTCCCCAGATGCAGAATTTTGCATTTCCCCTTTTTTAACTTCACAAGGTTCCTGTCAGGCCATTTCTCCAGCCTGTTGAGGTCCCTCTGGATGGTGGCACAATGCTGTGATGTATCAGCCTCTCCTCCTAGTAAATTCCTGACTGTGGGAGAAAGCAACCCATTCACAACATCACCAATTCAGTTCTGTCCTGTACAGTAATAAGTAGCTGCCACCTCCGACTTGAGAATTATTCCTGGGGCGCTCTTCCCTGATTATCCAGGAAAGTCCAGTACATTGTGACTTTTAGACACATGAAGAATTTCCCTACGGATCTACGTGGGCTTGCACCTTGCTACCTATTCACTGTTGTAATGCTCTTCACACAAATGCTTCTGTAATATTTTAAAGAGATAAGGATGATGTTTGGGATAAAGAAAAATCAAATTCTGTGACCCACACAGTCGCTTGCAACATTTGCCTTTTCTATAGTTGAATCTTAGTCTTATACAAGAAGTCCCAGCAATAACAACCTTTGCACAAAAATATGCTTGAAATGAAACTTAGCCCACTTTTGACATCAAAACAATCCATATTAATTTCAAATAATTACTCTATATAGAATCAAAATTCTTTTTGTGAAAGTATAGTCTGCACACTGTAATCATCCTACCAGACACAAAAAGGCTAGACAGCATTAAAAAATCCTATTACTCTCAGAGAATAGACTATCAACATGCAGACTTGTTTCTACTTATATCTTACACATAGGTTTAGTCAATAATTACCATATAACAAAATTTAAGATCCTAACTATAGTTATTTTTTAAATAACATTTTCCTTCCCCCCCATCTCAAAATAAGACCTATAAGATGACTGAGTGCTAACTCAGCAGATTCTTCACACTTGGCAATCAGCACCAATACTAAGGTACATATGGAGAGTGGGTAAGAGGGAAAAATGCATTATGGTTGGTGATAAATAACCACCAATAGGCATTTTTATGTGTAACTTTATCAAATAACTTGTCTTTATGTTTAAAATTACAAGAATTTTTGGAAGTTATTATCTAGAGAAAAAGAAGAACGACAGATCCCAGCAAAAACAAGAGCTCCAATTCATAAAAATTGACAACACTATAAAAATAAACTGATGTTTACCATATCTTTGGTCACTGGCAAACACATTTCCTCAAGTATGTGGGCTAACACTATTTCATCGTCAACTATCATACCATGTCTTCTGTGTGTGAACAAAAAAAAAAATATTTATCATCTCAGAAAAAACCAATATGATTAAAAACAAGTCAACAATCATCTACATTTGTTGACCTAACAATAAATGTTGCAACTGTCGAGCCTGTATGTCAAAACATGGTTTTCACATTGTATTAAGATTTTCAAAGCAGAAAGACTTTCCTGGTTAGGTAATATAAATTTTCCATGCTGGTGAGAACTGCAGGAAATGAAATTTAAAGTTAATAAAGAAATAATTTAACAGTGACACACTGTATCTCTCAGCTGATCTCTTCTAAATATAGGGCAGGCATCCTTCAATGAAATCTCATTTATTCACTGTCCATGCTATTACAATCAAGCTAGAACTAATGGAATTTCCAGGACACAATTCCTTCTCATTTATTAGTTGTCAACAGGAAACCATTTGATTTCCCTATTATTTTACTATCACAAAGCATCCTACAATTTAACTGCAATGTGTTATTTTAACTACTATTTTAGGATTTTAAATTCTTTTTCTGTTATATTTTTAACTACAAATGTGACTATCTTAAAGTTCTCAGTATATCAAATATTCATAAGAAAAGTAGAAAATATATTAGTATGAAAATATTAGCATCTTTTTTTTATTATTTAGATGCATCAGGTGAAATTCTAGTCCGACTAAAACTAGTACATTAATTTCAACAAGATAAAGGAGTTTGAGCTAATTAATAATCCCACTGTATCTACATCATTAGGTTTCCTTACAAAATCAGGTCAGTGTTATATCCAAGTTGAGAAGACGTTAAGATAAACTATTCACTTCACCTGTAGTTACTGCTGAGCAAAATAACTGTCAAAATGAAAATTTAGGTCAAGCCTCAAATACTGTGTAAGAAGGCAAGGAAGTATGTCACTTGGTTAGGAAGCTGAAAAATCAGTAAAGATACACTACAAGTCTTGGAAGATATGTAACAATCTGAGAGATTTAGTGTGATATAGTAATAAAATAAGATTTGCAGGTGAGGACCTTCCAGGACTGCAGTTTTATGTTGCTTGTTTTACCTACTTTCTTTGTGTCTGTGAACATATTATTCTAAACTGTATAGGTAATCTATACATTAAAATTTTAATGAAAATTATTGTTTAAATACTGAGAATAATTGTAATTATTAGATAATAAAATAAATATTCAATAATTTGTATATAGTGGTACTTATAACTACCAATGATAGGTATCATAACATTCTAATGCGTTGATAATGTTATTTCACAACTCAGTCATCACATAGTTATGTGAGAGACTGTCACAGGCAGTACCACAGACAGAATTTCTCTGCATAATTATTAAATGCAAAGAAACTTAGCCATAAAGAAATTCTGTCAAAAGTGATTGCGATCAAGGCTGCTGATGCCAAAATATTATACTATTTACATCTGAACAAGTGATTGGCTGTTTTTCTGAGAAATAACAATACAACCCAATCACCTTAGATATTGTATTTCAGTTTTACAGTATCAGAAATATCAGTGTCACAGGGACTACTGCACTGTATCTCCTGGGTCTGATTCAACACTAAGTCATTTCTACATTACGTGTGTCTCATTCAGACATAGTAATTTTGGAGCATCTTCATGTAGAGAAGCAGAACATAGAAACCTAGGTCCTCTGAACTGCAGAAAGTAAAATTCAGAGCCAAGAGTAGACATGTTCTTATTTGGAGCCTTGGCAAATTAGCAGCAAAACTGACAGCATTTGGTATTTAGTATGTTGTCCAAGGAACTGAGCCCTCCTATTTGTATTCAATGAAATGACACTGAAGCAATGTACAAAATACATACTTGGTATGTCCAGGCTGACTGGGCAGAAACTTCAACAAGATACATAGTAAAATGTTAATTCCTGAGATTTGTATTTCAAAGCCCAAACAACCAAGCCTTCTCTCATCCCCAGAAGAAAAATGACTAGGAAATACTAAATCAACACCTTCTGGCACCCCTCCAGCTCAGTAGCCCCTATGCTACTTTCTTCTTACATCATGTATTTTCTACTGTCCCAAGAAAGCATTTTAACTGTGAACGAGGTTCATATAATCCTATTTGGTCATTTCTAACACGGAATATCAGTACTGTTACTCCATGCTGTATTGGGTTTCTGTGGCAAGGTTTTGGTAGCGAGGTGGGGGACTACGGAAGTGGCTTCTGTGAGAAGGTGCCAGAAGCTTCCCCCACGTCTGACAGAGCCAACGCCAGCCGGCTCCAAGATGGACCCACCTTCCTGCAGCCCGTGGGGAAGACCATGGTGAGGCAGGCTGTCCCCCTGCAGCCCACGGAGGTCCACAGTGGAGCAGATCTCCACCTGCAGCCCCGGGGAGAGAGGACCCCACGCTGGAGCAGGGGGATGCCCGAAGGAGGCTGTGACCCCGTGGGAAGCCCGCGCTGGAGCAGGCTCCCGGCAGGACCTGTGGACCCACGGAGAGAGGAGCCCACGCTGGAGCAGGTTTGCTGGCAGGACTTGAGACCCCATGGAAGGGACCCATGCTGGAGCAGTTTGTGAAGAACTGCAGCCCATGGGAAGGACCCATGTGGGAGAGGTTCATGAAGGACTGTTTCCCATGGGAAGCACCCCGTGCTGGAGCAGGGGAGGAGTGAGAAGTCCTCCCCCTGAGGAGGAAGGAGCGGCAGAGACAACATGTGAGGAACTGACCCCAACCCCAATTCCTGGACCCCCTGCGCCGCCGGAGGGGAGGAGGGAGAGAAAATCAGGAATAAAGTTAAGCCCAGGAAGAAGGCAGGGGTGGCAGGAAGGTGTTTTTAATATTTGGGTTTGTTCCTCATTATCCTACTCTGATTTGACTGGTAATAAATTAAATTAATTTTCCCCAAGTTGAGTCTGTTTTGTCCATGACAGTAAAGGGTGAGTGATCTCTCCCTGTCCTTACCTTGACTCATGAGTTTTTCGCTATTTTTTCTCTCCCCTGTCCAGCTGAGGAGGGGAGTGATAGAGCGGCTTTGGTGGGCACCTGGTGTCCAGCCAGGGTCAACCCACCACACAGGGTCAACCCACCACACATAAAGAACCATAGGAATATAAATAATCTGTAAAGATCTGTTACTGGCATAGTGTTGCTAAAAAAAACTGTTTTCATCCTGCTGGGTATATGCAAAACAGAAGATACCAATTGACGCTACAATCTCTTTGGGCCTTCACATAGCTAACCAGCACAAATTCAGGCACCTCTGGAAACAAGTTCACATGGTAAAGTATCAACATTTAAATTGCAAGGCTCTAAAGATGTACTTGCATTCCCAATCTTTATTTCATCCTCCTCTTTGCAAAGCTCTATGTGGCTTTTTTTTAATTTTAACTTGTTTTGAGCTGTTCTGTCAGCCTGTTTTGGAAGATTTTCTAATTTAAGATTTCATTATCTTCTTTCCTTCAGTTCTGAATGGTCTGTCACTTTCTATACCCATCAGGATGAGCTACCCAAGTGCGCTTTTGATTTTCAGCTGCCAACTGAGAAGGCCAAGCTCTAGATTTCTTTTATCCCCCCTTTCTCACTCTTTCTCCTGTGGTAAGCAACTATTTATTCTTTTTCCACATCACAAAGTAAGGTGCTGACCTGAATGGGCCTGAGTGCTTTCAAATGCTACTGGAAATAAATGGATACCAAGGACATGCAGCCTTTCACAGGAACAGGCCAAAAGGTTAAAAAATGTAAATAGCTTACTATGAAATACTCCTGCAGAATGAACTGTTATATAGATAATTGTTTAAAGAGTGGTGTGTCTAACTATATAAAACAAAATCATTTAAACAAACAACTTGTAAGCTGAAATTTGACTTGTAATGAGATGTGTGACCTTGTTTATTAGAGGTAACTAACATTATTGTGTTGATAAATGGAAAAGTCCTGGTCTCATTTTAAAACATTTTAAAACAGATGCTTAGGTTAAATGTTTTTCTATGGGTTGAATTCATACTCAGTTTCATTCAACTAACTCAGAATTCAGTGTGAATGCATGTCAACATACCCATTGGATAATGTTCAGGGTTTTTTCCAGTACATTTTTTCATTGAAAATTATCCTAAGGTGACAAAACTGATGAGTATTTGTATAGACAAGGACAGAAAGGAATATTGTTTTAAAATTGTTGATACTTATTTTCAAAGGTTTATACCTTGTAAAATAAGAAGAAATCCAAACAGAAGCCAAGAAGGGAGAGGGGACTCCAGGGAGAAAGGAAACACTGAAGATGACAGGATTCCAAGGCTGCAAGATGTCCATTATCTTAAGCAGAAGTATGACAAAAGTTATTTATTTATGAAATATTACCCAACGGAGATAAGAAAAATGACTAGAGATGCACTCAGAGAAAATAGGGAAATCTTACAAGGCAATAAAGCAAGACAGAGAACAGACAACTGAAGATATGCAGATGTTTGTTGAACCAGAGGATCAGAAGAACAAGCTGTGAATAAGATGCCTAAAAGTTAAAAAAAAAGACTCTGAGGAAAAAAGCAGAGGGTCATATTGACTCCTGGAGAAGGAACAGAGCTGAGGAATCCAGCATCCTCATTATGGAATGAGAAAAAATATTCATAAACTACTTGCAAGAGGAAAAAAATGGAGGAAAGGCAGACTCAAGCAGAAAAGAGGAGAAGGCAGCCAAGAGACTAGAACCCATGAAAAATTAGAATAAACAGATGTAAAATTGAAAAAAGAAGAAAAAATTGTCTTCAGAAAGAAAAAGAAAAGACAGGAAGAACTTCTGATTTGTATGAAGAGTAGAATAAAAAACAGATTATGAGCGCAGGCTTCTTAGTAGAATGGAAGATGAGTTAATCCAAAGAACTGAAGTTTGCATCATGTGCCACTGAGAAAATATGCACATTTCAGGCTTAAAAGGACCTGAAAGGGAGTGTACTGGCATCTGATTGTACAACTACAGGTCAGTTTCTCAACAGTAACTGCCTGCCTGCATGCACTTACCCTGCAGTAAATGAGAATTAAGTTTTTTTCTTCCCCATCAGCAAAAAAGAAAGGAAAACGGGTGTGAGGTGGTCATGAAGATAAATAGTTATTTTATGGATACATTTTGTGAGGTGCATTTTGGGATCTTCTCTTTATGAAGGACACACACTAGAAGTAAAAATTGAATACTCAGTGGTGGACACCATTTTCAAATCAATGCTTGTACAGCTGCAAGAGAGCTAAATCATTTCTAGGGCTGAGCTTCATACAGAAGAGGGAACGTGGGCAAGTACAGACTAAAGGATGGAGGGACCCCCACGACAAAGCAATAAAATCAATGTGTTATTATTGATAGAAGTAGTAATCTGAAAGGAACTAGTGTCAGACAGAGAAATAACCATATCTAATTTGGTGTAAAACAAGTTTTGACACAGAGAAGCAACTAAGACATTTGTACACTATGCAGGACCATAAGAAAGTAGTAATCTAAACCCAATTTCAAATTAATTGATGTAAGATATTGAAATGATGCATCTAAATGATATGTAAGATATCTAAATGATGATAATGTAATTTATTCTCAAAGGGACATTTGAAAATAGTATGAATTGAAAGTAGTTCAGTAGTATTATTTAAATATTTTCCTACACACATATATATACATATACATAGATAAATACGCACATATAGAAATGACTACATTCAAACTGCACTGTCCAAACTTCAAAAAATACCTCCCCCCCCAATAATGGGAAAAAAATCTGTGATTTATGTATTGCCAGAGAAACACTTTATTGTTAAATTATATATTATTCCTTCTTAGTAGTTGCAACTGGAAATGAACTCATATGGCAGAAAGAACAAAGTGGACCAACCAAATCAGTGAGTCAGGTAGCAATAAATAAATAAATAGTGGCCATGTCCTTAAGTTACATTCCGCTTGTTGTTATAATCTTTAAAGACTGTAAATTTTGGACATATCCACAAAAAGCCATTCTCTAAGGATATTCAAATCCACAAGCGACTACATAAAATTGTTCCCAGTCTTTCCCTTTCATTATCTATCTTCCTCACTTCAAAACTAAAACTGAGCATATCATTTGTGAAGGTGATACTCCTTTAAAAATAATAACTACAGTGCTGGATAATATGGTAACGCAGATGCTAAAATTATAGTAGAGAAGATATATTCCAATCCATTCATCCACTGCTGATTTTACAAGCAGTTTCTTGGTAAACAACCCAGCTAAATTTATTAGTAGGGATATTTCAAACAGTACCGATATTTATTATCTTTCTTTTTAATATATCATCTACCATGGTTAGTCTTTTTCAAAATAAAATACTTTGAATCTTAATTTTTATCTCCTGCACATCTATAATTTAACAACTTTATTTCATTTTGTTCTGAAAGAATCAAATGAATGAAATATTTTTAGAGTATAGGATTATAAGGATTCATCATGTAAGACTTGCAAAGTCCAATAACCCAGGGATATAATTTTTAACCAGTAGAGGATAAAAAAATCATAACTCATAGCTAGGCTGCCATCAATAGAGCAAAATTTGCAGCTGTGGTATCACAGGCTGGAAACACAAGACTTCTGAAATGTGAGGACAAATTATTTAATAATAGGTTTTACAAATTTCAAACTTTTTCTATGCTGCAAAGCTGAAAACCAGATTTCTTTCCAGAGGGAAATCTTTCAGCACTCTGTTGATAATAAGTATTATTGAACCGTTGAATTGAATATTGAATAAGTAAATTGAACCGTTTAGATATTAAAACCAAGACAAACATCCAAGACATTTCTAAAAATCTTAATGAGCAGAGAGATGCTTCTATAGGAAATGTTTCATTTTTCCAGAGTGAAAAAATTGACAGTCTGAAGATACTATTTTTATTTTTCTTCCTCATAATTTGTGTGGATCAATTAAAGAATAAACACAAACTACTCTTCTTCTAATATATTATATTTGTGTGTATAGAAACTATCCATTTATGCATCAAGGCACTTGTTCTTAGCAATGTATGTTAGTTATTTTACGCAGCTTACAACATATTACTGAGTTTAAAACATCTTGTCCTCATCTTTAGAGTTTTGCACAAGTTTGTGCTATGCATGTGCCCTTTCAGCCCAGACACCTGCACTGGATACCAGAGAGACACAGGGCTGGAGGCAGAAGGTGCCTGCACAGCCACATTAGCTCTTCTACAGCTCTGCACAGGGTCCCAGAGGGTGTCAACTCTACAGCTCAGAGCACAGTTGGCAGCTTGTGTGAGAACAGAGAAAGAACAAAAAAAGGAGGTAGGCCACAGTTCTCCTTCCCTTCTCATCCTCCTTACTCTTTCCATACCCCACATCTCAACATACTGAAATTGAAAATAACAACCGAGTATGAAATAAGAAGGGAAACTTGTTTGAGGAGAGGGGAAAAAAGAATTGACAGACTCTCGGGGTAACCAAGGAATATTACCAAACCACTCACACTTCCATTTAAAGTAGGCTTTAAGGTCCTTTAGACAGAATACTTTTTGTTGTTTCCCCATGAAGTGCTTCACACAAATTGGTATTTTCTTGTTAGATATTAATTCTTTCAAGCAATTTAGTACATTTTTCCTAGTAGTCAACTTAACTCATCTTATCTACTTGTTTGACATATTCAAACACATATAAACATTTATTTTCATTCTGAGCCTGCAAATATAACAAATATTTCTTCCCACACTCCCTTATAGTTGTCTGAAAACAGTTTTGAAGAAGTAATTATACAAAAATTCCTGCGAATCCTAAAAGACGTATATGTGCTGTGAATTTACACTTACTGCAGAGCAGGTTCGCGAACACAATTGCCATCCCTCACATCGACAGAGGCTTTGGGGTGATATAGCTGAACAAAGGATTGAGGTGACATTTTCCCTTCCTTGAGGACCAATACAAAGCTTGGACAATGTATACAACCCATATCAATCTATTTTGCAAAGCTAAGCCAGATGTATAACATAAAGAACCCTTGCACTGGTTTCCACATAGGGAGAATTCCACACACCAGAATGATCACTCTCTCAAGATGTTCATTGAAACTGTGGGGTTTTTTAATATGTCCTGTAATAAAAATCTACTGATATTCAGTGTTCTGCTTTGCAGTCTGCATTGCAAAATGCAAATGCCACCATTAGCTACTTTTACCAGAAGAACATGGCCAGTCTTACCACAGAGCCAACTTTCCCCTCTTGGTACAAGAGGATTCAGTACTAATTGTTATTCCAAGCTGTGCATAAGAGAGAAAATATAGCAGAAGGAATGGAAAGGGATCTGAGGACCAGCGGTAATCATCTGGCCTCCAAAATAGATTTTGGCAGTATGCACAGCTTAAACATTTATTACTCAGTCAAGCAGCCTAACAGATGCTGGAATCTCAGGACCTGCTAAAATGTCCAAGATAATTCTGGATACACAGCACATTTGATGGTCAAGAAATCTGCACTGAAAGGCAGCTACACTGAATGATAATGATAATCAGCATTCAATTTACTAGAAAATTATTTTTCACACATTTTATCACAAACTATGCAAATTAAGGTTACACAGTTAGGGGAAAAAAAAAATAGTAGGAACGCAAGGGTGTTTTGGCACCTTTCTGCCTACCCCCCTGAGTTTTTAAAATCAAAGAACTTTGGAGAGAAAAGTCCTGAAAGTCTCTTCATTGTACGGTTTTCTACTTTGTTGAAGCAGAACCATAATAACCAGTTTAACCAGACATCATGAGTTTGGCTTCTGGTATGGCTTTTCACATCTCACCATGATATTAAAAATATTAAACAAGTAGTAGATCATATCCTTTGAGTGTTTAGGAAGACTGTATCATGTCAGAGATCCATGCTGATGAACTTCTGGTTAAAAGAACATGAATGACATAATATAAAAAATTTGGTAGTTGATAGTCCCCAAAGGGGTCACTGTGAAAAAAACCCACAGCAATCAGTTAGGGCCATGCCTAAGGCCATGTTGTTTTATTGAAAACCCAAATGCAATTTGTTTTGTTTTGCTTCTTTTTTAAAAAGAGCATAAACAACAAAATAAAAAGGAACTAAATTAACCGTTTCCTGGATTTAATGGGATAAAATATTTAATTCTTGATATAATTTATTGCATTTTAAAAGAACTAAGGGTTAGCATACTAAAATGTGATTTGGTTTTGTGGAATTTGGTTTTCACGGGGAATTCTGTGTTTGTACAGCACCCTGACTATAGTTATGTTTTTGCAATATAGGGGAGGGAGTTGTTGTTAAGTATCTCTTTAAATACCTCATATTTATTCAATAAAGGTAAAGTAGGGTGAAAAAAAACCTTTTTAAAGATATCAATCAGAAGGTAAATTTATGAAGCTGACAAATAGAGACTCAGAAGATCAGGAGACAGAACTATTCAGAGCTTTTGTCTACTGAAGTACAGATAGTAACCATGAAGTTTGGGATTCTCTGGAAGCATGACTGAAACTGAATCAGAGAAAACTAGGATGTCTGCATGTAGGCACGGACACCTACATGCAGTGTTAATATGCTTACTCCATAAAAGAAAGTTGGAGAAGGAAATGAAAATATTTTTTCTGCCAAAATTAGATCTATAGTGAAACAAAACAATTTGGAAATAAAAATAACGACTGCCAAAGGAAGAGCACTACCACCATATGAAGATAGCTTCTTTCAAAAGGATCATAAAGTCAACCCTTGGCATTCCTGTAACAAACAGCTTTATAGGATAAAAGGCTTCATCACAACAAAGAAAAGACCCCATCATGAATCGCTAGTGAACTGTGAGTGGTCTCTGTGCTGGAATTCAGTATTTAATTTCCCCAGGTTAAATGATCTCATTTGATTTAAAATATTTAAAATATAGCTCTACGCTGCAGAAGTACTTGAAGTGTTAGCTGAGAAAAATCTTTCACACAAAATAATGGATAAAAATGTAAAAATTAATATATGTTGGTTCCAACTGGAGGCAAATAACAAAACCTAGTAGAATTCGAACACTAGCCCAAATATTTTAGGCACAAATTACTATGTTATGTAACTTCCCCCCAATGTTTCTAAATAAGAACTTATTTTTCAAAAAGGTTAAAAAAAATATAAAGTAACATTCCAGGAAACATGTTGAGTGTTAAGGGGTGTCAACAATCTCATAAAGCCATCCTTAAGTCAGCTTCCACACTGATACATACCAAGTAACAAACAGAATCAGTCATATTGCTTTTAAATAGCTAACACTTGATTAATTTCCAAAAAACTTCTTTAAGTTCAGAGGTAGAATGTTTCAAAAGACCCACTTTCAGTAGAAATTAGTGTTTAGAAAATTACATCTCTACGAAAGTCTATGGCATTTAGTTCTAAATTTAGTTCTGAAAATGGGAATTCTGCTTTTTTATTTTACAGAAACATTTGAAAATTCTATTCAAAATGCTTAAGGTAAGACAGTCCAAGTCTGGAAGAGTACCTAGAATTATACCAGAAGCATGTTTTATTCCAGATTTGCCACTAGTTCTTTTTCCATCAAGAACCTTATGTTACATTTAATAATCAGTTAGTCTTGGATAAACTTTCCAGGCCAAAATATATTTGCAAATATTCAGCTAGAGAATGTGGTATTGTAACATTTTTGTGATGCATCATTATCAGGCAGATTGCTTTAAATCTACATTGATAATTCCTTACTACGGCTGGTACCTACAAAATAGCATGTACCTAATCAATTTAGTCTTTCAAGGAGGAATAAATTAACCTTAGTTACCAGACAGTCTTTCCTTATCTTACCTTATTATCTTAAATTTTGGTAATTTAAGGCAGAAGTCATGGTAAACTTGACTGGTCGGGCAAATATGCTAGACCATCCAAACTAAGGTAATCCCAGTACCAAAATGCAAGTACCTCCTCATTGTGGAGGATACTGTTCAAGTTCAAGCCTTCTGTATTCTGACAGAAACAAGCTTTTTCATCAAGTTAGAAAAGCTATTTCTTTTTGCTGCTTATTTAAAAAGATTTTCATTCAGGGAGCTTTAGTAAGCTACTTGGGGGGAAAAAAAAAATCATAATTGTCAGAACATAAAAAGCAATACTGACCCTAGAGTTTTTTGCTTAATCTTCTGCACTGGTATTTTCCTTCCAGGTTTAATATTGAACCTACCAAGAAATACTTAGGGACTTAGCTGCAACTAACATTTGCTTTATATTTACCCCAAGCCATAGTGTTTGGTATTTAAAACAGGATGACACTGAAAATTCATTTAAAGGTCCACTTCACTCACTACATGTTTACACAAATAACTCACTGATTAAAATCATGGAAAACATTAAAAAAAAAAATTTAGAAAATACAGTAATCTCACATGCCATCTGCACGAGACATACATAATGATGTAATCCAATTTCTATTACCAAATTTAAAGGTGTGAACACACACACACAAAATCAGAGACCTGAAACAATCATTTTTCGATCTCAGCTGTAGTAAAACTGCACTATTAATTTATCCCTTAGAAGAAGCCATGAGAAAAATACTTCCGAGTAGCTTGTTTCTCAGCTATAACCAAAATATATCAACAGAACTAATCTTAACATATTTTGAACAAAGCCATTTAATTAATAAAACTGTCTTGTCTGTTATTGCTATTTAAACTAAATACAAAAAAAGGTAAAAAAAGCTTTATTGCTCCTTTAGTCATTTAAGGAATGCTGATGTAGCACGCCAAAATATTTACACAACACCTTATCAATATCTTGATTCCTGAATAAATCTTATTTATTATCCACACATAAGACCTTCCATGAATAAATGACAATGCACTTTTTCTTAGTTTTTTGGCATTATTTTGTTTTTTCTTTGGAGGGGGAATATTCTTGCTCCCATGGTTTCACTTCCCAGCATTTCTAAGTTTCTTCCCAAAGAATATTTCTTCTTTTCAAGCTCGTAGCCTGAGATACCCAAGATATGCAGAAATTGTTCAATAGTACAAAAATTCCGGTCAAAGAGATAATATTCCAGTCAAGACAAAAATCACCATAGCATCAAAAGAGAACTTTTCAGGTTATTCCTGAAAGTTTCAATTGCCCCCCAGTACTAAGCACTATTATGTCAAAATACTTTATCAATAACTGAATACTTACATATATGATGCACTACTACAAAGGTAAAATTGATGTCCACTGCCAAACTTGCTATCAAAAAATAATATACATCTTAGAAGATTTTATAAAGCAGCAAAATTTTGCCTGCCATCCCAATAAAAGGAGGGTATGAACACACAGCATGTATATTTCATGATTATTAAGCTATGAGAACCATCAATTAATTGTAACTATTTATCACTGTTTTAATGGGTTCTGAGCAGGGGACGCCTTTTTTTCTCGCTGATAGCTGTCCAAACATATTCAAAGTGAATGTCATCATGTTCAAGACACATTACTGTCAACCTGACACTTTAATCAACTCTTCAGTGCTAATCAAGTAGTGACATGTGGAAGCAATATTTCAGTTTCTGATTCAGAGGAAGTAAAGCAGGAGTAACCACAGAGAAAAAAAGCAATCCCTGTTTGTGCTTTGCCTAACATCTTTCCTAAAACTGTAACACCAGTACAGACTTACACCTAGAGCAACCATTGCAGCAGATGGTGCATTGCGCATCTCAGACAGTGAAAGCAATGTGTGGGGGTATCCACTAGGCAGATTAACCTCACTTGCCTTGTGCCAAGGATTTCCTCTTACTTCTAGCCTGCAGTTCCCATATTCTGCTTAAGGATAAGCAGGGTACAGTTTTAATGATCTGTTATTACTAATAGGGGATGCATGACTAATTCCCAGTGGTAAAAGACGACTTGAGGGTCTGTTCTGTTTTCAGCAGCAGGTTGATTTTAAATGGGACTCTTGAAAAATACTGAATTAAAAGCCTGATTTGCATCTACTTTACTGGGATTGCCCTCTCCTGCAGTGGGACTGTATCCTCAGAAACAGGCACATAAATAACAGCCTAGACATTTCCCTGTCTCTACTTCGGCTTTGGCACCAGATACAGGGAAAAGCAAAAATAACTCTCGTAATATTTCCTTCTGCAATCAAGTAAGCCACAAAGTGATAACCTGGATGTAGTGAATGGATATTTTGTAATGATGTATCACGTATTTCTACAGTGAAATAAAAGGGACTACTTCACAAGAAGTTCATCACTGTATTTCAAAATAAGAAAATCACTATATATGTAGGAAGTCAAAGAATATTATTTTATAGCACATACTAGTTTGTCTGGTTTAAATAGGTGGTGCACCATTAGAGAATTACTATCTAAACCAGTTCCCCAGTTTCAAAGGGCTAAATGGAGGATAGATCCACACATTCAGAATTTAATATGATGGAAATTAGATATTTGATTCATTTTTTTAAAATCATAAATAATAACTACCATACAAATGAAACCTGAATTGGGAAGAAAGATTGTCATGGATAACACATTGCTTAAGAGACAGTGATTCTCAAATTCCCAGCTTCATACAGCAAAAAAATACTTAACATGACAAAGCATGATCAACAGATCCAAGTGAAAATTCAGATTTAGGAATGTGCGTGGATCTAACTGCAATTGTCCCTCTCCCCTAGAGACAACCACCTGCTACTGTAAGAGGCAATAGAAATGAAAACCAATCTCAAGGAAGAGTAGGCAAGTCAAATATCTATTCATTGAAACCTGCTCTGTGAGATCCAAAGAGCAATTCTTTGTTTCTCTTGGGATCCTACAAAACATATACAAAAGGGAGGAAAAAATGAAATCTGCTTTCCAAGGTGTAATTCAGTCCAAAAAATTTGGCTTCCAAGCAGTAAAAGTTGTAAACTGTGTCTCATCCACTGTTTCTCAGAAGGATTTGTTGTACTATCTGTTTGTAAATGTTCACTAGCAGACTGTGATGCAAACAAGGTATTGCAGATTTATTGCAGACTACTTTCAAAGTGTACAGCTGTTCTCTACTACAGTGGGTGCTGAAACCTCTGTGAAGAAATGACAGGTTAGCTCATGTGAACAGGAAGAAAAATGACAACAGTGTTCAAGATACATTATCAGTCTTTCTAGGGTTATAAAAATTGCTTGCAGATAATATTGCTTGTGAAAAGAAAATAAAACTCTAGTTTTGGAAATCTGTTGGTGAACCACCACATTCTATTGTTCACTGTGTTTCAGATGACATATGAACTTTGTTACTGTAAAATAAAACCTGGTAATGGTTTTGTGTTTTGTGTTTGCGATCCCCCACCCCCACTGCCCCCAGTTCCTATACTAGATGTGACGTCCCATGGTCTGGAATACCCCTTTGGCCAGTTTGGGTCAGCTGCCCTGGCTGTGTCCCCTCCCAACTCCTTGTGCCCCTCCAGCCTTCTTGCTGGCTGGGCATCAGAAGCTGAAAAATCCTTGACTTAGTATAAATACTACTTAACAACAACTGAAAACATCAGTGTGTTATCAACATTCTTCTCATACCGAACTCAAAAACACAGCACTGTACCAGGTGCTAGGAAGACAATTAACTCTATCCCAGCTGACACCAGGACATTGATATGGAATCTGTGACTTTTAGGTATTCTCAAGCTGTTATCTCTGAAAACGCCATCTGTAATCAGAAGTTACCCAGCTACCCAACAAGAGGATTTTGCTGACACAGAATTACAGTCTTCCTGGTAACTTTTTAGACTTCCACATCTCTGGTAATTAATGTGATAGCTAGACCCAAAGAATCATGAATTTCTCATGAACCATATATGTTGCACATGCAGCTACCTCTCTCAAAATGTACATTTCTGTCTGTTATTATCATTTTATTAGATACTAAAGTTGTACCTTTCCTATGGAAGTCATAACCTGTCTTCATTTTTAGGTTAACAGGCTGTATAGTAACATTACCTAGCATGTATTTCTAAGGGACAAAAGTCCTTAGGAATACCATCTAAAATGTTAAATTCAACACAACAACAAAACATTTTACGTACTGTTATGATGACAATCTTATATCAAAGTTCACATGGTGTTTACAAATATCCTAATAATTGCAGGCGAGTTTTTATAGCATTTTAAACAGCGAAGTATGAATTCTCTTCAAACAAAAGCAAAGGAAATGGTTTGTCTCTTCCCTGTAATCCTGCAATTAAGGTGCACTTTACCACTTATTAAAGCCAGAATCCCAGAATAATCCTCTAGGTCTGTCAGTCAAGCACACCATATCAGAATACGAGCTACTATGATTCTTTCCCCCACCATGCTGACATTTCCATTTTCATCCCTATGTCATTTATATAAGCTGCACACAACTGTGGTCATGAATTTTAAAGAGCTCAGGTCACATTAGGGTCTCTTTCCTCTTGATGAGATTTTGAAAGAGGAGAAAGACTGCATACTTGAAATTAGGACCCTAAATAAAAAAAAAAACTTGAAAATATGGATCCTATTTAATTTTTCTTCCCCTTTTAAAAAAAATATGCAGCCATTTTGAATGTTGAAATGCCTTTTTATTGGATAATAATTTTTTCCTCATGATAAGCATGGAAAAGAAGTTATTTTCATCTTGAAAGGTAACTTAAATACCTAATTTTGAAATACAATTAAAGAATCCTCAGCAGTATATGCATATATATATATATTATTTTTCACATAGTTTAGAAAGAATTTATTCAAATTCTCTGCTAAAGTCTGTTACTGCAATTCTGAAAACGCACTGCATGCAATGTAAGTACTACCATCTCGCACAGCATGTTATTTGCCTGAACTGTATATGCTTTTGCAGTACTCAAAACTGTTTTCAGTACTCATCTCTGCCTGAGGCTAAAACCATGTAAAGAAGAGCTGTCAAGAATTGTTTGTATTAAATGAGAACACAGCATAGAGAAAGAATGGATAAGAAAATTAGAATATGTAAGAGTTTTGTTTCACCTCCAGTTCTATTTCTGAGACTCAAATTCAATCCTAATGGATCTCTTTAACTATGGCTCCTACTAATTCATAAGATGAATCATATGCCTAATAGAGCACACCTCTGAAGTACTACTGAAAGAAGAAAAAAAAGACAACAGAAATCTGTACTAAAAATGGGAGATGAAAATTTTGTTTGGAGGTTATTTGTTTTTAAGAATGGGACACAAATAATAAGCTTCGTATTAAAATAAAATCACTTTGTTCACATGCTACTTACAGCCTTCATAAATATCTGTTGGTATGTGGACTGCTGCATGTTGGTAAGACGTTTGCCGTCGGAAAACGGGATCTTCTTCAAATACTGGTCTGATTCTCTGGCTGCCAGATTCAGTGTCATTCTTTTCAGGCTTTTTAAAGAAAGACATGTAAAGGGCAAAATATTACAAAGTATGCTAAAAACAATTCCATTCCCATTTGCCTCTTTTTACATAAAAGACTCATAGCCTTTCTTTCATAGCTAACTTTTTGCATTTGTGTATAAGCACACTTATTTGCTCCAGGTCCAGAAATATTTGTGTATACTTTATTTCAAATTATGAGTTACCCAGTGCAACTCAGTGAAATGAAGAGCTGCAAAAGAAAAGTGACAGCCTAACACCTTACACACCTAAATTTCACAAGTGCATGGAATTTTTACACCCTTAATGCAAGGCAAATACATTACCTTTTATTATGTGCAATACTTTGTACCGAATCTTAAATATAAATACTGTATACCTCATTTTTTTCCTTCTGTCGATTACATAGTAAATCACAAATCTTAAAATGATACCACTAACATACATTTCATAAATCAATTTTTGAGAAACAGTGGTGCACATCCAGACAAAGAAAGGAAATTAAACCTTCTTAGAACTCTGATTGAAACAGGTTTTGTTCATTGGTTTATTTTAATAATAAATCTCGATGAAATCTCATGTACTCTCCTGGCTACAGCTGCCTGGATGGAAAGGTTCCCAAACACTCAGGTGCTCACCACCACCTGCCTGCCTTGGGTTCCCATCCTCTCTCACCTGTCTGCACCCTGTCTTCTTGATTCCTTCCAACTCACTCGGTCATTTGGACTAGTTTTTAAAAATTTTGAAAAGCAGAGGCTTTTTCTAACTCCGCTACAAAAATTGCATGAAGTGTGGAAACCAAGGAAGTAGTGAAGACCAAAGCGGAGGTGGTAATGTCTTTACCTGGGTCAGCTGCAGCTGGAACAGGAGGCCACATGGCATGAGTAGACTGCCACTTAAATCAATAATGAATCAACTATGATACCGAATGATTACTCAGGTCAGCAATGTTAGGCAACTATATCAATATTTTTAATACTGCAGAGTCATCAGTTTTTGAAAATGTGCTATGCTTGAAAAATAGTGCTGACAAAGAAGCACCTGTCTGGTTAGTGTCAGGCATGTGCGTGCTGAGGCTATTCTTTATACATTACCACTGTGTCTATTATACCCTATCAAAGTTAGCTAAATATTCTTACCCGCAAAATAATCTAATTAAACTGCATATGTTTCCTCATCTGCTTCATCACAGGGCTACGGACAAATGTTATACTAAGTATAGGTTCAAATGTTGCCTGAAGTAAGCAGCAGTCTCAAGATGAGTTTCAAGGAGGTGGTTTCCTTTGGAAACACAAAAGGGCAGAACTCATCTAACTAGTGGCATCCACTGATTTCAACACCATAGCAGCGTTGGCCTCATGACCCCAGGCTGCCTTCATAGTCAATGAAGAGAAATGAGCATTTTTAGAGTGCAATTCATCTCATCTTAATTAGACACCTATTCTCCCGTGACATGAATCATGCCTGAGGAGTACCTCCTACTTTCCACTGACTGTAAAGGCAGCCCTAAGGCAAGTCACCTAGATGTAGAAGTCTGCAACACAGCTGTCTAGAATTAGGTGAGATGAATCTCACAATACAAGTCTATTAAACTTCTGGAAGAAAAGAAGGTGGGTACTAATTTTGACTACTTTTATGCAGCATAGCTACTATATCTTATGCTAAGAAGTTAAAACTTGTTACTTACTTACTACTTAACCCCACTCTGGTGGATGAGACAGAAGGGAAAGCATAACTCTTAATACTCAAAGTAAGGGATGACCTTTTTTCTTTAAGCAAATCTATTACCAGGTAAAGTCCAGGTATATCATGGCATTAAATATTCTAAATTGATAAAAAGTGTAAATTACCTAAAAACATTATTCTCCTTGGAACACCTAACACTGCACGGTGCCTTCTACTTTCACATGTAATAGTTCTAGTGGATGTAATGACCTCTGTTATGGACGTTGTCCAGGGGACTTCTGAATATCATACTTTTGCATTTAGAACTTTCTAAGACAGTAATGTTTTAGTTTGGGAATGTGGATTAGAAAAACAGAAAATACTTGTACAATGCAGCCTCAAATATTTTGATCCAGTATGCCATGCTCTTAGATCTACCAGAAAGTAAAACCATGGATTGGGTCTGGCTGGGATGGAGTTAACTTTCCCCATAGCAGCCCTCATAGTGCTGTGATTTGTATTTGTATTTGTAGCTAAAAAGGTGTTGATAACACACCAGTGTTTTGGCTACTGCTAAGCTGTGCTCCCACGGCATCAAGGCTGTCTCTCCAAACCCCATCCAAAGGCCAGTAGGCTGGGGATGGGCATGAGGTTGGAAGGAGACATAGCCAGGACAGCTGACCCAAGCTGACCAAAGAAATATTCCATACCATATGATGTTGTTTTCAGCAATATAAGCTAAGAGAAAGGAGGGCAGGAGGGAGGCATTCGTTATTAAGACGTTTGTCTTCTGGAGCAACCACTATGTGTACGGAGGCCCTACTTCCCAGGAAGTGGCTGGACATGGCCTGATTATGAGAAATAGAGAATATATTGTTTTGTTTTCCTTTGCTTCTGTGCGTGGCCTTTTTTCTTCTTTAATAAACTGCCTTTATCTCGACCTATGAGCCTTTTGTCATCTTATTTTCTCCCCCCTGTCCTGCTGGGGAGGGGGAGTGATAGAGGGGGGAGTGATAGAGTGGCTTGGAGGGCACCTGGCAGTCAAGGTCAACCCACCACAAGCCATTATAACTTCTTTTGAATTGTGCAAACTGGAGCCAGTTTATGCACTCTATCATTTGAAATGACACAGCATTATGATCGCTCCAGACAATGTAATCTGGCTCAGTTTTTTCATAAGTTTTTGGTGGGTTTTTGCTTCAGACAATGTAATTTGGCTCAATTTTTACGTAGGTTTTTGCTGTGTGGTTTTGTGGTTGGTTTTTTTTGTTCTACATTATCACACAGGATTCCGCCCCCCTAGAACTGGAATGCTATACATTAAGCAAATTCTGGAGTTCTTTTCACAAGGTTTCTTTTGGCTTCATGCTGCTCAAAGCAACGAGTTTGTCTAATTCTGCAAATGCAATCTCAACAATCAATCATTCATGTGAGAAAATTTCTCTCCTGCCTGAAAGCCATTTGATTTAAAAAAAACCCTAACACTCTTATTTCTGAAGTTAGTACCAATGACTACAAACTCTCGATGCTTTCACAGATCACTTGAGAAAATAACTGGGGAGCATAAAGCCACATTATTACAAAAAAACACCAGAATGAGTGGGTGTCAAAAGATTTCTTCCAATTAATTTTCCACAAGAAATTTTTGGGAGGGACAGGGGGGTGGTAAAAGAGAAAGGGGGTAATCCACAAGGTCCATCCTAGCAGGTCTTGCACAGAAGTTTTCATACTATAGTATATTTAGATTTTTGATTTAAATTCCTGAAGCATCTGAACATAAAATTATTATGTTTCTTCTGGTTGGTATTTCAATTTCATTCCAAGTAATAGAGACTAGCTTTCAGCCTCTCCCATCACTCATGTGCTATGGAAGCAACTTCAAGTCTACTGCCAAAATTTGACTATACTTTGTTGAAACTGAAAAGGTTTAAATATTCCACCTGAATGCCTTAAGCTTTCAAACGTAAAGTCTACTTCCCACATTTCTAACAGCACACACACACAGGCTCCCCCAGAGACGACTGTGGTAAAGATCTGTTTGATCTTCCTACCAATATTACATGATACCAAAACAAGAACATGAATCTAAGAACTCTTCTCAATTTAATTGATGCGGGGCAGTAGATCTACCAGAACTACATAAAGTAAGGTAGAAGCTTTTGCATCCCTATCGTTGACTTTTCCTGGGAGTATTTTGTGATGTATAACTGATATAGAAACAATGCATGTATCTGCCTCCAAAAAGTCAGAGACAGGAAATGACAAAATCCTTTAAAAGTTCTGTAGTTTCCTTCACACAGGATTAATTTTGCTATTAAATCTAAAGGTGTTTGAACTCATTCTGCATGCAACAGGCAAGTATCAGAAGCATTACAGACAAATTAGTGTTGCACTCACTCGGGCCACTACCTCCTGACCAGCAAGACTAATGCTGTGCCAGGCCTTATACATCCAAGTTTGTAGTGGATATTTCTATATAAAATAAAAACTACTTAGTTTTCATTTGTGAAATTCATTAATTTCAAGTAACCCACATCTAAATTAGGGGAAAAAAAAAAGAAAAGGAAAGATTAAAAAGGAAAACGTCAATGTTATTAATTATTTTAGTCTGGTATTTCTATCAAAAGCCTGACAGATTGTGGCATTGGTTGTTACCGTTTTAATACCCAGTTAAACTTTGTTTTCAGGAAAGTAGCAAAACACATATTTTGGAGGAAAGTAATCCAGCATGTGAATATAATTAAAATCCAACTACAACCAATTTCTCTCTCAAGTCAGGAGCTGAAATGCAATCAATACTGGCACAGGAAAATCCCACAGGAGATAGTGGCTGAAGATTAATTTTCTATCTATTCAAACCTGGCCTTCACTTATTGAATTACATTGTTACCTACCACCGACAATCAGCAAAATAACTCACTCATTTCTCCGCAATGAATCTCCAGACCAATTTCTCCCTCCCTTGTGAGGCAGATAAAATCCATTTCTCTTTTCAGTTCACATTTGTGCCATTTTAAGGCACTTTTTTTTTTTAAATAAATGAAGTATTTTTTCATGTGTCTACCATTCACCATCAGAATAAAGGGAAATTGATATAGCAGCTAAAATTCAGGTAAAGTGGGTTCTTCTGTAGCTGTTCTTTGTGATCTTGGCTAAATCACTTTTGGCATGATCTAAAATAAACTGGAAGTTACTTTCTGTTTTTTGTAAGCCAAATACATAGCAGAAATAATGCAACTTCTCTCTCAAGGGCTTTGTGAACATAAATTAACGTATGTACATGAGGTAACTCGAAGCTTTATGCAAAGATGTATCACTGAAAAATGTGTATAGAAAAGCAAACAACCATTAAAACAAAAAGAAACAAGGCCATTTCAAGAAACTTTGACATAGTTTAGCTGCCTATTTCACTGCAGCCAAACATCCCGATTCCTTTCCACAGCATTCAGTTACTTTTCGTCATCAAAGCCACAGGAAGACAAGTGGATTTTGCATCTCTACTATTAACATCTTCATTTAATTGAAAAGCACCAGTTACTGTAGAAATGAGATATTTTTTCCACAAATATAAAACTTACTAGTTTTTGCTTCTTGCAGCTGTTAAAACTGAAGATCAGAAAACTGATATTAATTAAAAAAATATTGTCAATTAAACACACAAAACCCCACAACCAAACTGAAGTAATCTTTAGTTGTTTTCTGAAGGCAAACTCTTTTCAGGAGCAACATAGAAGTTGCTCCAAGCATTAGAACAGATTTAGCATCAGGACAAAGGAATAAATGGTAGATTTCTTTTTTTAAATTCCCAAACCAATATCCAGCAAGAAATAATGGCACCTGCCTGCTTTCATACTTATGTAAAATAGAAAGGAATTGGTTGCTAGTATTTTCCATTGCCCTAGTATCTAGGGACTGTGTTTTGCATAAAACCTCACTGTCCCTATCAATGCCATTTTAGAGAATGAATGTGGATAGAATTATAATTGTTACGGTTTTAGGGACATCAAAATTCTTGCTCTGTCATTCCTTTCTGTCTTTCCTTGCAGATTTCCAAAAGTTTTATATTTTCATCTCTAGGTTTCTCCCCTTTTTTGATTTCTGAATATCTGTTGAAATTTCTAAATGTAAAACTCTAAGCAATTGAGTCTCACTGCCTATGCTTCTTTTAGTCCACTCCCAGATCTACCCTGTACAAATGAGTGCTATCATATACAAAATAAGCATAGAATTTTTCCTACGCTCAGTTCCTTACTCAAAATCAGTTTTGCTGTTTTGTCGGGGTTTTTTCCTCCCTGAGGAAAGTAATCCAGCAGAACTACATACACAGTCCCTCCAGCACTGCTTGTGGCCCCATTAAAAAGTTACAGCTGGACCTGATGGGGAGAGTAAAATGAGATGTTGCTTGAAGCACACGGCTCAGCAATATGCCTGCAGCAAGCAAAGGACGGGAACAGCTCTTCTAAGGACAAGATAGAGGGAAGTTAATTTTGAAGAGGCAGCTAGAATGCACTTCTAATAGCCAAAGCACTTTCATAGCATTTTAGACAATGTCATGAGTGCATTGCCTTCTGATAACATTTTTATTTCCTTTTCGATAGATGTGATTTTCTAGCTGCGGGAAAACTGCAGAGTACATTAGGTGGTTGTGACAGAACTGCAAACAGCTTACTTCATTTTTGTTTCTGTGTCAGTGGGAGACTGAGGTCTTCATTCAGCTACACTAAGATTTTAAGTAAAGTGAACACCTTCTGTCTACTCTTAGGGACAAAACTCGACCAAAAAAGCTATAAATAAAATAAGAAAACAGTTGGCTCAGGACTTAAATATTCTTACTTTATCTGTTAGACAACAGAGTGCTGTTAAACATAAGAATATATATATATATTCATATATATAAATATAAGAATATATATACAAATATATATATACTGTCTGGGTAGCTTCAGATGTAGGGAAATAGTTTTCTGTGTGCAACTGTCAGTGTGTCGTGCTCAAGGGCCATTTATTTAAAATATATATGAGTTGTTTTCAGTGCTTTTAGTGCTTCCATATGTTTCTAATGTATCGGTTGGTTACTGTATGTCAGTAAGAAAATGAATGGAACTCTGCATTGAGTATTTACATTTTTTTAAAAGAAGTTTTATAGCAGTCATTTTATTTTCAGCATTCTGCCAACTGAGTAACTTTAGTATGCATCAAATATAGCCAAATTAATTAAAAAGCATTTATTTGCCTCTTAAGACATTTTCCTGAATGCAAACTATCTTTTACTGATAATAATTTCTATACATCTATTTACAGGCTTCTCCCTGTCTTATGTATACAGAACTAGATTATTTTTTTATGGATGGTTCAAAACCCACTCAATGCATTCGTTTATCTGACCTTCACAGTTCACAGCTTCTGATCAGAATTTTTAGATACCCACAAAATTATTATATATCCCAAACATAATAGTGTTTTCTCTTTCTTTGTATACCAGCCTATTCACAAAATTCACTGCATCATGACTTTGGTTTCATGAAAAAATGAATCCTTGATGTAATCCATTTATCAAACATAAAGACTTGGAAGTCTGGGGACAGACTTCTTAGTAGGGCCTGTAGTGATAGGACAAGGGGTAATGGTTTTAAACTAAAAGACGGTAGATTCAGACTAGATATAGCGAACACATTTTTTAAGATGAGGGTGGTGAAACACTGGAACAGGTTGCCCAGAGAGGTGGTAGATGCCCCATCACTGAAAACATTCAAGGTCAGGCTGGACGGGGCTCTGAGCAACCTGATCTAGTTGAAGATGTCCCTGCCCACGGCAGCGGGGGTGGACTAGATGACCTTTAAAGGTCCCTTCCAACCCAAACTATTATTTTATGAAAGTCTGGTTCTCTTGTAGCCTTTCAGTGAATTACATTTTAGAGAAACAGACGAGAAGGACTGGGTTGTCCTAATTTCTTCAGGTGGAGAGAGTTTCAAAACAGAAATCCAAGCTTCTGGAAATCATCTTCTGTTTGAAAGAGGTGACATTACATCTGTGAGTATGCCTTAAATACCATGACTCAGATAATTATAGTTTCTTGTAAATAATATAACTATTTTCTTAATTTCTGACAAAATGGAACATTATGAAGATATAAGAGTTCATTTGGCAATAAGCTAAAAAAATAACCGTAAGATGAAAAGATAGTAATAAAGGAATTAACGGAAATTATAACAGCAATTATTTTGAATTTCAAATGATTATACCAGCATTTTATCATCCATCTTGTGAAGAAAAATGCTAAAAGGACTGATACTATTTTTATTTTTAATCATATCCACAGGATCTATCCTTGCATTTTGTATCTATGGCTTACAAATCATTAAATAAAACTTCTATACAATTTTGCAGGTAGGAAACTGGAAGAGACAGCCTGTTTTCAACAACATGATTAACAATTACCCAGCTAAAAAAGGTAGTCAGCATATGGCTGATCAAGTATTAAAGAAGGAATTTTGTGGTAGACTAGTGATGCAAATGGGACAGACCATGGCAATACATCTTACTAAAAATTCAAATCTGTTTACTAATACTTTTCCCAGAGAGGCTGGAGTACACACCTGCTCAGATTTACTCTTTTAAACGGAAGATAAGAATTCAAATTCTTACCAGACTTACCAAATAAAACTTGTTCCACTTTCTAAGCCAAGACCATTCCTCCATCTCCTTGATATTTACTTGAAAACTAAAAGTATAAATTGCCTGAGTCAGCCTGTTCCTACAACTAATGACCACTGAGTTCAGGGAGACCACCTACTTGCAACCACAGGCCCAAAGCAAGCAAGCCACGATACATGTAACTCTGATTTGAAGAGGCAGAGACTCTATTCTGTAAGTGTCTCAACAAGGTAAGGCTAAGGTTAGATCAGATGGCAGGGTGAGGGGCTGAAAATCTGATGTCACCTAAGCATATTAGCAATTAATGCAATTTATTTTAGAGACACCTGTGCAATCAGCTTGTCTTTCCTAAAACTGATATGATATTTTAGTGAGTTAGAATTAGTATTTGTTGGAACCTTGACTTCTTATTTAATAACCAGAAAAGAATTGAAAGTTACGTTCTTTTCTCATAATTACAGGTAACAGCTGACCTTCACAGCAAACCTGCATAAAGTCTGCTGTAGTAACATCAGTATGCAAAAATTCATTTCTGCCCTCTCCTATTTTCTCTTTAACTACAATGTCAGGTAAAATGAAATATGTATTTTAAATATTTAAGCACGTAAGACATATAAGATATATTTATCTTCCTAAAGATAAGTGTGACACTTCCCCACCCCCAAGTCACCAAGAACCTCTTCTAATCCCCACAGTGTTTCAAGGATGATGGAGAGCTGCCTCATAATGACATCATCACCCTTGGATCCATCCCATCTGGTCCCATGGACATGTGTTGTCTGACTAGCTTCAGTGGTCCCTAATTCTATCCCCTCTGTTCCTGAAGGTTCAGGCAACACCTCCATATCCCTCCTGGGTCATACATCCTGGTCATAGTTCAGGAATCATGATGTGTAACCCCATCTGAACCTCCCAACTTGGTTCTCTTCTATATGGGGTGATGGCCTAGGAAAACTCAGGGGTTCGGGACCAGGGTGTTCATTAAGAGTGATTTTCCTTCCTGCCCTTTAGTTCTCATGTATGGCACAGAACTGCCTACTTCAGCACTGACTTTAATAGTGGCTTGACTGGATAAGACGGTATCATTAGCCAACACTAGGAATGCAGGGTCATATTAGAATAAAAGCACATCTTACTCTAACTTATTTAAATGTTATGAGTAGTTAGAAAAGCCCAGTCAATTATTAACAAAAAACCAATATCCTTTAAAATTCATAGCCTCGTTCAAATCATTGATCATTCACATCCCATTAGAGTACTCAAACATATGTAATAAAATGAAATAAAAATACCCATTGTTGACAAAAGTCCCATAGAATACTTGGTCACCTACAATTTCAAGATCAAAATGCACTCCAGATAATTTAGATTTTTCATACATCACCCAATTAAATTTCAAACTAGGAACCGTTCTCCTCTTATTGGAATAAATTACACTGTCTACCTTTTACCACCCCCACATCTGATTAAAGATCATATCCCTGGAGAACAAAAACTGTTAAATCATCTTAATGCTTCATTGGGAATTAGTTATAATACCAACTGAATGTGAACATTTAATTAATTCGATTTTTTCATCTGATGCAGTTGTCTTTGCCATGCTTTTGCTAAGCCATCGGCTGATCCTGTTTCACAGCTCACTCTTATCTTCAGTCATACCGGTTAGGTCCAGATTTTGTACATCCTGAAGCATACTAATTGGTTATTGCTCTTTCTTCTTAATTTATACCGTCTTCTGTGTCAATAACAACATTAATAACAGTAAAGCCCTGCTTTGAGAAGGAGGTTGGACTACGTGACCTCCAAAAACCCTCCTAATCTAATTTTTAGTGTGATTCTCTGAGTTAACACTAATGGGGCTCAAAACACTATACAAACACCACTCACTAATTCCTGCTTACCTAAATATAATGCAGCTTTTCACTAATTAAATGCCAGCTGTATCTAGGTAGGTAAAAGCAGTAGGTAACAGTAAACCATGCACTGACCTCTGGGTTACATATGGACCATAGACTTTCCCTGCAGACTAAATACCATATAACAATTTAAGTAAACTGCCATAACACCATGTAAGACTATTTATATTATATTTTTTATGTATATATTATATTATATTTTTTAAAAATGTTAGTATGGTGAAATCCTAACAATGCAATAAATTAGAAGAATAGCATTCACAGAGACTGAGGGAAATTTTAGAAGGATATTCTGCCCAAGAAGAAAAGCACATCAGAAGAAAAACCAAAACAAAACCAAAAAACACAGAAGGAAAAAAAAAAAGCAAGAAAAAAGAAAAAGAAAAAAAAGTAGAAGAAACAGGTCAACCTTTAGATTTTGAAAGAAGTACAAAAAAGTCAGCAAAAGAAAATACCTTTGTAAAAGGTCAGCTGAAGCTGACGAGTTCAAAAGTTTTTAGGGTCTGGACAATGTGATTCCCCACTGGATTAAACGTTAGTTGCAATACACACCATAAAGTGAGCTGCAGGAGTAGCTTTAATCCACCTTTTCACATACCAACGCTAAAAACTCTGAAAGACTTCAAGTCACAAGACAAAAGCAGAATCACAGATGGCCTTTCACAGCCATGTGGGCAAGTAATATATCTGAAGGTAAACCCCAGACTGCTTCCTACTCAGCCCTACGCAAGGCATGACTCAGGTGCAGAACTTCAGAGTAAATGACTTTGCATAAAATGAGAGGCTTCAATTCTGAAGCTCTGTTGCTTTGCCATATTACGGCAAGTACTGGAAACTAGAGATGTTAATGAAGATAACTGCAGGAAAGGATAGCACTGGATACAGTAAGAAAGCCTTACACTTCACAGAATAGACTGATCATTCACTTACAAACACACAGAAATGAAATGCTTTATATTAGATATGGTTTTCTTCTTCAGTCTTTTTTTTTCATCTGTTCTCCAAAAAAAACCAACAGGGACAGAGCATGTTGAGAATGGCTATGTGGAAAGGCCAGGGAAAGTGATCCAGCTTTTTTCAGATTGCATTGGCCAGTTCAGAAATGCTCTCATCTGCAGAATCAGAGGCAGGGCAGGAACAGGTGAGGAACTGCATTTCAGACCACTGAAACTACAGGGAACTCCCAGAAAATCCCCAAACACTGAAATGCATAGATTATTTCCTGTTTGGGAATATATTCGGAATCATACACCACTGTGAAAGTATCTCCAAGAAAGCAAATACACTATTACGTCTCTGAGTAAAGCAGCATTTCAGGGTATCGGAGGAAAGTAAAACTACATATTAATCTCCCAATCAACTAATAATAATTCTATATGCTTCACAGAATGGGGATTCCAGAATGTCTCCTTTGCCCCATATACAAAGTGAATATTAAAGCCAATTTTGTAATTACAATATTTACCTCTTATCTCAGCCATAATTATGAGGAAGGCTCATTTGGTCATTTATTTCATCTGACATAGGAGTAACCAGTAGATCAGCAGAACCACAGAGGATACACCTATCAGCACATTGTCTCTTTTACTTAACTTCTTAAACTTGAAAATAGGACTCAAAGATTTTGGTGATTTAGCTATCTTGAGCCTAAATATTAAATCTTATTAAAATATTTTAAGTGCTCCATACCAGGGTTCTTGATATGACTTGGAATTTTCAAAGCCTACTTCCACCTTCGATCAATCATATGAAAACATCAGATTCAGTGATTTGGTTTTCACCACTTAAAAATCTCAATGTGATCCTCACATTTCAAAGTGACATGTCAAGACACTTGTACAACATTGCTATCTGTAACTGGGCAACAAAGCACTCACTAAAAATCACTGCTTCAAATGCTATAAACATTCTATAACAAGTTCAGCTTTTGGAGTTGCTTTTATTTACCAATAAACAATACACTGCATTCACTGTAATTGTTATCACTCATGCATTTGATATTAGTAGGAAATATCCTGAAGGAAGAAATTTTCCATTAAACTGATGAATCACTAACTTTAGGGCTGAATTCTGATCTTTGATGTGGCATAAACTTAGCCTCCATAGGGAGACTTCAAGCACTGCTCTTTTGTGCAGATTTGCCTTCAAGGTAGGATTCTCCGCATTAAGAACATCCTCATCTTTTTTAGGACACTGACAACTACAGTTATCACTCTTGCCATTATTATTTCATAACTCTGTTTCACAGGTAGGAGATAGCTTTGGGGCAGTCATATATTTCATTATCATGTATTTTTCATTGCAGCCTCGAACATAAATTCATTTGGGAGAAGACTTGCACAAATTTGAATAAAGTAATAAAAACCTGACACCTAGTTTTTTAACTGGAATACAAAAAAAAAATAAAAAGAAGGAAAAAAAGCAAGAAGCCATGCTCCCTGTGGCAATAGATCATTATAATTTCAATAGGAAGCTCAAAGGAATGCCTTTTCTCCCTATGGGTTGGACTCGAGCTTACCTATAATGCCTTGAAATGGAAAGACCTGATGTGTTTCCCAGTGATACTTGGAAAAAGGCACACATGCCTCAGTGAACAATGCAAAAAGTCTTGGTACTAAAGCAGACAATGTCAATTATGCCCTCACTATCAGTTCCAATGCTCATTTTCCAAAGAATGGCATCCAAATCACAGTTAGAAATTGTAACGCTGGATTCCAGATGTGAGAGAGGAAAGTGCACAGCAAAAACACTGGATTATGCATTCTCCTAAAAGACCTGGAAGTCAAGGTACCATGAAATTACAAGAAATAAGAACAATAAGTCCTCTTGTATAAAAACGATGAAGAACAGATGTAAGACTAAAGAACATAAAAATATGGTTTTCCTGCTTACTCCTCCTCCCCATATACTAAAGATAAGACACTTTGTGCTATCTTATAACAGGATTTGTCTACATCTTCACTACAGCAAGAAGTGTATTTTTTAACCATAAAACTTTATTTTTGTTATACACTGCAGTGAGAGATACAACTCCCCAAAGCGTAATTAATTTGTTACATAAAAAAAGATTAAATATGTATCTACCTTTTTAAGGCAGTTTATTTTCAAACATATTAATTCAAATAATTTTTTCAACCTATATACCAAAGTAAGTATGTTCTATGATATCTAGAATATAATAACTTAAAAGAGTAACATCTCTGATTATGTTGTATATTTGAGAAGCATGGGACAGAGGCTTGGAATGCTCTCAGGAATCAAAAAGTGCAACAACCAGGAAGTATTTTCTGAAAATGGAAATAGGTTAGGACATCTATGAGAATCTATCAATTTTTCCATCTTAATTTCATAAAATTTTAAATGCATTATAGACTTAATTATTAATTCCAAGTACTACATGCCAGCATCAAAAGATATAGGTTAATATTCAAGATATATTTTAACAAAAATGAAAATATAGTTGAAAAATATGACATTTATTACAGATTAGAAATTCCTGTTCTAACGAAACTTCTCTCAGGCTTTAAAAATGTGCCCTATATGGGTGTATCAACAGTCCTACTCTGACAGTCTTTCATAACAGAAGATATAATTTATATTAGCAAAAATGTTCTTTCCCTCTTATAGCTTAGGTCAGTCTAAGAGCAATTTACCCTAGCAAAATGTCTCCCTTGTCTATATTAAAAAAAGGCTAGAATAGGGCATTTGTCTGTATAGCTAATACACATTACATTGAGAAGGGGAAAAAAAAACCAAACAAAATGTCAATAAAATCCATGTCATATTGCCAAGAATCAGAATAAATGGCACAGATGCAGCTGAAGTTGTCAAAGAGTTCAAATTCAAAATACCTCCATTAAACATCAGTCAACTAATATTTCAGTCAATTTACAAATTTAGCCATTAGCCCATTTCGGTATCGTGATTCTCCAAGAATGGACAAAATATCATCTAAAACAAGTGCTAAATGGTGTTTTCCAGTGAAATTTTCACATGCCTAATTCTACCACATACCATAAAGAGATGCAACATTAAACAGAAAATATGAGAACCAGGTATGTAAATATTATTTAATCCATTATCTGCAATATCTTGCCCTGCTGAAAAACCCTAGTAGCTTCAGAAGGAGAAGAAAATTAATCTAAAAATAGCTGCATCTTACACACATGAAGAACAGCACTAACAAAAATAATCCCTAAAAAGACCTACTATGCATAGAAGGGATACTTGTTGGAGCCCTCCTGAGTGCAGGGGTGTACAAATCACAGTTATCGTCAAGTTATCTGACCACATTTTCCAATCTGTACGAAATATACTTTGTCCACTTACTCATTGTAAATGATGGGGCAAATTCTTTATGACTCATTTTAACAACTTTTTTCAGCATCAAAGAAGCAAAGGACAAAGAGAAGATAAAAAGAAACACAATACATCCTAATTGCAACTGTATCCATTTCACATAGTTGCCTGTGATGTTACAATGCCAAACCATATTGGTTGTCATATAATGAAAGCAGAGAGAATAAGAGCACCACGCAACTTTAGATAAGGAAGTTAGCTGGCTACTATGGCTAGGCTGCCCTATAGTAAAAGGAGACTAGGTCTTCTACAGCCTAGCACTTAAGCTTTTCCTAAATTATTTGAGACAAATTTCTCACTGGAAATGCCAATCCTTCACTGTCTATGAAATGCTAAAAAATGTGTAGCTTCAGCTCAGGAAGAAAATGATGCTTTGAAGTCTACCTGTAGCTAAAACCAGATGGTAGAATATTGATTTTGTTATTTGTACGCTGGCATCCAGAGCCAGTCAAATCACTGAGATAGAACTCCTCTTACATGTGCAGATACAAGGGAAATTTCTAAAGGTATATATTATCAGAATAAGGTTAAAAAAACCTTCCAAAACTGGAGGAAATTGGTATCTGCTGGGTGACATGTAATAGGTAAAGCAATCCCTGCCCCAGCTTTCTCTGTACTGCCAGGGCAGGTCTTTACATGCAGTCTCACTTTTCAGTCCAGCAACCTGCAGCTGTTGGACTTGCAGAAACCTGGCATCGTCCTTCCAGTCTCTAGAATAAAGTTTCTTTATACCTGTTACCTTTGAGACTTGATGTCTGGAGTTCCCCTTCTGCACTGCCCCAGCTCCAGACCCTCCTCCCAACTGACCATATTCAGGTGCCACCTCCTCCTCAATGGCTCTACCTGACCCAACACGCAGCTCCTGGGGCACTGGCTTACAGAGAAAACTCTTCTTTTCTGCTGCCCAGCTACAAAATACATAAAATACTATACTCGTTTGTTCAATAAATCAAATCATTCTGCTATTTTTCAATGCATGTTATGAGGAGAAAAGCCAAAAAATTCCTGAATTCTGCTGGCAGGAGAAAAAAACATCCAGCATTTCTTTGATCAAATCTAGACTAGATTCAGACTTGGTTTGAAGTAAACCTGGGTTAATTCATGGTCAGACTTCTTTTTACTAAGTTAGTCATGTCTGCAAATCAAGACCAATTTTGCAACACTTGATACCATTAATCAGTAGAAAAGAAAAGACCTCTGTAAGGGTATAAGCAGAGACTCAATAAGCCTCCAATGCCACTGTCAGCATGCCTCTAAATCTCAGTGTCTCTTCTAGGGAAGAAGCAGACCTACAAGGAGTGTGCCTCTTAGATAACCATTCTGTTCTCTGCTCACTTCTGCCCCATATTTACTTTGACCATACATTCATACTTTAAAAAAAAAAAAAAAAGTTTGGGGTAGAAATTATTTTGCTTTCTAAAAAGCATAGGAAGTGTACTTTCTGAAGCAAGTGGGGTAATGTGTCTTGTTTGAAAATTTTCCCATCTCTCAGCTTTCCATTCTAAAATGGGAGATGGATTCGGTGGATGGAAAGAGAACAGGTTATAGCTTACCCACATTTACCAATGAAGATTAGGGTGTTTTAAAAAAACACTTATAAAACAGCAGGCAAAAGATTATTACAATCAGTTCCTATGTTCTCCACCTGATGCATTCCACCTTATACGCCCAGAATTGTGGTATGTTAAAACCCACCAGGAATTTTTGGAAATTATGTTTACATTCACACCTAATCATCCTTTCTTAGTTTTACAACAGTTTTCAACTTGATGTAGATATATATTTTTTCATCATTATTATTTAAAACTTGATAGCTGCATTTATGCTGCAGTTTTAAACTCAGGGAGAGCTAATGTTTCCCATGTGATTCCAAAATAACAAGGCATCACTGAATTAAGAGATACTGTCTAAACCATGTGGCAAAGACAGTTTATCAGCTTTAAAAGATTTCTCCCTGCAAGTTTTATAAAGTAATGAAAAACTGTTTTTCATATTTAAAACAGCCATAGGCATTCTCCAGATTGCTTTCCTCTAGTGGAACCCACACATTGACCCTAGTCACAGTGAATTCACATTTTGTGCAGGTACTTACTCCCCAAAGGGACCCATAATTCTAGAGCCTTCACATTAATTCAGTAAAATAAAATAATAAGTGTTACTATCATTTAATAGATGATCAATAACTGTACAAGAAGTACTGTTCCATTAGTCATGACTGCAATCCAACATGGGACTGCACAAAGGAAATCTCTAATAAATCACTTGTGCTAACTAGAGACACAACTCTTGCCAAGATATGCAACTGGCTGCTCCCAATTAAAACCTAATGAGGAAGACCTACGGAGGAGCAGCAAATGTCCAGTGAGGTGTGGCTGGTTTCATGTTAAAGAAACATCTGTTTGTTTATTTGCAATACTTAGTCCTTTCAGTTACATCACTGAAAAATTTCAATCTTTTCCTTAGGCTGTTGTAGCTTGTGCAAGAAGGAGTTTATAAAACCAGGACAAGAAATTACACTATAAAAAAGGTAGAAAAGGAGCAAGATGCAAAAGCAGATGAGACAAACATTAAGGAAGGAATCAAGGAAGAATGAAAATTCAGTCGAGCAATTCAGTCCACAGTGGAGAGGTGGATTACCTGAACACATGGAAACAGAAAAATTAGATTTAGAAATAAAGTATAAAGATGATGTGGAATCACTAGAAATAAAATAGAGACCAGCACAAAAAAACAGGAAAGAACTCAACAGTGAAACAAAGATGACTATAAATAGGGTCGGGGTACAAAGGACACAAAGAAAAAAGAGGCAAAGCAATATTAAAACTTATGGTAAAGGGCATCTTAATGCAGTAGCACTCAGCTGTCCAATAAAAGCACTGCAGCATTTGTCCAAATACAACACAAGCAGTTGACACCTGCAAATTAAAGTGCATGACACAGACTGCAATATATCAAACTGAAAGGGTTCTAGGGAAAAGGACAGTGAATGAAAACCTGAGAGACCTGTATTAAATTACAAGTTTGGCCATTATCTTCCTATGAGATATGAAAAATGGTAATATAATACCTCCTACCTTGTTGTGAGGATAAAACTCATTAATTATCATGAAGTGCTCACACATTACATATAGCACTGCAGGGGAAATAAGCAAGTAGAATCTAATTGCTGTTGTAGGATAAAGAGTACAAAAGGTATATTACTGATTGATGGACTAAGGCGTTACAAATTGATTGTTTTATCTGAGACACTGAGAAATCTACAGGCCAGAGAATGATTGGTCTTCACGTGCTTTTTTTTTTTTTTTTTTTTAAGGCCAAGCAAACACAGTCATTAGATTCAAAAAGGCCCATCGAGAGAGCAGATGAAAAATGAGAGAGAAGGATCTCCTGAATGTGGTACGTAAACAGGAAGAAGGAAAGCAAACTATACTGCAGCATATTGACACACACAGAAAAAGTACACAGAATTTAAGTTGGAGGACTGTTCTTCTGATAAAGCTATAATTTTATAAGGAAGAGTGGAGACAAATAGAAACTGGCAGGCAGGACCTGTGAGATTAATTTATTCTAATTCTTCAACATCTAAAAGTTAAGATCTAAAAGTGTCCGTTATAGGAACCTGGTCAACAAAGAGAAACACACATCTAGAAGTGATTCAGCTGACCTTAGAAACCTATCTCAGAATAAACTGAACAGCTCTCTAGAGGTATCCCAGTGTCTAGCTTAGATATCTAATTTTAATAAATAAATTTCTGCTACTAATTATTCCTACTGGAAATAAAAGAGAAATACAATATCATGTTCTGTGATTAAATGAAGGCTCACGGCATGGAAGAGAAAAATACATGAACTTGTTAGACACAGCAAAGAATGGATGGCAAAAGCAGTTTTACTAACCAGTGCTTCAGAGACGATTTTATTAAAATCTCTAAAAAAAGATGCCACCTAAGTCCCCTCAAGCCTTTTTTCAGGCAGGAACAGGGGAGAAAAGTCTGTCGTTTTTGCATACATAGTTGAGAAATGGATGTAGGTTTTCTCAAAAAAATTCAGTATCAGATCACTGACCATTTTATCCTTATTGCTGCTTCTTTCAAGTTAGATTACTGATCACAATGACAGCAGAAGCACAAATACAGCTATTTTCACACTCAATGTGTTTTATCAAAAAGTATTTAACTGATTTTACCATCTTAATGGGACAAAAATCATCTGTAAGCATACCTACAAATTTCTATTCCCAACAAAGTGCTACAACTAGAATACAAATTTTTCTTGGATTCCTAATCTGTATTTATCTAATCAGCCTCAACTTTACTGATGAAGGAAAATAATTCCTACATTTTAATTTTTTAATAAATATTTACATAAAAATGTTAACAGTGAAAAACTCAAGACACATGGAATAGACTTTTAGGAGGTGCATGTTAGTGGTTCCTGAAATACCGGGCCTTTTAAAGGGATCCAAATCTGCGTGTATAAATTACATCTCTAAAATAATTTTTCTTCTTCTATAATATAAATAAGATTTATTTTGTTTATTAAGAATTAATACTGATATTGCAGCTGAAGGAGGATAACGTTTAGCATCATTATGAAATAGTCACCTTTTCTAAATAGCAAGAATCACAGAATGAAAGAATCATTTACATTGGAAAAGACGTTTAAGATCATTGAGTCCAACCATTAACCTAACACTGCCAAGTCCACCACTAAACCATGTCCCTAAGCACCACATCTACATGTCTTTTAAATACCTCCAGGGATGGTGACTCAACCACTTCCCTGGGCAGCCTGCTCCAGTGCTTGATAAGCCTTTCAGTGAAGAAATTTTTCCTGACATTCAATCTAAACCTCCCCTGGTGCAATGTGAGGCCATTTCCTCTCATCCTATCACTTGTTACTTGGGAGAAGAGATCAACACCTGCCTCATTACAACCTCCTTTCAGGTAGTTGTAGAGAGCGATAAGGTCTCCCCTCAGCCTCCTTTTCTCCAGACTAAACAACCCCAGTTCCCTCAGCTGCTCCTCACAGGACTTGCGCTCTAGACTCTTCACCACCTTCCTTGCTCTTCTTTGGATGAGAAGAAGCAGAATTCCAGGATGTTTCTCTAGGATGAACAAATCCAGCCCTTAGCAGATATGCTGAACCAATGAGGAGGTATCAGTGGCTGAGATATCTGAGACTGGCCTCTCTTTTCATGGTGTAATTAGAACTCATGGGGAACTTTTTAATGGTACCTCCTTGAGTCAAAACATTTTTTCTGATCAGCTAGCCAAGTTTAAATGACTGACAGAAAGCACACACTCTCAAACAACCAGAGCTTGTAAATACTGTACTTTCTTGGTATCTTTTCCCTTCACATTGTTTTCTAAACTTAGAATTAAATAAAGAGATTAAAAGCAAAAAAAACTCCTTTTTCCCCCCCTTCTCCCTCTTTACCCTTTTGATTTGAGGACTGTTATGAATGAAAGAAAAATACTTATTTCAATACATATAGCCCTATAAACATACTGGCAACTCAAACAGAACCACAGACTCAGTGCTGTATTTTTATATTTTACACAGTCCATATAGCACAGATCTGCAAAACATTTCAGCTCACTAAGCTGAAATTCTTAGGACTTAAAGTTTTTCATTGTGATTCAAAACATTTCAAAATAATAACTTAAGCTGGCGTTGGGTTTTGGTATTGCACTCTGTGTTGTTGATGCCATATTACAGTGTTACTTCTTTCTTGACAGATTGGCCCTGACTCACAAGGAACTACTCCTAACTCGACAATAATGTCATTCCAAGACTTCAAAAAGACATAAAAAGAAATAAAACTGAAACAGAAATACAAATAAGACATCTGGTGAAATAAATTTTTTTGGTTTGTTTTTGGGGAGGTTTTGGTGTGGTTTTATGGGGGAACAAAAATCCTGAGGAAAGTCAAAGAAAATGAGAGTAAATTCTGGAACAGTATTTCCTTCCTGCCTTGCCTGACAGATTTGAATTTATGTTGTAGAAGTAGTCACCTCAAGACCTTTCCCAATGCTATTTAATTATAACAGATACAGCAGGGCCTTCTCCTTCACACCATAATCTACCATCACTATGTGGTACATTTAGATTCAAAATCCAATGTTTAAGCTTTGTAATTCTGTTTCCAGAAGTGATTAGCACCTGCAATCCCAGTGCATTTCATGAGAAGAGAACAATATCTTTCAAAATTATGTTACTTTTAATGAATTTTACTTAAAGCATGCAAATTTTAAAACTCAGGGCGGCAGACTTTGTTGTATCTGAATTCCAGAACTCGTGACTCTATATAAGCATATCAAACAGTTCTGCTTGACATGATCTATGTACCTTCTTTAATTGCCTTACAGCAGAAGCATCAATTACAATAGTGATGCCATCAATCTCTAAAGAATACTTGATTAAAAAGTGCAAATGAAGCATGCTGGCAATTCTGATTAATACATTTACAACATTTTCTATGGTTTTATAAATTAAATCTATAATGAAGACAAGCAGTTGTATTATCTCAAGTGAAGGTGAGCATAACTTGTCTTCTCCCCACAAGACATTAAGATTTATAATAGTTAAAGCCATATAGGAAACTTCAAACCATTTAAAGTCAGAGTTTTAGTAGAACCAGGAATTGAAATATCATACACTTTGCCTAAATCTTGGGACTGGATATTCAATTTCTCCAAAGCTGATTACAGTCATATGAGTGATCACAAAGTGCATGAAAATAGTTATTCAGTAACATTTTACATCTGCTTTCCCCTCATGTATAAAATTTCTTAAAAAGAATACAGAACAAGATAATATGAGGTTGGAAAATAGGGCCAGAAAATGGTTCCTTCAGAGTAAATTATTTATATTTATCATTTTGATTCTCCAGTCCTATAATTATGATTTTATTACATTTCAAAAAGTGAATGATACTGCTGTCAAGATCTTTTTTCTCCCAGCACATTCCCTGCCTGATCAGCAACTCAGACTGTATGAGGGAAGACAGACTTTGAGAATTAGAACATAAAATATTATCTGGCTCTTGAGGAAAATTTTCAAGACATTTCTAAGTTTCTTGATTTCTTGCTTCTGCAAAATACTTAAATGCTAGTCTAAGAGTTTCATTAATATTTTAAATCCCTTACTTCTCTACGATTACAGGCAATGAAACAAAAAAACATACTACTTACATCATTCTGATCATCTTTTGCATTGTAATAGATTATATCATTATTCTGTAAGAGAAAGAAAATAATTGTTAGTTTGAAAGTAGAGAATAAAGTTTACTAGCAATAATTTGTACTAAAATACATTTTAAAATAAAACTGCATTTCTTTATGTATTATTATCTTTGAAATATGACAGAATCAGACCTTTCCTAGCTCTCTGTTGCATGTAATGTTTCCCATGCTTGTGTTTAACTTTTAACATTCATTTAATGCTTCTTCCCTGTTAAGCTACATAAGTCTCTCAAAAAGCCAGCTAGAAAAGTACAGACAACGTTGGACAAAATCCAGAGCTCATAAAAGTCTTCTGTAAGCTGTTTCTTTTGCAGACATATGACTCTCTCACTATGCAATTAGGTGATTTATACACCACGACATCTAGCAGGCAATAGATACAACGACGCATGGGCATTGCTAAGTGGGTTAAGTATTTGTTGCACACAGGTTTATTGTTTTATTCACCTCCCACGGTGAAAATAAAATCTGGGAAAATACATGACAGGAGAGTCTGGCTGTTGTAGCATAGGGCGGATCCTGGCAGCTGTGTGGAAACGCTGTACTATGAAATTCAAGCAAAGCAGTGAAGAAGATTACTAGTTTCCGTCACAGAATCAGTCAGAAGCTTCATTCAGTGTAACATCTACAGTAGTTTGAAAATTGGGGTATTTCCTATGGAATACAGTATTGTTTCCTCTTGAAATATTTCTGAACCGTTTAAAAGCCTTAAAGATTTAGGTTCACTGTAGTAGCTTTCCACTAAATAGAATTGCTGTAATGTGCTCTATACTTTTTTGAATGAAAGTAAGCAATTGTTATGTGCATTTCTGTATGAAATAGACACATATATGTACATAGCATTTTTTTAAGTCCCATTACAGATTTTGAATAAATAAAGAAAAGAAGGTAATTTTTTTCATGTCCAGCAGCTTGTTTAAAATAGGTGATTGCTGTTAACCTCCAAAAATAACCTTAATTTATATTTTCAGTTCTGTTTATGGTAATACCTTTCAATTTATATATCTAAATTAAAAGTTGACCACAAAAATGTTTTTTCTTTTATAAATACCAACAGGAAAAAATTATTTCAGTAATCATTTTTCAAGTGGGTAAGCCAACGACAATTATTACTTGCACTAAAAAAGCACCATGACGTGCTACAAGGTAATGCAGTTCATGTTTATAAACCACCATTTTCCTCACTTCATAAATAACAACATCGTTCATTCTCCTTTGTGACCTTTTTGAGATCCAAACATGAAATATATTACAGATGACCTAAAGGCCATTTTGAGGTAAATGCTATTCACTCTTTCCTTTTCCTTCAAAATGCACTTTTCTACTTTTCCATCACGACAGGTCAGTCAGTTTTGTACCAGTATCTGGGTAACTAAGCCAGACCTCAGTGTGTTACAGACAGATGAGGAAATTCCTTTCATCATTAAAGACCAAAGCTAATTGCTTATTCACTTGATTATTGTGAAGAAAAGACCATGTAATGCTTGTGGAAGCCTTCAAGTAAGTTGGAAGAGGCAAAAGTTCAATTTTCTTCAGATCCTCTTTACTTTGTACATGGTTGTGTGCAAAATAACTGTTCTGTAAATAATTTGATCTGTTCAAAAAGCCATGTGATTCTTTAGCAGGCAACATTTAAAACTGCAAAGGCTCCAACTCTGAGTGGTACTAGCTGGAAATGTTAGCAGAACTGTTTTCATCACAAGATGATCTGTTTAATTAAAAAAAAAAAAGTTGTTTCATGTCAGAAGGCAGGGGAAAAGAATACTTCCTTCACCACACCCCCTTATGTCATGTCATGTCATGTCATGTCATGTCATGTCAGAGCACCTCCCCTGCAATCTCTTTCCTGGAAGCTTTTGTTTGGGGAAAAATGAGACCAGGAAAAGCAATACAGACATACTTATCTGGATATTATGTTTATATAGTTTTTGTTTCTTGGTTTCATTTTAAAAAGAAACATTTTCATAAAACACAACTCTATTAGGCCTTCTCTTGTATTGACTCTCATCTAGGTATCAGTTTATTTCCCCACCCCCTTCCCATTATTCAAGTTTACCCTAACAGTATACCTTGTCATAGAATCATTTAATGCATAGGATTTTTAACACTGTCCTCTACGCATACAATTCTGTTTATCTACTTAAACAAAATGATTCTTTATTGTCACAATTATATTTTCCCCTGTCTTTTATATTGTTTAAATTGATCGAAGCTGGCACAGTATTGCTATCTACTTCTACTGGACTAAACAGTATTTTTTAAATCACCTATTAAAGAATCAAGTTTCAGAAACATGACACATTTACAAGTTAATTAAAATAACCATCCCCACCCCCCCAAATGAATTAGATATTTTGTTAAGACTATTCACGTAGTTCATTACCCTGCCTGGAGATACCACCTATATAATGCATAAGCTAACACTGACATTGGTCATATCTCACTACTTTTAATATAGAAAATATGACATACACATTGCTACAACACACTGAACACTGTATAGTTCACAAATTAGATTCATGGATCAGTTAGATTTTTAGAGGACAATTTTTCATAATTTAACCACTTCTAGCTGACAAGAACAAATTGCCTTGTTGCTGGTTCTCAAGCAAGTAGTTTAGTTATTTATTAACTTCTTGACACAAAGAATTTGAATCTTCCCACTGTTGTACACTTCTGCCATCAGGTAATACTGTACACTTATCCAGCTAGCCTAAGATACAATGTAAATATCCTAGATATTTATTTTTGTTCTTTACCCAGTAATGCTATGAGAGAGAGTGGTAAATACTCACTGTTACTTCTGTTCATGAATTAACAGATTTAGTAAGACAGTCCTGGAGCTGAATTTATGGAAGAATGACTTTAGAAGACCATACACATAAATGAGAGACTTTAGCATACTATCAGTATACAAGATTACAAAAGGTATGCAGTTGGAAAGGTGAAGGGTAGTTTTCACCGCCATTAATTCCTCTTTCAAAGCAAACAGTTTCAGCATCTGACAAGGATATGCAAGGCATATAAAAATTACATTAAGGACAAGGTCATAAATGTTTTATTTGTGACTCTTACTATTTTCTCCTATTCTACCCTACTAATCTTTTTTCTTCCATACTTTCATTGATATTGTTATCTGCTGAAGTTAGATTCTTCCATTGTCTTTATATTGCTTTTCATTTCAATAGTACTTTGTTTCCCAGCTTTGCGTATAAAACAGTTCCAAGGGAAATACTACATATTGGGTAGTATTAATAACTTCCCAAGTTTCACCACACAGAATCCAAAGTTTCTGGTCTCTATGATCTCTGTGTCTAGAGATTTGAAGAAACACATAGATTCATCAAGTAGAAGAAAAGCATGGGAAAATATAATCTTTCAGAACATCTGCAGATGAAATTTGGATTCATACCAACACTAACTTACACTCTCATTTTGAATCTCTACGGAGCAAGTTTACAGACCCAGTCTATTGATTTGACTAGTTAAATGCCTAATCTCAACTCAGGATTATATGAATGGAGCTGAAGTTGGCTTGTCCTCACAAGAAATAATTTTTTTTTCAAATTGTGGTGGGATGACCCTGGCTGGATGCCAGATGTGCATCTATCACTCCCCTCCTCAGCTGACCTGGGGGTCTGTGGGGCTGTTTCACTCACATGTTCTCACTCCTCTCTCTGGCTGCAGTTTCTGTGCCCCAGCAACTTTTTTTTTTTCCCTTCTTAAATCTGTTCTCCCAGAGGCACTACCACCATCACTGATGGGCTCAGCCTTGGCCAGCGGCGGGTCCGTCTTGGAGCCGGCTGGCATTGGCTCCATAAGACATAGGGGAAGCTTCTAGCAGCTTCTCACAGAAGCCACCCCTGTAGCTCCCCTGCTCTGCTACCAAAACCTTGCCACACAAACCCAATACACCAATCAAATTCTTTCAAGAACAACACAAAGGTATTACACTGCAACAAGACATATCTGACTCTACAGACAATTATGTAAATTGTGATAATATAGCTATGTCATTTTGTTTGTAAAAGCTATATATCCTCCTTTACTCTACCAAGTGCCAAAGATGAAATCTCCTTGTCATTGCCACATAATGGCTTCTGTAGGAAAATCTGCTCTGTAAATCCAATGCTAGACTTCCAAGAATTTTCCATGAAATATGGACCCCATCAACTTGGTCAAGACTCTTCTTCGGTGGAAATATTGTACATGTGATTTCTGAAGTATCTGCTTTTCCACAAGAGATGTTTGCATTTAATTCAGAAAAGAAAAAAAATATATATATACTGGAAATCTTAAGATTTTCAACAAACATCCAATACTATCTATTCAGAAATGTTGCTTTCGCTGAAGCTGTGATTATGATTACTCATGCCCTCAGGTCTGTGCGTGAGGCTTCCTACAGACTCTACATAACTTAGATCCTGTGATGTGGCCCCAAATGGTGTTAGGCACGCAGGGGAGACTGAAGGCCTGAAATGAATTCTAGAACTTTGTGAGACACTATAATGAACTACCTGAAAATAAATGAGTTATTTAAAAAAAAAATAGGAGGAGAGGGAGAAAACAGTTTTTCACAGCTTTTCGTAGGGTAAGAAATCAACGTAATGTGTTAGTTTAGACAGACATCACCATCACCCATTTTTCCTAAAAACAGCAGTTTCAAAACAATTGCAGAGAAAATGTGAAAGGAAAAATAACACTCTTTTTCATGACCTTATTTGCTACAGAGATGCTAGAAGATAATAAACGCCCTCAGGAAAAAAAACAAAAAAACAAAACAACAAACAAACAGAAGAGTTTTTGTTAAAGGTCTCCATACTTCAAACATTTGAATCAATGAAACACTGGTGGCAAACCTAAAATTAGTCTAGTGGATAAAACTGCAAATATATATTACTGCATAATTATTGGTGTATGTTTTAAAATCTGAAATTAAGGCCAAATATGATTACTTGATTTTTTTTTAAAACAGCACAATTCCCATGACTTATAAGTATTTTATACAAAATGTGCTAAAGCAACCAAAAAGCGGCAACGTATAAAGCTCCTTTATATTGTAGTTAACCTGCTAGTAGTGATACCTACAAGGATTCTTTTGTTGTGCAGGTAATGAGGTAGAGTAAAAAATCAAAAACTGAGAAAAAACAAACCATATTACAAATATATATCTGATTTTGACTGTTCAGTTTAAAAATAAGTTATTAGAAGTACACATACAAATTTGGAGAATATTTTAAAATCATATTAATCCCACACACTTTGAAAAGACATAGAATGCTAGTGGATGAACTGGGAGTCTTGTTGCTTCAGCATGCAGCAATAAAAAACTAATAATACAGGTTTATTTCATCTTTCATAAAGATACCAGATGAAATTATTGTAAATGCAAAAAAACACATTTCATTAAGTGTTGGTAAAATCCACCTGCTTTAATTTAAAAAAAAAATAAATCTTGTATCTTCTTGGATAAAGATGTGCATTTTAAAAAGTTCACTCTAATACCTTTAGGGTAACTAAGATTTAAACCCAACCTAATAAATCCTATGACAAATAAACCAGGTAGTTTTAGTTTAATCCCTTATATAGTCTGACATGCAATTTAAGGCACAATTAGACTCTTCAGAAAAGAAAGCTAAATATGGCCTCCCACAAATAAAAAATGACATCTATTTCTAAAGAGAATAACTTTAGGGAATAAAAGCCTGCAAACAGGGAAAAAAGGAAAGAATGCCAACTATACAACCTCTTTTGTTATAGTTTTATAATTTTATGTAAGAAGTGAAATGGTACAGGTAAAGTAAGGGGATTACCAGCCAATAACTTTTTTCCCCCCTTCATTATCCATGAGTAGAAATATTCATTTATCTCCTGTGTTTAAAGTGAATGCAAAGTCAAGCAATATAGTAAATTAGTTGAAATTACTGTGTCTCAACATGGGCTGTAAGAAATGGGTGGGAAAGTGCATTTAAAACAGGACCTTGAAACAGGACTTAGAAACAAGATCTTTTAAAAATCAAACAATTTTTAATAAAAAACTGACAAATATCAAAAAGTTCAATAACATCCCAGTTTAGCAATATTTCCCCATATTATCCATAATATGGGCAAATGAGTCACTTAGGTTAGATGTTTTTTCCCCAAAACATAATTTGATCAAAGAACTACTTTCTCAGAATGTTAAATTTCATACACTAATTAAAAACTTCCAGGTCTGCACTATAATTTATGATAAGCCTTTTTCATCGGATTTGTGTAAAGGGCTTTTCTCAAGATTCTACTGAGACTAATAATTGGAATGTCAAGATGAAGGTGAAGATTACAGGAAATAACATAAAGGAGAATTAAAGGTGCTGCATGCTCTTTGTCATAGAATACACTTTCTTTTAAAAGGTGAGAAAGATCGACTTATTCAGCATTCATTTAGAGGTTATTTCTTCACTGAAATTATCAGTCTGGAAAGCTTCAAATTTATAGACAGTTTTCATGAGAGAATCACTGGTCCATTCACAGATGCATCAGAGTGATAAATAAAATTAGTAATTTATTGATCATCTGCACGCTAGACAGGGGGACTAAAACATTCAACCCTCATAGAAACAGATAACTTATCAGATAAGAGTAATGTACAGATACAGATTCCAGATAAAAATACACTATATGAAAAATGCACTTTCAAGTCCTTGACATCAATTCTGAGAGATTTTTACCTGAGGCTAGATCCAAAGATTGCAATGCTGATGGCAGAGAGAATTTAGGCATCTGAGTTAAAAACTGGGATAATGAAAAAGTTCATTGAAGTCTAAATTTGGAAGAATCTAAAACTCTGGAAGTACTTGAGTTTCCAACATTAATATTCTCTAGGTACCTTAATACCCTATTTCTATAAGGACCTTTGAAGTACCTCAGACTTCACAGCTCTGAGAAGTTTGGACCCTACTTCGCACCTTCACAGAGTCAGGACCCATAAACTGAAGCCTCTCACCCCTGCAACTTGAGGTACTTCCTATCATTGAATACATCATTCTTTTCAACATGTAATAATCAATGACAGCCAAATACATTAGATCAATTAAGTCACAATTAGCAAATGGAATGGACACTTGCTCTGCTCTCACCCCCTCTTCTCCCTCCTTCCTTTCTCCTGACCATGTGAATAGTATAGTTATAGGGCTTTCCTATTTAGAAAAATTATTATGAACATTATTCTGAACTCTGAATTCTGCATTAGTGAATACTATATAGCAAAAACATTTGCTTCCTCACTTTGACTGATGATATGTTTTGTGAAATAGGTTTAATGCAAATGGTCCAGATAAAACTCAGAAACTTATACAGTGAAAATAAAACTGAAAAAATCAAATCTGAAATTTTTGTGAAGAAATACATTAAGATAGCATGTATTTTAAAAATGCAAAACCTATTTAAATGCATATCCTATATACACTGGACTCCAGTTGAGAGATGAGTTATTTTACCAAATCATTGTATTTTTGATGGCTTAAGGCAGGCACAACATGAAAATACTTTTAACAGTAAATATGTGTCACAAACAGGAGATCATATGTTATGCTATTACAGCTTCTGAATACTTACAGCTCATGGGAGCATCATGAACTTGCCTTGATCAAGAGCCACGTACAACAAGCCATGGCCAAGGGCACAAGGCTGAGTGTGGTGAGCTATGGCACACATGGCAGTGCAAACAAGGAGTGAAACAATCCTCGGTACAGGCTGTGCATCAGTGAATGACAAGAGAACACCTGAGATGCTGGAAAAACATGATAATGTCATGGACTGATTTGATGGGCATCCTGTGACACCTGTCTATAAAACCCCCAGTAACAGAGACTGTAGGGAAACGTTGCCACGTGGATGTTTAACATGCCAGGAAAGCCAAGCATCAAGGTGGAACCAGCCGGCAACAGTGCCAAGCCACTGCCCAGAGCCCAGAACTGAGACTGGCCAGAGCAAACATCCCACGTACCCCAGGCTGGGCTCTGCTGACTCACTGGCACCATGGCCCGGGCAGGTCTTAGTGAACTTTGTGTACGGGGAGTGTGTGTGCAAAGTTTGCACTGCTACAGCCCATCCATTGCTTGGTCCACTTAATGACATAACCTTCACAGTGGCATGTTGTCTCGTGTTCCCTCCCTCACTGTGACCATATCCAATTACATGCTGATTTTAACCACCGTTGATTTAATTTGTCTTGTGCAAGTTATAATCAGTAAAGCTGAGTAAGAAATTTTTTATACCACATTCAAAGCTCAGGAGAAAACCCTGCTATTTTTTACAGGTTACAATTAGTAAAGGTTTTTTTTTATTTTTCCCCCATAATGTATTATGTCACATTATACATTTACTTAGAAAAAAAGAGAAGTAGTGAAGAGTATCAAGGTTGCAAGCACAGCCTCAAAAAGAAGCATAAAATATACTAGAAAGAGTACTCCTGTCTTCAAATCTCTAGAATTGATCATAGAAATTGTAAAGAATAGGAAAAACTTTTCCATGTCAAACAAAACTTCCCAATTTTCAGATAATTTTCGCCATAAAATTTGTTATAAGAAACTGCCATTGGACTAGTTAAGCTGTCAGAATGATACTTTACTTCCTGAAAAAATTAAGAATGTATTTTAAGTACTAACCGCAATTTGACTGTAGAATTAAAAGACAGAAGTGGTTGAATGTGTCAGGTTAAATGCAGTACAGCCCACGAGGTGATGAGAAATACATGTCAGACAAACACCTGAAGCAGAATCTACAGAGCTGTCTGTTCTCCTGAAATAATACAACATACTCCATGAATAATTTCTGCATAAAGACATCTTATAGCTCAATGGCCTGCAATCAGAAGGCAATCTCTGTTGTACATGCAGATAATTGGTAATATAACAATTTTGTTAATTTGCCTATTGGTATGAATAGTCTTTTTCTTTATGAATTGTTTTTAACTTTGTGGATCTTTTTTTCTTAATCTCATTTTTTTAGTGCAACTGGTGAACTAAACAAATCAAATGTGGCAACCAATTAAGTATTTTTTTAATTGCAAAATATCAAAGGCCAAATACTTCATGCAGGAATGAAGAATTAGTGACTGAAGAGTTAATGATGCAAAACCACATTGATATTACTCTCTGGTATAGCTGAATATATCACAGAATGACTGTTGCTTTAGTTAGTCAAACTGAAGATTTCTCTTCAAGGATAATATTTCGATCTACAGTAAAACCACAAACATCACTATGCAAGAGTATATGCAAACATTAACCATGTACTACACTACAGCTACAATTCAGCACATCATAGTGACTGTATATGGGGACACATGCCAAAAGCACATCATTTTACACCTTTAGACTTCCAGGATTCGCCTGCAATGCTCCTCCAATAGAAGACTTTTTTCTTGTTATGTTCATCAGTCACCTTCATACTGGTACAACATTCGGTGAATGGGAACTTGTATGTACCTACAAAATGGAATCTTGAGCTGGCAGTGCCTTCAAGCCTGCCAAGACTAATTCAAATGGAAGACTTTGTTCTTAGAACAGAATTGTTACAGAGTATATTTCTTTTTCTAAGAAATACTGCACATGTTAATATAAGGTTCTCTGTACCTAAGACTATCAAGCTATCTGTCTCCAGTTGGCTATGTAACCTTTTACCTTCTGGTTACTGCTCACTTTCATGTTGAACTGAAACCCTGACACTACAGATACCAACAGCAACAGGCTAGAGGACAGATGTGTACTCTAATTAAACCTAAACGTCTTAGACAATAAATTAAACATTTCCATAAATAATTGTTTTGTTCACTTTTTCAGAGAAGTTTAGTAAGGTAAGCACCACAAATCTATAATAACTTGGGAAGAAGGATGAGGGCATCCATTGGCAGCAGGACTTAAGCTTCAAAGCCATTAGGTTTTATACTTATTTATTTATTTTCAGCAGATCAAAGTGAGGAAAGTGCCTGTCTTGAGCAGATGGAGAAATCTGTAATTTCTGAAATTTAATTTCCCCTGCAGACTTTAATGGGAGAGGAGAAACAGAGAAACAGGCTTTGTATTGGGAAAGACTGCTGTTTCTCTGGCAGTCTGCAATCTGTTTGTGTGTTTTGGTTTTGGTTTTCTCTCAAGTAAAAAGAACCAATCAATTTTAGAAACACTATGCATTATTTGCTTACTTCCATCCTATGTGTACCCAGTAGCTTAACTACCAGCCAGGAGCTCCACATATAAGGTAAGACTATGGAGAAAAACTCTTGGGATAGGCAGTTATTTCCACCTTTGAAAGGGAATACTCAGTAAAACATCTCTATATGACAAAAATAAGGCTACAGGCATTAATAAAGCTTCAGCTCTGAATCTCTTTATGCTGAGGATTCAAAGAACCAGTGGCAGGATCCCTGATACAAACCATATCAGTAGTAACCAGTGGGGCAGGATAAGAAGCTTTTGCTCTTATATCATCCCCATTATTCTAAGAGTTGATTATTTGATTGCATAGTCCTGCAGCCACTTGAAAACAGTGTTGAAATGGCTTTAGTCTCCTTTACCAATTTTTTTTTAATTACTGTTTTGCAATTTTAAACATTGTGGATTTTTTTTTTTTTAAGAAGAAAAATATGATATAGAGGCAGAGTAGCAAATACCATCAACTTTGCACACAACTCACTTCAGTCCACAGTACGTTCCAAAGACTTTTTCAAAGCGTTTTATTTCAGTCTGAGCCAAAACTCATTGAAGTCAACCAAACAGACTCTGGAACAACCCCAGTATGGACATACGTTTCATGTTATGAATAGAAACTCACAAATAATATTACTATAGCCCCAATGGATACAAACACCAAGAATCAATATCCACTCCCATTCAAGTAGAAGAAAGATTTATAACATGCCTCTGGTCTAAGCTAGGAGGTGGACAGGCAACAATTCAAAACATTATTCTCTTTCTCCTACCAGCCAAACCTCCCTCAATATTCTTACCATCTCCCCAAAGAATGACAAAAAAATCTAGGATTTTATGTACTTGCATGTGTCACAAATGAAGAGGAAAGAAAATGAAAAGGAGACTTCTGGAGTCACAGAGTTTAAAAGAACTGGCTACTCTATCTAAAGAGATACAAACAACCATCTCCTATCTTCCTCCTCCAGTCCTCTAAGTCAAAAGCAAGAGACAACCCTGAGAGACAAAAATCTTTTAAATCCTTTTTAATTTTGGTAAATATATTCTTCCAAAAGGTTCAGGAAATTGCTAATCTCATCACAGTAACTTCCTCAAAGCATAAGCAACTGCGAATGGCTTCTTTTTATAAGGCAAAATGCAATCGATTACAAAGCAGATTTCCAGGTGGGAAAATGAAATTAATTTGTTAGCAGCTAATTAACCTCTATATCACACTATCTGATCTGTTTAATTAAAGCAGCAAAGTATGTTTATTTTAATTTATTCAGCATTACTTCCTTTAGTTGATGAAAGAACATAAAAATAAAATAAATAAATAAATAAATAGTCTAAACTGATTGCATATTATCCAGATCGTAAATATTGGGACCAGTATAGTACAGGAGCCTAGTTACACAATTTGGACATGAGTTTATATCAGGTTCACAGGAAATTGGCATTCTGAATTCATACTTAAGTAAGTGCTAGGATGTAATGAACTAGGCAACAACTCTTGCACTATCATAACAGAATATAGGAAATATGCCAGTTGTCTGACTCCAACAAACCTGCAAAACCCCCTGAGGAAATTATTTTTTACCCAGTTGTCCTGGTTTCAGCTGGGATAGAGTTAATTGTCTTCCTAGCAGCTGGTACAGTGGTACGTTTTTGAGCTAGGTATGAGAAGAATGTTGACAGCACACTGATGTTTTCAGTTGTTGCTAAGTAATGTTTAGTCTAAAGTCAAGGATTTTTCAGCTTCTCAAGCCCAGCCAGCAAGAAGGCTGGAGGGGCACAAGGAGTTGGGAGGGGACACAGCCAGGACAGCCGACCCAAACTGGCCAAAGGGGTATTCCATACAATGCGATGTCACGCCCAGTATATAAACTGGGGGGAGTGGGGGTGGGGGGATCGCCACTCGGGCACTAACTGGGCATCGATCAGCAGGTGGTGAGCAATTGCATTATGCATCACTTGTATATTCCAATCCTTTTATTAGTACTATTGTCATTTTATTAGTATTATCATTATTAGTTTCTTCTGTTCTATTAAACCATTCTTATCTCAACCCACGAATTTTATTTCTTTTCCTGATTTTCTCCCCCATCCCACTGGGTGAGGGGGAAGTGAGTGAGCGGCTGCGTGGCGCTTAGTTGCTGGCTGGGGTTAAACCACGACACAAGTAATGGGCAAACCTACAATACAATTTGTCTCAAAGGAAACGAGTTTACATCTGTTACATTGCTACTTTGTTCTATTGATTATAGCCAACAAAAAGATCATGTTTAGGAATGTTGCAGTCAGTGGTTTCAAAATATTTAAAAGGAATCAAACTTTAGGCATATTACACTACAGTGGAGTAAAAACTCAAGAGCCTAGCTTCTCAGTGATCCATAATGGTGACTGAAGCCATCAGGTATATTCCAAGGCTTATCCAAACCCAGCTGTGCACTGAGGTCAGCAGTCCCTCGGATATCTCTCCGGACCTTCATCAACTCAAACTCCACAACCTAGAACCTGAGGATAAATGCTTGTGTCTACTTTTAAAACAAAATTTCTATCACTTGTTGCATGCAGATTCGTATTCATTTAGTCCACACTTGGAGTCAAACAGAAGCTGATAAAACTAATTATCGATGATAGATCATGACAGAAGACAAGGACTCTCAGTGGAGAAACCTTGATTTGCTTACAGCTTGCATTTTCATGAGATGATAGCCAGGTAAGATAAAATGTATAAAGAGCAGACTACACAAAAGTGAACTCCACAAGCCATGACTGCCAGTATTACACAAGTAAATTTATACTATCCTAATCCCTCTGGCTTTGTAATGTATTAAACAATTGATGGCCGTAAGTAACTGAATTATAACTTTTCTATTTAAGTAATTATGATCAACTATGTAAAATGCAGAGCATATTCTTAAAGAGATTTTTTTTTTTTGCTTCTGGCAGTAAAATGGACACTATTATTCTATAAACAAGGTTATTCTCCCTTCCAATTCCACACTTGTACCGTGAAAATAAACTCAATACATCCAACATAAGTCTAACAAGCTTACTCACAAGCAATGTCATGAAGCTTGCACTATAGCTAACAGAAATCCATTGATACAACAGGTCAGATACAAAAAGCATATTTTTTTAGGCTAGAATACCTTTTTTCAACTTTTATTCAAAGGCTGCACACTGTGTTTTAAACCCATCATTTAAGCTCCTACTTCCTTGGGAATTGCACAACAGTTAATGACATTAAAACAACAAATAATACTAGGGAAAAAATTAAGTCGTAGGCATTTGCAAAATGCTGCAGGAATTTTGAATTATCACTGCTGGTAATTATTCTTAAACTTGACAATATAATGAGTCGATTGATACTTGGATTAATTTTCAGAAGTCCAGGAACCATCATGTGATCTTAAAGACTATGAGGCAAGGAATTTAAACACAAAGACAAAATTTGCTTCTGAATATGTCCATTTTGGCAAGAAATTAAGAAAAAAAAAAAGCAACCACATTATTTCAGTATGTGATTGGCTCCAAACAAATGAATTCGTTTGAATTTGTGGTTTGATACATTCAGGATATTTTATTAAGTTACTGAATACAATATATAGCAATCTGCATATAGTATCTAAGTTAACAAAATGTAAAAATATTTTCCCTACTGAAATTATACCAAACAAAACCAAATCAACATTATCAAAACAATGTTTCTTTCATCTTCCTCTTTAAATTTTCACAGAAAACTTAAGAGATTTAGTTCTGATAAAAATTGTTTTCCACGGAATATGAACTACTACAAAACATATGTCTTAACCTTACTTTTTTAAAAAATGCTTTGAAATGAAAGATGAAAACGTGTAAGACTAATTTTTATATTTACTTACATACATATGCTTTGAGAATATACCCAATGGTTGAAACAGTTCCAAGAAACACAAATTTCCTCCTCTATTTAATTTTCTTCCCTATTTCTCCCTTTGCAAAGAAACAGTGTATGGCAAGGAATATATTACAAGGATATATTTACAAGAATATATTACTCTAAACAAAAATACCCAGATAACATTAATGTCTTTTAAGAAGCTCACTGGAATAGAAAAAATGCCTACATTTGGCATAGTTTTCCTTAAACTGCAGCAGCAGAGGGTTTTAAACATCTCTTTCTTTCCTCTTTCTTCCATATGTAAAAACTAAAATACAAAGAGATTATAACGTGTATTTCTGCAGGGAAATTAAACACACACTATTTTTTCCTTAGTATTACAATACTGTGTAACACAGGAAAAATGAATTGACATATATAAATCATGAAAGTCTCATCCAAACTTTGGATCACATCTTACATAGCTGACACTGACCTGAGAAGTTAATGATCTCAAATAAAGTTTTTAAAAGCATTTGATTTCTTTCCCTGTCTGTATCAATTCTTCATTTGGTTTATTCAATCATTTAAACTGTGTCCACAAAAAACCACAGAGTTGTAACAAACAAAAAAGCAATTGCTGTAACTTATCTTACACAATTTGCAGGAAAATGAGAAAAAAAACCAACTAAATCTCTCAATTTCCTCCTAAATGTGAAAAGTACCTTTCCAAAAGGTAATAAAATTCAAAAAAATGTCAGGCCATGTCTTCTTTTCAGATGGCTTTGGTTCATGCACATAAAAAATGTGTCTGGCATATTGACTGTTAATTATTTTAATGGGCTTCTTACAAAGATAAATCTTACCCACTTTGTTAAGATTTTACTTTAAATTATTTTGCTAGATCTCTGATGTCTTAGAACAAAAGCAACTGTGGACAGCAGTTACCAGGCTTTGAGAAATATCCCATGCTCACCTAATTAATAAAGAACAGAAGGAATCATAATTTAATTATTCAGCTTTGACATCCATTTTTTGCACGTCTTGCACTCAGTCACTGAAATAAAGCAAACCTCCACGAGTACACCTTATTTCGGAAGCAGTTCAGTAGCATGAGACAAGCCAGCAGCTGGAAAATGTCATTCATTTTACTATTTAACATAAAATGATGAAGACTTTTCCAGTTAATCACTACAAGCAAAAGGACCATATCAAAAATAATTAAAACATAATTACTTTTCTTCTTAATTATTGGATATATTACACTGGTATGCTGGAATTCATGCAGGAGAGCAGTAAGATTTAAGAGCTTGATCAACATCTTGCTATTATGTTTCTCATTCTCTATCTTAAGAACTATACTAAATGAAAAGTTATTTGTGTTTTCTTCCACTGATCACAACAGGGGTTTTCGCTCACCATGTATTTGATGCTTATGCCACAAACTGCAAAGAAACTTCTGAATAAGCTGGTTCAGTTATGACAGTAGGGTAAGGTGCTTGGATAAGCATTTGCACTGCCACAACCACAAGCTGCTTTATTTCAGGGAATCTCATATATCTCTTGTGTCATGGTTTAACCCCAGCCGGCAACTAAGCCCCACTCGGCCGCTCGCTCACTCCCCCCTGGTGGGATGGGGGAGAGAATCAGAAGAGTAAAAGTGAGAAAACTCGTGGGTTGAGATAAAGACAGTTTAATAGGGAAAGCAAAAGCTGCACGCACAAACGAAGCAAACCAAGGAATTCATTCCCCACTTCCCATGGGCAGGCAGGTGCTCAGCCATCTCCAGGACAGCAGGGCTCCATCACGCCTAACGGTGACTTGGGAAGACAAACGCCATCACTCCGAACGCCCCCCCCTTCCTCCTTCTTCCCCCCGCTTTATACGCTGAGCACGACGTCTTATGGTCTGGAATATCCCTTGGGTCAGCTTTGGTGGTATGAGAAGCAGAAAAGCCCTTGGCTCTGGGTAAGCCCTGCTCAGCAGTAACTAAATCATCCCTGTGTTATCAACACTGTTTTCAGCACAAATGCAAAACCTAGCCCCATACTAGCTACTATGAAGAAAATTAACTCTATCCCAACCAAAACCAGCACATCTTGACAGCAAATGTGCAATTTAAAAAGACTTCATATTCTTTTTTTTTAATAGTGAAAGGATATGACTTCTTTTCACCACCCAGTCCTGTATTTTCTAGAGATAGTAGCAGGGTTCTTTCTTGGTTTTGCTTTTTTTTTCCTGAGTACTATGAAACACAGGTAAAAACTACCAAAACAAATGTTCTCTGAAAACAGGGAGCAAAGAAAAATAAAGGAAACTAGATGCTAGCTACATCCTCCAATGCTTTTGTGGAAGATGCTCCAATAGTTCAGTACTAAACAAAACAGAACAGTCCAGGATACAAGTAGGAGGGGGGAAAAAACCAAACAAAACCAAAACCAGATTCTTCTTTAATTGTCTCGTGTTTTCATATAACTTAGGTAAATTTATTTCTACCAGTAAAAATTGAGAAATAAATAGTAAAAGTAGTAATAGCAAAACGCAAGATGCTCCAACAGAAGGTTCTACAGAAGGAAAACAAGCAAGATTAGAAATTGATGTCGCTAAAATACATTATGGCTTATTTCATATTTTTGTTTGGCAATTAATCTGGAATTGTGCATAGAACCAGAAAGAAGGTTTGTATCTTTTTAAACCTGGCGGTGGTCTTTTCTTTTTATTTCCCTTTGGAGAAATCCGGTTGGGTTGTTTTTTTTTAATCTTTTCTCTTTCAGTACAATAGGGATAAGAACTCATTATATCCCATACACACCCTGCAGTGGTAAGAGCAGTTAGGACCCACCACTTACGGACAAGGAGTCTCCCAGGGCCCTGCAGGCCCTTCCGAGCCCGCCTGGCACGGAGCGGCACCCCGGGCCCTCCGCTACCTGCCACGGGCCCTGTTTCAGCTCAGCCTGGGTCCCTCGGTCGCTGCCTCAGCGACGGGCCGGGAGGGCCCGTCTCCAGCCCCGTATCCTCGGCCGACCTCTGCCCTGCGGCGGACCCCTTGGTCTCAGCCTTGGTTCTTCACTCAGCACGGCTGGAACCACGGCTGGCCCTGTCGCCAGCACCCCCCTCGGCCTGCCCCGGCCGGCCCCACGGGACGGCGGCCATCGCAGAGGGGACGGCCTGCGCTGGGCCAGCTCCAGCTCCAGCTCCAGCTCCAGCTCCAGCTCCAGCTGGGCTGCAGGGGAGCAGCCGGCCCTCGCTGCTGCCTCAGCCACCTACTGACTGCACGTGCCCGTCTCCCCGTCTTCCCAGCTTTTTCTAACCCTGCTGTAGCCACTTTCCGAAGTTCTTTTCTGAGCCCAACCCAAATTTTAAGTAAATGACGGTAGTTATCTTTGCTTACTCATTTCACCCAAAGTTCAGCCATCACTCATACCGTATTGTCTGACAGAACAGAAGATGAATATGAGGTAACAGGGGAATTTTGGAAATGAACCAGAATAAAAATGTTTACAATACTTAAAATAACCATCTTCTGCCTTAAAAGACTGAAGTAAACCAGTATCACCACCTTGATACTTCATTTGCTCTCTACCATTTTATTTTACTTACAAAACTGACAATGTTATTTCGTAAACTCAGATCACCCAGTTAAGTCCATGGCAGCTTTAACCTGACTCCAACTCTTGATGAAGAACAGAAGCTGTAGGTTGTTTGTTTGTTTGTTTTGTTTGTTTTTTTTAAGTGGAAAAAGAGGCTTTGGAATAACTGTGCCAGCATTTTTCCCCAGACTGACTTCCATATTTATAAAAGAAAGGCCACCCACATTGTCTGTTTCCACTCACCGCTGGATACGAAACTTTAAAAATTGTGTTGTAATAATATCAGATTATTCTTTTTTTCTATTTATTTAAATGTAGTTATTTCTACCAAAAATGCCCCCATACCCTCAGAGCCAGACTAAGCTCAGGCAAAGCTGTCAGCTATACAGTACATTAGATATTGCAAGGGCAGTAAAACGTAGACAAAGCCTGCTTTGACTATACCGAAACCTGGGAAAGCCAGACTGCTGGCTGCTGGCTGTCAGTAGGATGGAGAGAACAGCAATCACTCCTTGAAAAAATGCTCTCTTCCTTAAAACCAGTTTCAGCCCAAGCCTGCACATAGGCTCCCAGCAGCATGAGCAGCAAGCCTGGATCCTCAGTGACCACTTCTGATGTAATGTTCCAGTTTTGCCTGTTTCTTTGGACTCTCCCTAATCCTGCCCAGGAGCAGAAGTCAGAACAGTCCTGGGATTTAACAACTCAGAGAAGGAATCAGCTAGTTCCGAATTTGCACACTGTCCTAGTTCAGGAATTGCACAAAATTTCAAAAATATTTTAAATCTAATATATATAACTCTTATTCTAGGCAGAGAATTATTGAAGTTCACAGCACTTTAGCACTCCCATCAACATCTATGGTAACACAATGTAGGCTTGGGCCCTTACGCTTTGTATAATTCACTTTAAAATTCTTGTACTGTTCAGCACTTCTTTGAAATTCACCTCTTTTCTAAAATTCAGAGTGGACAGATGGACAAATAACAGAATATGTGAGGAAAGAGCCAATGTGAGAAATTTTAAACAAGAGAAATAGCTATTGTGAAAAGTGAAATTAAGACAGGTATTTGATGAAAAAGACAGGCAGTCAGAAAGGCTCATGCATACCTAAACAAAAAGGTTACTGAGAAAAAGAGCTTAACACTGGAAGAACATAATGAAGAAGAGAGTATGAAGTACATTGGAAAACATATATTAAATTGATTTGAATTTGAAGAAATGCATAATTTTTTCTCAAAATTTATCTTGTGATGCTTGAGGACTACTTCAGCTCAGCTCTCAACAGCACCATTACACAGTATTACAGAAGCATGAACTGAGATTTCAAAAAGCCAAAGAGGAAGGAACTACAAGTGTTTAAGAAGGGATAATGGATGATGGGAAACGGGCTGAAGAGGAAAGAAGAAGGAATGCTGCAAAAAAGGGTGAAGTGTCTTGTCAAGGATGACGCCATGTTCACATCCAGAAAAGACACAGAGGTGAAAACTGGGGAGAAAGGCAGGAGACAATTGCAGCAAAGCAGTCATTCCCAAATCTTTCCCATCAATGACCTCTTTGGCAACAGCCCAAACTTCCTGGGCCTCTTTCCCCTCCCTTCCCTGCCCTCTTCTCCTTTTCACACAGTTCAGGGTACAAACTTTGCTATCCACCTTGTCAAAGATTGTTTTGTTTTGTTTTTACTTTAGGAGTTTACTGAATGTGATGGGCTGATAACTCGCACGGCTCCGGAAAACATTACGAGCAGAAACCATCCTAACAGCTACTCTTGGCCTGAGAAAGTTCTCCAAAACTACTTCAGCAGGTTTTGTACCGCAAATACCTCTAAACGCTTATGCCATGATCTAAGACACTTTATCAGCATTATGCTAAAACCCACTATTCTGATGAGACCAGTAGTCTGTATGCTATTTGACACAATGAATTGAAAATAACAGACATACACAAACCATGCATACTGGCGCAGAGTAAGCATCAGCCAATTGTGCAAACTGAGCCCAAGGGCCAGGACTCCTTATCTGCTGTGCTCCACAAAGATGCTGTGTTTTCACTGAACTCACCGAAACTACCTATTATGTTTTCTCTGCTTCTGTGTTCATTTCTGCTCAAATATTTCTGGTCTTTAAAACATGACAGAGGTAAAATTTCAAAAGCACGGCCACATACTAGTTTATCTGCTTGTGTTCTCAAAGTATCTGAACCCACCAGCTTTAGTCCCTTGCAGACCTGCAAAACAGAGACTCACCTAACAGTGTGCACCTGTTTATAGACATAAATACACACGCACTATTGGATGATCTTTTTGTGCACAAATACCTGTAGATACATACATAAATACATGTACAAGTATACACACAGAGGAAAATGTATACAATTGATACATGCATATACATACCTCCCACCTATTTAAGTAGGACTGGTTTAAGCTTATACCTTGTCTGATTCTTAAAATATCATCTGAAACTTGTTTATGAACACTGAGAAATAGGAACAAGCATATCTAATATCTTAGAAATGTGTAAGCTTTAACTCTTGTTATCTTGAAGCAATAAAAAACCCAATTTGATCTGTTCCATATTAAAGCATTTAAAACTCTTGCAAATATAGTACTGCAGAGCTCTCATGCACATATAAAAGGTTTTTAACATATTCAGTTGTATTTCATTTTAATATTTCCTTGTCAATATACAGATGACATGAGGAGGTGAATGAATTGATTTAAGTGCATCCTACTTCGGCCAAACATACCCCAAGTTCAATTAGATGTATGGATTTGCACTGCTCTACTCTTACTAGTACACATAACCACTTCAGTGAACTATTCTTGTGTCAACAAAACCTACTGATATGAATCTGCAAAGGAAATCCAGTCTTGCTGTCCACATCATAGTTCTTTTTCATAAAAGCAGTATTCATAATTCATAAGCACAGCATAATTCATAAGATCATAGTTCTTTTCACAAAAATAGTGGGATATTTGCCCTACTGCTGTTGGTAGAATGTCCAAGAAATTCATTAAACTGATGGATTTTTCCTTCGATGTTCCTTCTTCCAATTTTCAGGCTAAATTTATCCATAACTGTTATGTATCTATTGCTCTAAAGAAAATTTGTTTTCTCTTGAACAACATTTCCTCTCAGTGTTTATTCTTGACGCAGCCTGTTTACTGATCTGTAACCACAGTACTTTTTAGGATAAAGCATTCTTGATTCTCCACAGAGAGTATGATATCTGCGCTTCAAAATAAAACACAGATCAATCCTGAATACAGACTGCTGCTCATCCATATTGTGCTTGTTACAGTTGCCCCCAAGACACCTAAACAATGTCCAGGCACATTCTGTGGCGTAGCATGCACCAGGAACCATTCTCAGCTGACAGCGCAGGCAAGCCTATACGAGGTTATACCCAGTCTCGCTTTCTACATGCCTCCAGTGTTATCTCAAGAGGTTCTATACCACCAAACACTCTTACATGCCCTGACGTAACTGACATAGCACCTGAAGCATGCAAATTCCCTAGTTGCATGCCTTGAAAATATTACTTTCTAAGCTGCACCACTTCACATTATTTCAGAAACTTTAAGCAGGAAAGTACGCAAACATGCACACACATATTATGACTTAGAGCCCCCTAGATATCACCAAGAGAAGTCAGAAGACCAAGACTATTTTGAATAGTGACAATCTATGCCACTTGGTCCAACAGTCAGGTCCACAGATTTGTTTTATTCAACAGTATAGATTTATAGACGTAAGCTTTAGAAATGTAGTCCAGTTCCAATCTTGAACTTAATTCTTAGTGAAATGCCTCAGGGAGCCAGAATTAAGCCTCTATCCCCTTCTGTGCATGAAATATGCACTAACAAGAATGGGTTAAGCACAGGAAAACATACAGATTCGAGGTTGCTTCTGCTACCCTAGGGCCACTTCACCTACAAAAGCGTTTCACAGAAGTCAGGCTGGCATTGCTGGCCCTCTGCCTTTTGCTCCCCACCCTACACTTTGCAGGAGTTAGAAGGTGCTGAATGAGCTATGGCTTTAGGCATAGTCCCAGGCTCTACTCAAAAACTATCTGTGATCCTCATCTCCTGCATTATCCACCAGTTTTGCTTTTTACCATTCATACATTTAAACAGCATCTCTCCACCTTGAATGCAGAATCTCAAAACGTGATTTAAATTAGCTGAAAGCCTTATGAAGCAATGTTAATATCAGCAAATCTTTACAAATATGTTTCATAACTGTCTTACCCAAAGACTGTACTTAAGAGTGTTGCTTTGTAGTGTCATACACATGCTGTGCCAGGGCTTACTATGTTTTCCCCAATACCAAACTTTACGAATGGTATCCAGCTGAAGGAAAGCTTTGAGGCAGAATTGTATTGGGGGGGGGAGACTGAGAGACTGGAAGTGTTTGGAATTACATCTCCTTTGTCCTGTGCCTATATTCCTATGTTTCCTTATTCCTATAATAAGGAAAATTATCTCTTTCCAAGTTAGTTGTCAGTAGAAGAAATGGCAACAACCATCACTTGGGATTAACAAATACATTGATAATATTTTTGAAAAGGCTTCAGTCTTAATCCAGTCTGTGTTTTTTTCTGCTGGTATCCCTCACCGAAAGAAAAAACCCACTCTTTGCTGCAATAATATAACCCTAGCAGAAAATGCCTGCATATACTAGTAAAGTAAAACTAAAATGTTTTATCTGAAAGGTTGGCAAGTGCTATGGCAAGACTACATACTTCCTCAATAAATATTTTAGAATACTTTAAGTCTAGAAGTCATTTAAACTACTATACCCATAGCAAATCAGATTAAATTAAACTTGCCTATATAGAGATCATTCAGTCTGGTAGAAAACTTTTGCTGGAAGTCGTCTTGCATTTTTTAGGTGGAAGAAAAATCACACCCAAAGCATAAAAAGTTTTATCAGGAGAAAACACCACAATGTCATGCAAGCACAGAAAAATATCAATAGAGCCAAGCTCCTTAGTTTTACTGCTCCCCTGTGTAACTCTTAAGAAATGCAAAACTGAAGTTTCTCTCTTGAGAAGTGGTAATGCCCAAAGGACGAAGAAGAGAATCCTACCTGAATTAATTATTCATCAGGGATTATTCATCCATTTTTAAAAGCAAAGATCTGTTCGGGATTAGCATAGTCATATTTATATTTATTCTTCATTTTTTCAAGGCAGTTACAATACACTTCAGTGCAGTATAATTTAGAACTACCAAAAGGGAAAATGAAAATAGAATGAAAGCATTTTCCATAAACACATAAATTACAGGCAGTCATGGAGCTGGCCTAGAGCTCTCAAGACTTGCTAAATCCTAATGTCCCTCCTAGAGTTGTTTGCATATTTATACAGTTCTGATTTGCTCATAGCTGATAGCAAAAATGAACTAGAGAAAAGTAAGCAAATGCTTAACTGCCTACATTTCTGGTCAAATCAGGTAGAATTTTTTAAAGTTTCTTTGCATGATGTAGGAGAATGTTAGCATATTGCTAATTTTTCAGAGTCTCTCTGCTCTGTGTTACATGCTTGTCTTGCTTTGTGGCAAGCCTACAGAAGTATCTGCCCCTACTTGAATCACATGTCATCATTTTCAGGTCATAAAAGAGTCACAACTCCACCTTTTGTTTAAATTTTAATGAGAATTACACTATACTCACAGGATGGAAGGATAAGAATTCCTAAATCCCTTGAGCAAAATGCTAATAATAGGATTGTCTAGTCCTACCAGAGCATTTTAAAGTCTGTGCAGAATGAAAATCCTACTAAAATTTCTATTGTATCTCAACTGCAAAATAGGACAGGCATCAAAAATTTTCTGTTTTCAACTACTGCACAAGTCACTGTTCTTGGAATGTCACTTCTTGGTAGTATACTTTAAGTACATAATGTTTGAAAATGCCATATTTTATATTTTCTTAAGCCATTAGCCTTTGTCTCTCCCCCCCCCCCCCCCCCCTTTTTTTTTTGGCACGGTATTTCATACCATCCCTGAGACCTACAAACTTTTAAACGTGTATACCTTCCAACTTCCATGTTAGGTCCTTTATCTCTTTCTAAAGATGATGAGTTGTGACAAAGACAAGCTGAATTTTCATCTAGTATCCTACAGGAATCCTGTGGCAAAAGAACAAGGTAAGCTATCAAGGCCTGCATGACTCCTGTGGTTTTATCATTTGAAAAAACAGAAGGAAATGGAGTGAAGAAAAACACAGATATCCCTACCTCCCAAAAACCAACCCACTCATCTCAGAATTTCAGAAAGGTTTTATTTTTAATATGAAATAATATGCATAGTCCTAAGCCCCTATCTATATATTCCCAGTATTTGCCCCTTTTGACAGTAGACATTTGAAAAATATTTTGGGTCTAATCTGCTGTTTAAAAAAAATCTCTAAGATTTGCTATTATGAATGGCATTTCTCCTCTGAAGTAAGAATCAAAATTTTGTAATATTTTCTGAATTTCTCAATCTTTTAGAAGTCCACCTCCATTATGAAAAGCTATACTTGAATGTTACTGTCTTATTCCATTGATTTAACTCTTTGTGCATACTAAATTATATCAGGGTTTTTTCTTTTAATTAAAAAATAAGACCTTCTCTCCTCTTACTAGTAATTCAAAACCAGCAGAGTTAAGTAAGTTAATACTCCTTTTTCCAAAACATTGGTGCATTTCCTAAATTCAGTGTAAAAAAGGGTCAGGATAACATGAATGTCATGGGCAATGGGGGAAATAATGAGTTTCCTAGGAGATGATCGAAAGAGAGGAAACTAGTTAGACACTAGTTATCCTAGCAAGAATGAATCAAGGAGAAAGCTACTGTTAGTTTGGAACTATAAATATTTGGTAAAGCAGCTTACAGACAAAATAAACAGCATCCTTGAAGTCCATTTCTAATTGATTTTACTGATTCACCAAAGGTAGTAAAGCAATGCTAAGAATTACTTATCACAGACTGACACTACCAACTGAATTTGAAGGTGAAGGGTAAAATCAAAAAACTAGTTAGCTTCGTCTGTGTTACAAATTCAATGAACTCTTAGAAAATATGCACAACAGCAGCCTGCAGAAAGCTCTTCTTAACATATCATACTTCTCTATTGTAAACTAAAGAATCTACAGGGTGTTAATAAATTGAGTGCAATAGTACATCTTGCTTTTAATAAGATGTTTGTTCAGAAAGCACATTAAAGACTCATTCAAAACGAAGGCGATAATGCATATGTATGGTGTCTTAATAATGAGAAATCACACCTTTTTTTTCTTTTTTTTTCTTTCCCAGCTCCTTCCCTCCACCCCTTTTTCAGAAGCTGTACATTTTTTAAATGAGTTGCCTGGTCAATAAGTAAAAAGAGTATTAGATGTCTTTTAACATATTTGATTTTTCACATAAAAATGGAATGCCTGAAAGATTCAACAGTGACTGAAGGTGTTTCTTCACTTTAAAAGCTTTTTTGGCAAGTTCCCTACAAGAGAAGCACTTTACTGCACAGATGAGATCCTTGCAATGATTTATATTATAAAGTTACATTCCTGTACTCAATGTAAGCATTTTAAGAGATGATAAATAACCAAAATCTAGAGACCAAAAGATATAGCAGAAAAGCTAGCTCCTCTACAGTTACACACTTAAAATCCCTGCTTATACATAATCTTGGTTCCAATTGTAAAGCTACTGTTTGCCATCTTCTTACCAACTTCCTAAATGGTTTAAAACTCCTGAAGTGTGAAAAAATAAATAAATCAAGGATTACAAATGTGATTATAAATGTATTCAAATGATTAATCACACTAACACTTATATCGGTGTTATCCTTATACAGGATCACATTAGAGCATATATAATGGAACGAAAGCATGGAAGAGCTCTCCTATGGCAACCCAGATTTTAGAGGAAGTCAATGATTTCTAAAATCAAAGACCCATCTGAGAGAGTCTAGGAAGTTATAAAACTCCAGGCAAGCTAGCAAGAGGCATTACCCTTAAAAAGTTTTGTAATAACCTGCATTTTATTTTTGCCTTTAAGATATATTTCTTATATCTAACTAGTGCCTCCTAGAAATTTGTTAAACCAGAAGGCATTGCTGAGACTTTGTGAAAATAGGAATCTGAATTAGGGGCAGGATGCTGGGGATGGACAAGTGGACAGTGGGATCCTGCTCCCATTAGGGAATGCCAGACAAATTCTGCACTCATCTGGGTGAAGACTATGTCATGTGTCTCCAAACAGGCTTCAGCATGGGCATGTTCACAGTGAATTTCTACATTAAGATTAATGTCTTCTTACTAATTACAGAGATCCTAGGAAAGCAAGGTGAGAGGGCTTCAAATGCTGTAACTGCTGTATCTCCTGTCTCATTTTGAGAAGGCGCTGTTGAAAAACTTGCAGAAATGCCTGCTCCTCCAATACTCACAGTGCATTTCTATGAATCAAAAAGGTATAAGTGATTTGATAAGCATCAAATAAATGTCAGAACAACCACTAAAACCACCCAATTTCAGTAAATACAATTCATTCTTATTTCCTCTGCACCTCACCTTCCTACCACTCCCAGTGCACATACAGAACTCCGTCCCCTGACTGGAAAGGTATCAAAGCGCAAACAATCACTGACAGAAAAAAGGTGACTTCATTCCTTTCAGTCAGACAGGGCACATCTAATTTAAATTATACACAAATGAAAGCTGTATGTCACAGAAGAGAAGGTGGCATGCAGCCTGTCAGAGAATAAAATATTATGCTCCCTAAAACCTTGACCATCTGCTTGTCAATTTAAATCAATCATTTGGAATATTTTTTTCCAAACCACATAGGCTTTAGAAGTATGAGGCTTTATCCAAAATGAATCAAAATCAATGGAAGATATATTTCACTGGGTTTTGGATCAGAGTTTTGACACTTTGCCTGTGTTTAGTGTTGTTAAAACGTCCACAAAATTATAAAATATATATGACTACTGGGAAACGATCCCACACCTACTTTCTGCCTGTGGGAACTGGTTCTCTGTACCCCAGGTCTGGAGCCAAATCTCAATAGTGTCATTTCCCACAGAGGCTCTTTGCACCCAAGAGGACTATCAGAGGTACAAACCATAAGAGAGCTGTGTCCTCTCTCTGATGATCTGGAAGAAAAAGTATTCTAGTTTGTTTTCTTCACAGAGTTTTTCCCTCTTTTAAAAGACAAAGTATGTTTACCAAAACGCCTCTTTAGAATGAAGCAGTATTAAACCTGAAAGTTTGTTGTTTGGTTTGTTTTCCAGTTGAGGCTTTTAAGATGCAATGTTTTAGTGTTGTTGTAACATCCACCATAAATTCCTGAAAATCTTCAATTTGCAAGGCATGTCAAGCACAGAGAGATGCCTACTACTGCTCTGCTCTTGCAAGTCACCTCTTGCATCAACTCTTATGATCCTAGACTTGTTTTATCTCAGTTATTCTTTTTATCTTCCATTTCTTTGCTGACAACTTTTCAATACAGTTTTGTAATGCTAATATTTGTAGTAGGAAAAAAGATCATAATTCCAAAGTAATATTTCCATGACCTTTTATCTTTACTTTTAAGCCCAGTTGGTACATAAACACCAGCCTACACATTATTATCACAGCAAATGCCATCTCAGAAATACCAGGACTCAGAAAATCATCATTTACACAGAAGAATATAAAATGACACTATTGGTTAAAAGATAAGGCATATTGAAAGGATTTTTCATGTGGCATTTTAATGTGATAATGAATTCCTAAAAGTCTGAGTTTCAGTCTTCATATAAATAAGTGGATGCTAATAGGCCATCCATAAAGACTCCCCTTATTAAAATACAAATGAGATATCCCTTATGTTTATACATGTGTAAGTACAATTAATATTGCAACCCAACTGGAAACAAAATTGCTTTAGTTAACCAACCATTGCAAGGCAATCAAATGTGGTATCAAATGTAATTGTAGAAGATCCATTTGGGGAATAACAGCAATTATTTAATACAGAATTCTCCCCTCCTTCTTCCAATTCACGTACAATTTTTTTCATGCATCTCTATGCCAGAAAAATAATTGGATCATCACAAGTGTCAACCCTCCCCACCCTTCACTCTGCAGCATACAAGAAAATTCAAACTGACAAGGCTGTTTCATTTAGAAATATTGGTTTGTACCTCTGATTTGTAACTGCATTAATCTAAAAACATTTAAGTAGGTTTTATTTCTCCAGCTGTACATGCAGCTAGGGAATTGGGCAATACCAATGGAGTAGGAAGCAGAGAATGGCATTTATTTGCCTGAAGCTAAGCACTTTGGATTTGCCTTCGTGAACTTCACAAATACTCTCTAAAGACTTAACAGTTTTCTAACAGGTAAGTATTATTTTAGGGCTGTAGATGTAAACCGCAGTTCAGATATTTTAATTGACTTCGTGCTTAATCAGGAAACAACACGTTACAATCCAATATTAATGAATTAATTGCTAAAATTATTTTGATATTTAATTATCAATGCAAAATACCAAAATCCATTATGATCTTTATTTCTGTCACTTAGCTAAAAACTAATGGTAAATATGTAAGAAGATACATGTTCTTAACTCGGTTTAGATTTTTATTTTTGCTCTTGAGACAATCAATATACACCTGACAAGTGTTCATTTATTAATAAAAAGAATATATATAGCCCGCAGTGTAAATCTGTGCATTTAGAAAGCTGTGCAAGGTGACAGCAGGATAGGAATATGAAAACACTTTAGCTAACACCAGATATTCGCTGTTCAGTGAGTGGCTGGGTCACGCCTTCCAGATTCAATTTAATACCAACCTGAGATTTCTGTGTTCATGGTTATTTTTGGCTTTGGCAAACATGAACAGATTATTTCAGATAAAACCAAAATAAAATTTTAAAATTCTTAAACTTTGGTAGAGATTCCTTTAACTATTGATCCTGGCAAGATCATGGAGCAGCTCCTCCTGGAAATTATGCTATGGCACATGGAGGACAGGGAGGTGATTCAAGACAACCAACACGGCTTTACTAAGGGTAAATTGTGCCTGGCAAAATTGGTAGCCTTCCACAAAGGGTTTATAGCATCGGTGGAGAAGGGAAGAGTGACTGACATCATCTACCTGGACTTTGCAAAGCATTTGATACTGTCCCACACAACATCCTTGTCTCTAAAATGAAGAGAGGTGGATTTGACAAGTGGACCACTCAGTGGATAAGGAATTGGCTGGATGGTCACACTCAAAGAGATGTGGTCAATGGTTCTATGTCCAGGTGGAGAGCAGTGATGAGTGGTGTTCCTCAGGGGTCAGTATTGGCACCAGCACTGTATAATATCTTTGTCAGTGACATGGACAGTGGAATTGAGTGCGCCCTCAGCAGGTTTGCCGATTACACCAAGCTGAGTGGTGCTGTTGATACTCTAGAGGGAAGGGATGCCATCCAGAGGGACCTGGACAGGCTTGAGAGGTGGGCCCATGCGAACCTCATGAAGTTCAACAAGACCAAGTGCAAGGTCCTGCACACAGATCGGGGCAATCCCAAATATAGATACAGGCTGGGCGATCAGTAGATTGAGAGCAGCCCTGCAGAGAAGGACTTGGGGGTATTGGTGGATGAAAAACTGTATATCAGCCAGCAGTGTGTGCTTGCAACCCAGAAAGCCAGTCGCATCCTGGGCTGCATCAAGTGTGGCCAGCAGGTCGAGGGACGTGATTGTCCCCCTCTACTCCACTCTCATGAGACCCCACCTGCAGTACTGTGTTCAGCTCTGGGGTCCCCAACATAAGAAAGACATGGACCTGCTCAAGCGGGTCCAGAAGAGGGCCTACAAAGATGATCAGGGGGCTGGAGAACCTCCTTTATGAAGACAGGCTGAGAGAGTTGGGGTTGTTCAGCCTGGAGAAGAGAAGGCTCCGGGGAGACCTTATAGTGGCCTTCCAGTACTTAAAGGGGGCCTACAGGAAAGGTAGGGAGGGACTCTTTACAAGAGCATGTAGTGATAGGACAAGGGGTAATGGTTTTAAACTGAAAGAGGGTAGATTTAGATTAGGCATTAGGAAGAAATTCTTTACTGTGAGGGCGATGAGACACTGGCACAGGTTGCCCAGGGAATTAGTGGATGCCCCATCCCTGGGAGTGTTCAAGGCCAGGTTGGATGGGGCTTTGAGCAACCTGGTCTAGTGGAAGGTGTCCCTGACCATGGCAGGGGGGTTGGAACTAGATGAACTTTAAGGTCCCTTCCAACCCAAACCATTCTATGATTCTATGATTTATCAAAAAGCCAAAACTTAAATTTTCACTTTTGTTTTTCTTTGCTTGGTCTTCTTGAAGTAGCTAGAATTTAATACACTATAGTACTAGAAAGATTGGAAGAAATTTTACTCTCATTCAATTACAAATAGTAGGGAAAAGGGATTTTAGTAGATGTGGATTTATTTGTGTATCTCTCAATGGTTTAGCCCCAACTTTTTTCCTAAAAGGCAAGAAAATTTTCTCCTTTAGACAGTTCTGACAGTCTTTACATGAAATTATTAGCTGAAATAACAAAAATGAGGCTGTGGGACCAAATCTGGTTCTTCAAAGATTTTTTTTCCTGTACTAGCTAATTTCCAAAGACCATATCTGAGCATGCTGAATTTTTATTATCCTGTGACATTAACCTGCAAATAAAATCTTTAAAAATCTTTAATGCTTCCACACTTCTTTTGCTGCTAACTGTGCAATAAACAATCAAATTTTGAACAAGTTGTTAGAATAGGCACTCTGGCAGTCTTTTGATTGACACATCCCTTGTAGCTCTGTATAGACCTTGGTATTATGGCCAGCCCTCTTTGCCCTTCCTCTTTTGGAATTGTTCCACTGAAGTCAGCCCATATATACTTTCCCAGAAGGAATGTTTGTGATATTTTCTCCTTAAAACTCCATAGGCTATTATTCAGCTGCAGTCTGACTGTCAAGGACATTGATGATCATGAGCTAATTAGAAGCAGAAATAGATTGTCCCAAAGAGTTTCCTTTTACAGTGACTCATGTGCAATGCTGCTGCTGGAAGGGCTTTCATCACTCAGAACCAAATCCTGGACAAGAAATAAACCTCATACAGCATGATGTAGACCATTCATAATGCTATCAGAAGTACTTTAAGAACTATCATCCACAGAAAGTTTTACAGTGTATCTTCCATTTTCCACCACAGCCATTAGGAGAATGAATCTTCCAGTGAAAATTAAGCTTATCAGAAAGATCTGTGTGCAAACTAATTTGAGCAGGCATTTTCTAAAAAGTAGGCCAGAAGAGAAGAAAGATTACTTCTGGCAAAAATGGAACAAATTAAATTATAAGAGGCTTAATACATTTATTTGAAATTTAATTGCATAACCTAATGTCAAGGTTATTACATGGTGCACACTGCTCTCATCCAAATTCAAAACAATAAAGCACAAGCTTGGTTTACAGTTACTTTATTATAAATCCAACTGCATTTTTTTTCTTTTATTCTGACCATTCTTTGCGTGAGCCACAACATTAATATAAAATCATATTTCAAAATTACTTTGCGATCTCTCCTTGGCAACGAATTCTGATACGACTAGAAGCCTCTCTGGTATGACTGACTTCTACTGCAAGTAAAGGGCAAAAAGAAAACCAAAAGCTGAGACGGTGTTGTTGATGTGATGCCAGTGTGTACGAAACAGTAAGAAACAAAATGATTAGAAAGAGCATCTGACTGTATTCACACTGTTCTGCACTGAGTCCATCAAACCTGCAGGTTCGGTTTTCTATTCAAAACAGAGACAGATTAGCAGAAAAGGTCGCTGTAGCATCTCACTACTGCATCCCTATGGAATACGCGTTCTGTGTTCTACTGTGTATTAGAAGCTGTGCCTGTGCAGAGAGCACACTTAAAAAGCATTCAGGCTGTGTCCAGAACCTCTCTGCATTCCTAAAAGACAGTCAATCTTATCTGAATTATTTGGCCTGACCTTAGGGAGGTTTTTTTTGTCTGTTTTCACATCTCCAAGTGTCTGAGGAACACTGGATCAGAAAGGACATTATAGAAAACCATTGTGCATTTAACTGTGTGCCACTATGATTCTAGTGGATGTGCAAACACAGTCTAGGTTTGTAGCAGCATCACGTAAAAGCACCACCTGCTTTTATTTCTGAAGGAACAGGTAATGAGGGCATAATAAATGACTTTGACACTTAGCAGGGAACAGTAGCCTAAAATTAACAGGCTTATAATCATGCAGCACAATATTAATTTGGCTTGATCGGTAATAAAGAATTGATGTTGTACATTTTACGATCATCTCACTTGTTTTTCAGTAAAGTCTGAAATGATTGAAGAAGATAGTTCACTGTTTGACCAGGTTAGGGCCTCTTTCAGGAATACTAGAATATTGAAGAGAAGAGAAGCATTTGTTAAAGTATGGAAAGGGATTCTAAAAAAATAGTCTATGACTCCCATGACAGTCATGTAGATAACCAAATCGTTCTGTATTAAGCTTTTTCCTGCTTTTTTCCATGATGTAAGCAAAAAACAACTTGTAAAAATCTTTTCTATGATTCTGTATTTCAGTGCTTGAAGTAGCACACCTTTAACTGATAGTAACCACCACTCAGATGTCTTGTCTGTAATCTTTCCTCGTATGTCAAAACAAACATGTCTTGTGTACACCTCAGAGCTACATCCCTGGGTCTGCAAAACTCCCTATGAGCTTCTGAAGTGAAAAGTCACTTTATTCTCTAGACACCCAGACTGAGACTCTGTCTACTGAATAAAATAAAATGCCCATTCATAGTCAATGAGTCCTTCTGTGGTGGATATATAAACAACACGTTTGTAAGAATATAGTTAACGTTTCAAAGAGGAAGAATCTGAGAAGGTTAAAAGGAGAAAAACTGAAACTTACCCCAAACTCATCCCTCCACTGATGTGATGCTTGGTACTTCTCTGCTTCTTTAGCGAGGCGCTGAAGACCAAAGAGAAAGAGGACATACATTTTAGTCTTTACTGATTCTTCACATAGCTAAGTCTTTCTTTTTTAATTTCTTCATATATGTGTTTTCTCTATATAATTTTCTATATATCTATGCTTTTTCGCACTTCCTTGAAAATTATGTATAAAGATGCACCATCTCATTTCAAAAATGCTATTTTCTGTATTATTTGCTTATTGAAGTACTATAGTCATGCACTAGAAAATTTAACCCTCGTTCCAATGTCATTTAAGAAGTTCTAGTTAAGTTCAAAATCCATCAATATCCTTCTGAAAATACCTCCTCCTTACACAGAGCACCTTGCCTTGAATGTATTAATTTAATCTACCATCCAATGACAAGTATTTATTAGAATCTTAAAACACTGTATTATGGACATTTATTTCTCCATTAAATTATTTAGCTTCAATTATAGGAAGTACTGACATCCCCTGTGATTATTAGGGACCCATAAAAACTCAGTAATTTAGACTAGCTGTAGTCTGGTCCCATGGATTGAATACACATTAGTAGTTGGAGAGTAACAGGCGTGCTCCTAGAGGGCATTTTTCCCATTTTAAATTAATTTGAAAGAAATCTAGTTTGTCCACTTCGCCCCATGGGAAGCAAAGCACAGTGCACCGAACGATCAGCCCATGCTCTTCCAAATCTACCTCTTGTACAGACACATCCATTGGCTTGGTGACACGTCCTTCCTCAGAAAATTTTAAGCCTTTGAAAAAAAGCTGTTTGTACGCTCTTATGAGAAGCTCTTACTACAATTTTGCGTGTAAAAGTTGCCAAGCGTAATGCGTGTTCTTCAGCTGAGCTGCACACAGCATCCCCAGCGCCGGCCGCCCCGGAGGCAAGCACCCATCCTGAAAGCACCCAAGCTCACTCTGAAGAAGCAGCTACCTGATGTAAACGTAGTTCATGTGGACTCAGCCATGTCCCAATTGTTGAGTGGCTTACTTTGAGAACTAAATTATTTGATAGCCCAATAAAAATTTTAGCAACTGTTGTTTCTGGGGAATCGTGGTCCCTTTCTAACAGAAATAGCCTGGCTATATCCAGCACGTAACTAGGGATGAAAACGCTTTCAAGCCTGATGATCCTTTTAATATTCAGACCAATTCCTACACAAAATGAACTGGTGGTCTAAGTCACATTGACAGTTGAGTCAACTGTCAGTTCTTGCTAACAACCAAAAAGGAGTATGACCAGAAAGTCTGTGTAAGCTGGAACGGCAGAGACGGTGCTGTCAGAACCTCACCGCAGCCCCCCCCAGGAGAGCAACTGCTGTTATCGGGTCCCTTGAGGGCAGTCCCTCTCCCCCCTCTAACAACTATCAGGATGATAAATTTCACAAAGCAAAACTTAGGATCTTTTCCTTTCTTTTACATTTGCTATCACTGTCTATACACAAAAAAACTCCAATGAACCTGTGTGCTCTGCTGCCAGAAAATAAGTGCCCCCACTCATTTGTTTTATTGTCAATTCAAATGATTCTTAGCTAACAGAAAGCTACTAGCATCTTGTACTCACGCAGAGTAGCTAAGCGCCACATTTACAAAAGAAAAACTATGATATAAGTTGATACATTACACTGGGAAAAAACACAGTACAACTCTCCTTTGACCGCACTGGACAAACACCTCAGATACCTAACAGTATTCTCGGTTTTCTGGTAATATACCAGAACAATTTTGTCCATCTAATTTCTTCATTCAATATAGCCAGTTCTGCATCTGAATTTGCATATCCTCTGATGAGTTCAAGCCAACTAAGTCATGTTTCACCAGACTGTAGCAAAGCAAGATATGACACTTACTACACATGTAAATAGCTGCAGTTAACACGGCCCTCAGATTTCCCTCACACTCTGCTTCATTGCCTTAAGGTGCCCAGAGAACTGCAATTGTTTTCCACAAAAGACAGTAGAACCCAAATGCACAAACTGATAGATGGATTATGAAGAGAAATATATATTGAGCATTAACATTACTAGGAATGTTTGCATGGAAAGAACTGTAGCCACGTTTGAAATACCTCAGCTCCATGAAAAGTTGGTAGATTCCTCAGCTAATCTGCAGTATAAAGCAAAAATGCTAAAAGCTAATAAAAAAAATTAGCTTTGTTTTTTGTTGTGTTGGGGTTTTTTTGGTCTCAAATGGAGAAAAAAAAAGAATATCCCTCACCAAAGAGGTACTGTATTCTTATTCTCCTTGAAGAATTTAAGTTAGAACCTCTCCTAACTGTCTAAGTAACCTGCTAAAATAACACTACATGCAACTTCTACAGGTCTTCATACCTTAAAATAGCTTCCGAAATGAGAAGTTGTCATTTGGGGTATGTGTACAGAGCTCTGTTAAAGGTAATCAAGCTCATACAAAAGCACAAACAACTGGTTACAGAGAAACAATACTGAACAATGAGAAAATGGCTGTTCCTTGACTCCAACAAACCAAAACCCAACACCTTACTGGAAGTACACATGACCATGAGCCAGGCCTATGCACAATAACTGTAGCAACAGGCTGAGACACCTTTTTGATGTCCTCTTCACTGCTTAACTGAAGAATGCCTGCATTTTGCTCTACTGCAGAACAATAAATTTATTATTTGCGCTAGTTATTAGAAGAATTTTCCAAATTATATCCGAAAGCTTAGCTGGAATGTATATTTAGAATGTATTTCCTAGCATCCTATGTCAGAGATAAAATTAAAGCCTAGCCAACTTCATATCAACCCAGTATTGTTTTCCCTGATCATCTTTTCCATCAACAATTCCTATAAACGTCACACAAATTATTGGTATTCAGTATAGTGGCTGTTAACCAGGACTAGAATAAACCTGTGAGTTGAGTGGTCACAAGAATAAATCATTTGATCTCTCAAAATGGGGATACATATTGTATTTTCATCTTCTATTACCGCAACAGAACAATCCTGTGATTCTACAGCTATGTAAGTTATATATGCAAAAATATACGGGATCATTTCCCAAAGACCTGTCTACTACAGTACTCTGATTACCCAGCTCACCTCCAGCAGAAGACTCTTTATCAATGTTTATGTGCAGGCTATCACAAGGACATAGAACATTCAAGGACTTAATTTTCAAGAAGTGGGTGCTTTAAAATATATGGGTTGACTGATAGGAATTCTGTGGATGCAAAACCCAGTATCATTCTCTCCTGTGTAACACCTTATATTTTTATGAAACATAAGGGAAGAGTATTAAATTAAAAATAAATACATAAATAAATGAATAAATAAATAACAAAGCTAAGGTGTTCTCAGAAGTTTGTAATTTCTATGCAAGAAGAACCTTGCTGCTACAGCCACATGGAGTCTAATAACTGAGACATTCACCCTTCCACAGAGAGAACTTTGCTGAGAGCCAGGGTAAGATGTCAAGACTCCTGGGTCAAAAATAGCTAGATTGTGAAGCAAACTTGAGTTACCTATGCCCTTTATTGTGACACAAGGAGAGACTAATTTTTCATCTCTCTCAAAGAAATCATGCCTGCTTCCTTCTGAGGTATGCAAATGTCAGGTCTTGCCTTCCCTGTTTTGATGGAAGAGTCTCTGGAGAACGCCAACAGAGGAGTAACATAACAGCAGGCTGACACCTGACACTTCCCATTTTCCCTCTCTTTACAATGAGGGTTTAATAAGGTAACACCTTCTTTAATACCATGAGCCACTGCAGTTCCCTACAGATTTCTCTAGCAAATACTAAAATGTTTAGATTCATATTGTTATATGTAAGAAAATAAGCAGAAATGGTTCTAAAACAAACATGCAAAACGCTATTTCTGCATGTTAGGTTTTAATCATTTCTTACTCCATGCCTCCCTATGTGCTGTGAAGATCAAAACTGTGAGATGTTTTCAGGCCTTGAATGAAGCTCTATTTAACATCAACTTTTTAGATAGAGCGGATGAAAAACCAAACACCACTTAAAAGGGGAAACGGAACAAAACTAACATGTAACAGAAACGTTCTGGCTTACTTCAAGGTATTTAAAAAAAACCTACTTTGTTCAGTCTGCCGGAGAGCAAGGATTCTCAGATTATGGCAGTGAAACTCAAATTGCTCTGAAGTAGTACATAAATTGAGAAACCATGACCAGGAAGAGAAGGCTGCAAAATGCTGTAGCATCTATTCCTATGCTTTTGGAGGATGCCTAACAGCTGTGAGACGGTGCTGCTCAGTGAGAGATAAAACAGGCTGATGCCAGATTTAGCCAGTGCGATTGACACAGTAGCTGATGTCAAATTTAGGGTGTTTGAAAACACTGTGATTAAACAAGCATTTGTTTAATAAATGTTTCTAGATGAAACAATTATTTCTACCTCTTTTTTTTCTTTATTTTAACTTTTTTTAATGAATGAGAACTGCTCTCTCCCTTGCTATCTTCTAAATATTGTGCAGGGTGCATTATTTTCTGGAATTTTCAGAATATATAGCTCATCAATAAAAGAACAATTATCCCTTGAAGGACAGCCAGCCACTGCCCACAAATAAGTATTTTTAATCAAACTTTGAAAGAAGTCAAGAGTTACCTTCTACTAGATTTCATTAAATCTTTCAGAGAGAATGGTTACCTTTAAAGCAAAACAGCTATTGGCAAAGATAGATAAGATGCAAGCGTTATTTAGTCCATCAGCCTATGAACTTTTCTTTAACTTTTAAAGGGATTACAAAAGATTACACACACACCAAAAAAAAAAAAAAGGAAAAAGAAAGGACAAGAAAAGCAACAACTAAAAAATCCAAAGCCCAGCTGCCTGTCAATCTGAAAACTGTCCATTTTTGAAGGTCTTGTCCCCAGGTTGCAAGTGCACACTACTATCTCTGAAAGACAGCCTTTGATGTAGCACAGACTGCAAGAAAAGAGACCTGAAGAATCTTTATCTGATCTGTAAAGATCAACTCCCTAGAAGGCCTATTCATCTTCCAGCCTTCATTTCTGTGCGTGTGTCGTATCTTTATCTCCTCCTAGCCAGCACAGAATTCTGTCAGCTAATGGCCCAATTACAATTATATGCAGCACAATGAAATGAATCTTTTTTTTTGTGCTTCTCACTCTCCTTGAAGTATTTTATCCTGAAAAAAATATTTGACTACCCCTTGATATATGAAACTTTTATAAAATGTGTAAACTTAGAGTTATTAGACATCAGTACGCTCACAAAGCTTTCTAAAACACCAAATCCATGGATTATTTAGGTTATTTTAAAAAGATAAATAGCCAGGGAGAACATATCAATATCAAGCTCAAATAGAACAATGTAGAAACATACAATGACCTTCAAATCCTGATTTTAAAATATGATCCAAATATTCTATCCTGTTCTTGCATGAACAGTGTAAAAGCCACAAAGAGTATGTGTAAAAGCAGTTTCAAACACGGTTTTTGTACATGTATCTGAAATACAAATATTGTTCTTCTGTAGATGATTATGAATTGCACATAAATTACAGGAGAAAAACATGAAGAAAAGATTTTCTAAGATTGGGATAAGGTGTCTGAAGTCCCAATGGAAGACTGGTACTGTTATTTCACTACAGCTTTAATGCAGACTGACAAAATTTTAAAGAACTGCATTTTCACCTCAGTAAGCTGTTACATTCTGTATTAAGCCAAATTAGAACTGTTTTCATCCACCTTGATTCTACTGTCTTTACTTGCATGGAGTATGTTATATTTTTGTAGTAATTCTTGGTAATGAATTAGCCAAATACCCATGAATTACCCTAGTCCTTAATTTCCTATTACCCTATTGTATAAAAAGATCACCCAGTTTGGCTCAAGGGGGTGTGATTTCAACAGGCAACACTCGCAAATTGGAAGGTCCGTAGCCCCAAAGTGAGCATGGGAGTGCTAATGATAGAAAGACCATAACCCCCATATAAATACACGGGGACTTTCTTTGTCTTTATTTCCGTACTCTCAGTGGGGCATGGGAGGGGTTAATAGGGACTTATTACATTTTACATGTAACTGTTATGAAGATATTTGCTATATGACCTTTCTCACAAGTGGGCATTCATAATAATTATCAGCACAAAAGCTTTTCTAGATTTGATGAAGCTGTGGCACATTAGTTTTGATAAGATAGTCCCAAGCATAAAACAATGTCTCAGATTGAACCAAACACATACGTAATTTTGCTGATTTAAACTGTAACCACAAGGTTTAAGATCTCCTCTTCCAAGTAATTTTTTTTGCTTTTAAAAATATTTTGATTGCTAACACGGTAGCACATAAGTTTCCATAATAATTCATATTTCCCTAACTCAAATAAGAACTGTTATCCTACGCATTGCTGTATTCCATTATGTAAATACCATAATCCTCAGTATAAGTGTAACCAGAATTTTAATATTTACAAAGATTTTTGAAGATTTTTTTTTTATGGTGACCAACAGTAGGGTTTTGATTCGTGCTGACCTGCAGCATGGTTTTATTTCATGTATTTACACTGCAGAGACACAGCCTCCCTCCTACTCTGGCATCTGCTGTGCCACATGATGGCAATCTGATCTGTGGTCTGTTAATGAGGACATCTGAAGCATATAAGGTCACAGGCAAAGAGTATGTTTATAATTGGTCTCCTACATTCAACATAGACCTTGTATGACATATTCCCAGATACTCTCTGGAGCCAGTTTCACTTTTGTCATCTGAGGCAGCAGATGAGTCATATTCATAAGGAAAAAGGGTATGTTAGAAGTCTGCTGGCATTGTGAGACTTACCAAAGCACTCTTCATATAAATTACGGGCCTAAATTTATACATAATCTAACAAAATCAGCAATTAGCACAATTTTTGATAAAGCTGATGTTATACTCTGGACCACAATTCAAAATAACTCCTCAAACTTTGTCTTCCACTATTAACCATTACCAACAACTTAAACTGGTAGGTTTTTTTTTTCTAATCCAGCTGTAGATTACAAAACTCAACTTTAATTAAAAAATAAACAGAAAATTATATATTTTGTGTGCTTGTCTAATGCATTTCAAGCCATTTCTGCTTTATTCACATGAACAGTAATTCTATTTCAGACCTTCTTAATCAGTTTTTTTAACAAGATGACCTCATATCCAACACAAGGCTGTCATGCCGGCTAAAAAGAAATCTAATGGAAAAAAATTGTTATCACCTTCCGTATATTTAGAAGACAAGGCCGTAAGGGATTTCTGTATCTGTTAAACAACTGTAGTGAAAATCATTCTTTATGATTCAAGACAACCTTTATTCCTATTGTTTAATTAAATGAGTGAAGGAAGAATCAGGCTGATTCTCCACAGAGAAGTTTTACCCTTCTAGTGGTTTTCCAATTCCAATGCAGAAGACTTAAAGTAAATGAAGTCACCGGTCTAAATAAGATCAGAAATATGATTCTGTAATCAGATTTGGGAAGCCAAATCTGAACTAGAGTACTTGAGATTACAATATTGCAGGTGAAGTTAATGCTTTCTGACATGAATAATCATATCGATTTTAATAGGGAAAACTGAAATAGGGAGACCCTAAATGAACACATCACACATGGGGCTTTTGACATGTAAAATCCTGTGTGCAATCACCCGTCTCTGACAAAATTGTCATATAAGAAAAGCCAAAAAGGATAAAGCCAAAAGACCATTTGCCACAGTAACACTTTTCCACTACGTAAAAGCAGCCCTTCTCTAAAACATGAACTAGAAAGATCTCTTCTCTCCTATTTCTTCCTTTCTCTTATTGTGTGGATTTAAGAATTTAGCTAATGGTAGCAAATTCTCAAACAGAGAAGGCAAAAGTGACATAGTGCCAGCACTTCTTCTACTCCTAAAGGAGTGCTGGAAGAGTCTTTGAAATATATTAGACTATAGTAAGATTCTCAGTGAAGTTTTAGTAAGAATCTAAAATTCTTCAGTAGTCAAATGTACAGTTAATGTCAAACAATCATTAATTCTGTCCTGAAAACAAATCACAGAACAGCTGGTACTATATACACCACTGAAAATCATCACTGGAGAATAAACAAATAAGCTAAAACCCATACATTTCAACTTCTGGAAAAGCAGTATAGCTGGATATGCACCTCGGTGAGCGCACAACCTATGGAAGATGCAGGGGGGGATGCAGTCAAGTACCAGTCGGTAGCTGTCTGAAAACTTACTGGTTACCACCTCAGCTTGGTCTCTAACGTTCACAATCCTAACTAGTAAGACCATTGGTACTAGATGAAAAGAAACCTTACATGAGCAGTCAGCAGGATAAATGATCTGCAGGTGCAAAAAAACACTGCTGGAGGGCACCTTTCTGAGTACCAGAGAATAGGACAAATCAAATACAGCCACGATGAAGAACAGAAGGAGCACAAAATTGTCTTCTATGACTGGAGCACTGAGTCCAGCCCATAAGGTATGAAATACGGTATGTACAAAATATCCTACAAACTTAATATGCTGCAGAATGAGTGTACAAAATAATTCTGTTCAACTATGATTAAACAGCAACAAGGAGTGTAGGAAATTCTCATCAGAAGGTAAAGAAACAGCACTTTATTAAATTCTACACTTTCCACATTTATGGGGAGGGGGAGGGAGGAAGGAGGTTCAGTTCCCAAGTCTGACTATATTTTAGGATGCGTGCAATAAGGAGATTTGAGAAGCTGGGCAATATTATGACAGCTCGATACTGCCAAAAATGTTTCAGTAGACAAGAGAGAAGATAGAGAGGACTGTAGATAAGGGCATGAAGAAAAACGATCAGAAAAGAAGAGTAAGAAATACTCTGTCAAATTCATCTTGACATCTAGCAGTGAAATTTTGCTGGAGTGGTGTACAGAAACAGCAAAAGACCGCTTCTTTTAACATATAATTTATCCTTCTCATTTGCAGAGGTTTCAAACCCTTAGAGTTTATTACATTTTCACTCCAATAATTCATATGCCTTAAATGCAAGTCACATTAGTGTTATATTTTTAAACAGGCTCAAAGTGAAGGACACACGCTGAAACCATTAGGCTGAAATTGCCAACTGCTCCGGCAAATCACAAAATATGTAACACCACCAGCTCCAGTTCACTGCCTGCCTTAGGAAACTCTTTTAAGCTTCACAGCTGAGCTAGTAACTTCACAGGCGTGATTAGAAGATGACACACATATTGAGAAGGCATGCCTTGTTAGCCTGCTTTTTCAACTGTAGTGTATGTGTAGTTTTTAACAACCCAGAGAGAATCAGGACTACATAAATTTATTTTAGAAATAGCAAAATTTCCAAGTATTGGAAACCAAACCAAGTATTCTAAAATGTCAACAATGTAATTTTCCTCTAACTTCGAAAAAAAAACTAACTTAGATGCAGTTTAGCTTGCTTCACAGCTCCTTTAATACCTCCTCATTAAGTATCCAGTAAAAAAAAAAACAAAAAAACCAAACACAACCCTTAACTGCTTAAAATTTATACATGTTATCAGTTCCATTAAAATCTGACTAGGATCCAGATGGTAACAGACACAACTGAAATACACATGCAACTGCCTTATTTCAAAGGGAAAATTAGAAAAAGGAATAAATCAAGTAAATAGCTCCTTACTAAGGACAAGGAGAAGAAAACACTGATACAGGCTTACATCATTTATGCAAGAGAAACACTAATGAAGTCAGTTATCTTTAAACATATAGGGGATGCAACAGCAGTTGCATTTTGCCTCATTGTATAATCAAACTGAAGAACACAATTAACAGAATTTTATAGTTCTATATGAGTTCAATAACAATATACTGAATTCTATCAATATACATTCAATATAACTTGATAACTATTTGATATATACTGAATATATCAAATATTCAAATTACTGTTTGCAGTATTCTTTTTGGTTTAAAATTACAGCATTCTACTAGTTAATGCAATTCACAGAAGTGGAGTATAACTAGGTATGAAATACTACATTTAAAGAAGTGTAGTGAGTTCTGGATTTCCTCCCACTTTGTGTGCTACAGAAGATATTTAGATGTAATGCTGTTATAATCCCAGAATAAGATCAGAAAGCTGGCAATTAAAATTCTCTGCTGAAGAGATAGTCAAATGTCCCTTTTGGCCGCATCATCAGAAACAGTTTTAAGCTCTTTCAGAATTGCATATGTATTTATACAACAAAGAGCAAAAACCAGGATTTCAAGAAATAACAAGAGTGAACAGAGCTCATTATCATCTCTTCGTCTGTAGAATAGGACTAAATTGTTTTATTTCATTAAGACACATTCATAAACCAGCACAATAAAGTCCAAAGTAGTTAATGATTTATAATAAAACTGATAGCACTGAAATCTGCAGTAGCATTTCCAGAAATGGGCCTATGAAACATGCAACTTCATTCATAATAAAATTCAGAGCTTGAATGGTAGAACCATAATGTGAACTTAAAAAAAAATAATAATAAAATCAGCATATTCACCTAGGTTCTTAGATGTATAAAATAGAATCAACCTGAATTTGACTGATTAAAAGTCTGTTAAAAAACTGGATCCACTTATTAAAAATATATTTAAAAAAAAAAAAAAACAACACAGCTGAATAACAAATGTGGCTTTAACAAGGCAAGATAGTGTATTAACAGCTTTGCATGTCAAGGAAAAAAATGTAGCAGGTGGTAGGGTATAGCTGCTGAATAATCAACTTGATCTCATCAACAGTCAGTGGGTGAGAGCCAAGGAAACATGTTACTGTTGGCAACAGCAGAAACAAATGATACATTAATACTGCATGCTATTTTCAGGCAACATTCCCCTAATGGAAGTAATTCTAGTGAAAAGAAATAAAAAGGGTTTAACTGTGAGTCCCGGAGAAAACTGAGTACAAAGGAAAATGACCTTCTACTGGCAAACCGTAACAGCGTTTTTTATTTTCCCAGCGATAATGTCAGTCATGACAGCCATGCTGGAAACACAGCAAAGCCTCAACTGCTCCTACACCTGGCTCTGCATTGGGGTAACAAGATACCCAAAGATCCTTCATTTCTTTCTTATTAAATGGAGTGTAATAACATGCGTCTTTCTAAACCTTCCCAAATACCTTTTTAAAGAGGTGTTGCACTCCCAACCTTCTCTCTCTGCTGGACAGGTTCTAGTTTTAACCTTCAAGCATAGCCATGTAATGTTTTTAAAAACAATTCACATCCTTCATCAGTAATTCCTCTTCTATAAAGGACTACATGGGATTTACTATGTTCTTACCCTCTGCGAGAAAACTCATTCAGATTGTAATGTAAGAACACTTTAAAAAGTAGAGAAAAATGTACGAGTTGAATGCTGAAAATGGTGTCTTTTACCTTTCCTCAGTCCATTTAGCTTCTGTAGTATCTTCCCATGTCCTTTGAACACGGAAGAAACTCAGCACTTTTATGCTTCCAATCAGTTTATACTCAGAGACACCTTCATCTCCCTGCTCTCAAATGCAAGTTTTATCCTAATATAGCTGCACAGTTGTAAAGCAGCAGTTGCTGAACCTGTAACATAAAACACTTTTAGTCAACGTGAACATTTCTTATCCAGGCAGAGGTCCACCAAAGCTATATAAGTATTAAGTATATACCCATAGGGATAGCTATTAAAAGATGCATACTAATATATTAAGCATTTCAGCAAATGCTTAAATATCTCTCAAGGTCAAGAGGTTCCATAAGAACTATTCTTTTAGGATGAAATCCTGACCCTACTAACGTTCATGTGAGTACTTCCACTGTCTTCATTGAAATTTCATTCCTGCTGCCTCAAGCCCTGTGTCCTGGTTTTGGCTGGGATAGAGTTAATTTTCTTCTTAGTAGCTGGTACAGCGTGTTTTGGATTTAGTGTGAGAATAATGTTGATAATGCACTGATGTTTTAGTTGTTGCTACACAGCACTTACCCGCAGTTAAGGATTTTCCAGTTTCCCATGCTCTGCCAGCAAGCAGGTGCACAGGGAGCTGGGAGGGAGCATGGCCAGGACAGCTGGCCTGAACTAGCAAAAGGGTATTCCATACCATAGAATGTCATGCCCACTATATAAACTGGGGGAGTTGGCTGGGAGGGGCAGATCATTGCTCGGGCATCAGTCAGCAGGTGGTGAGCAATTGCATTGTGCATCACTTGTCTTTTCTTGGGTTTTATTTCTTCTTTTAAAATTTATTTTATTCTATTCCTTTTCATTAAAATTATTATATTTTATTATTATTGTTGCTAGTATTACATTTTATTTTACTTTAATTATTAAATCATTCTTATCTCAACCCATGAGTTTTCCTTTGGAGTTTTTTTCCCTTGATTCTCTTCTCTGTCCCACTGGGAGTGGGGAGAGTGAGGAAGTGGCTGCGTGGTACCTAGTTGCTGGCTGGACTTAAACCATGACACCCTGTGTGGGTGAGATCATGAAATTCACAACCAGAGATATTCTTCATCTAGATTCAGTAATCACCAATAGCCATGCATTGTATTGGCCATCATTTCTCTTCAGCATCTCTTGTCATGTCTACATCATATATCGGACAATGCATCACCTTTTTCTTCTAGGCAGTACAGTGCATTTCTGGGCATTCTTGTGATTATAAAGAAAATCTAACCTGGTTCAGGTATACCATTAACATCTTAAGCAAGGGAGTTGGCTCACATTTCTGCACTATAAGACCTTCAAAATGGACTTATATGTGAAAAAAATATTATTTTTCATCTTAAAACCTACAGTTTAAAAACTAATGCTGCATATCGTCATGGCTACAGAAGTATTGAATATCTTTTCACAACCACTGTGAAGTAAATATTGTTAACGATATTAAACATATAAAGGAAAATAAAGCAGAAAGGTGAAATGATTTGACCAAAGTCACACAAAACATTAGTGTCAGATACTAGTAACATGTAAGTCCATAACATTTATCCTCTGGGTGAATCCACTGTATTTTCCTTTCAGTTATTTTCCTCCTTTTTATGATTCTATACATGACCTATAGCAATGCTTAAAATGTATTTGATTGACTGTCCTAGTGAGTAATGTACATATTTGAATCAACATTCAAATTATAATTTCCTTCCAATTTAAAAAAAAAAAAAAAAGAGAGAGATAAAGAAATTAAGATATTTTTCTAGTGTTACCCTCACAGGTGACACATTTGAGAACTACTACAAGCGGTTTGGGTTTATCCATGATGACTTCCACCAAAAGGTGTTTAATTAGGGTGTCTCACACTTTTTTGTGTATGAAAATCTAATTGCCACCTTCTAGCTCAAAGAACACAATCAAGAAGCATTATCGCATCTCAAAACTGCCTAACCAACTTCCTCATGTCACTTCCACATCTGGTGTTACGTTTTTGGGGTTTTTTTTCAGTCTTGTACGCTTCTTTTCTATAAAGGAAATATATTGAACCATACCAACAAATTTAGCACCCTCCAAAAAGTGTGTTTGTTTTATTCCGGCTAGAGCTACTTACTGAAAATCATCACCAGAAGCAAAAAGAAAAACAAAAAAGCTAAAACATAATTATAAAGGAGAAACTAGATAGACATGTCAAGAATGTCACAGTACAAGTATACCTTAAAGCAAAATACAGCAGAACCTCGCCAGACTGGATGTTTGATGCAGCTAACTCAGTATGGTGCAGTTGACAGCAATTGGCCTAAGTTGCATTCAAAATCTCATAGATCCTGCCCACAGGGAAGAATATCTTCCACAATCCTGTTAAACTGGCACATTAGATGGCAGAGATGACTTTCAGAATCAGTCTGAACCTTAGATCAAGAGACCCGAGCTGAAACTTGAAGGGCTCTGGCAGATTGTTAAAGGATTAGAATTTTGGCTATGCTCTTAAGGAACACTGGAAAACAGATAATTTATGTAAGTGGAAAGGCAGATTCTTCTGGGCTCTTCCCTGTCATACAAAGCATTGAGATTTGAGAAGTCAGACACTTTGTGCTCTCATTTAGGTCACTGGCAGCATTGAAATATTGAACCTCTACTACCGGAGATAGAAAGTGGCTCTTAATGCTAAGGACAAATGAAACCAACTTCTAGATTGAGATGTGTATACTGCATTAGTGTGCACTGAAAATGCAGCTTTATCTTCATGTTGCACCACACAATGACTTTTGATTCATCATAGGTTAGTATTCCCATAAACGACAATAGAATACATTCACTCGCGTCTGGAACAGAAGCATCAAGCAAAGAACCCCCAACCTTAAAGCCTTATTAAATTAAGTTACAGCTAAGTTTAATCACGTACTGAACTTTTCACCTATGCCCTGTGGTCAGGTGGTCTTAGCAAACTTGAACCTAGGGTATAAGGAATTGTGAACTAAGAAAATCACCTACAGTGCAGCAACATGAAGACCCAGGTGAGAAGCTACAACAGGGATACCTTCCACCACACTACCTTATGATAATCTCTTATAATACTACTACTACTTGGAGGTCTGGTTTATGAAACTAGACAGCTTGACATTCTTTGACAGTGGAACAGTTATATGGTTCAGTTGTGTTAGGTTAAAGAGGAGATAAAAATAAGGAAAATTAACTTTATTTAATAAATTAAAACTGTAAACTGCATTTTCAAGTTTTTTTATATTATTATTAGTCACTTGCCAAGTCAGACTTTCATCACACATTTCACGATACCTTCCTTCAAATATTATATCTTGAACTTAGGTATGTTATTCTTATCTGTTTAGTTTCATGTATATCTCATCTTCATCCTCCACAGAAAAAAACAAACAAAAAACCAAACAAAACCCGCACAAACAAAAGAACCCGCAAAACTTCAGATTTATTAAAATTTCAAGCTTATCAAGATCATACCATAATTTTGAGGGATCTGGCTTTTTCTTTTAACAAAAAAGAATTAAAAAAAAATTCCCTTTGGAACTGGAAATATTAGCAGGCACAGACAGATGTGTGATGATGGCATAAATCAGCATAACAAATAAGAAACTATACGACAATGTAGCAACCACCCCACCTGGCTTCTGGATACGCACCCATCCCTTCTTGTGAGCTCAGCTTGGGGCTGTACCAGCAAAGCCACCAGTACTCTGACACAAGATTTCCAGGGGATAGCTGGCAGCCCACCTCCCAAATGCCCAGAAAGGTGCAAAAAACCCAAGAAGAAAGTGGCAACTTCTGCCAGCTCATAATTTTTTATAACAACAATTCAAAGAGAAGCTACTTAAATACAAAGCTACTATCCATCAAGTACACTGTTACCCAACAAAAACCAAAGAGGTTGCTCACAAAAGCATTCAGTTGCTGGAAAGATCACAGCTTCGATTATCAATTTAACTGGAAACAAAGGCGAAAAATGTCACTGATGTTCTGTGTGGTGTTTTCATAAAAATGCTGCAGAAGAGCAATTTACTTACTCCATGCTTGAGTTTTACAGGTACTGTATGCTCAGTAAACTGCAGAATGTAGCACTGTATTATACTACATATGCCCAAACGAGTTCATAGAAAACATCCTTATATTGTACTTACATAATAAAGAACTGCATCATAAAACATATGCTCATTTTCTGAAATGTATATCTAAAGTACACATCTCTTGCTCTGAGTGCTTCCTCAAGTAAAACAATATACACTAACTAATGGAAAAAAAATCCAACAACTATAATATAAATAGTTTTGACATATCATGATTTTGGGCCAGAGCATATAATCCAGACAGATCCCTTCTTTAAAGTTGCATAATGCGGTTTGGTGTTTAGAGCTTTTTGCTGGTGAATTGTTCAGCCGACTAATTAGTTTATTAGTTTGCAGCATTTTTAATTTCTGTGCTTTTAGCCTCAAGAAAACATAAAGGAAAGAGAAAAAAAGGACAATAAAAATTTCAAAAGTAAAACTGACAAATTAAAAAATAGCAACAAAAATAACCCCATCAAAGCAACAAAAAAAGCCCACCTTACCTAAAGTAAGGAAATTTGTAGACTGCTTAAATTGATCCTTCTGATTTCAGAGTCCTTCCTACCTTCAAAAGATCATGATATTCTCAGAGTGATATCTTTTTACTCCCTGAATGATTAGTTATTCTCTTTTGTGATTTTCTTGCATAGGTGATTCGTGCAGTCTGTAGCCTACTATTATCATATATGAATATATATGTATATGCATATAGGGTGATGGTTGGAATATTCTAAGGTGAGCTTGGAATATTCTAAGGTGAGCTGACTGCAGTCATTATAGCTAAGGCTGTCAAAATGGTATAATGACTTATTATAGTTACATCAAACTTTTTGACTCCTTACATGCTGAGAAAAAAACCCCAAACTTCTGACACCTGGATTTAGAAATTCCTTTATGCTTCGAACAATGTCAAATATAAGACATTATATGAGAAAGCTGAGAAAAATGGGATCTTAGTGTTTCATACAAATTTCTTCTTAAGGCCCTTCTTTCGTCTTCTGTGATTTGCATCAATGCTTTCCAAATACAGTTGTGCCTATATCTGAATATTTTTTGTCAAATATGAGCAAAGCTAGTTCAGTCATTTTTTTAACTAGAAGGTAAAGGAAAGAAACACTTTCCTCCCACTTTGGGCAATACCTTGCAATGCTAGCAGGAAAAGGCTTCCTAACAGTTCTAGTCAATTTAGAACAGTGAATAGTTCCAAACAAGGATTTTGCTTCACAGCATTTAAATAAAATGAAAGTCTTGTTAAACTGAACATTTTCCCAGGTTTATATAATAGTTTCACAATAATTAAGCTTATTTCAGTAGAAAGACATACTTCTGGCTAATCATCTTGTGTATTTCATGTGCAACCAGAAAGGAATTTACATTGGATAGATATTTATACACTTCATTTTACCTACAAAGAACTATTTATGCTTTTCTTGAGCAATGACATTTGCAGTGGTTTAAGAGGTGAATGTGCAATATATACAATATATATTTTGCATAATATATAATATATATATATATAATATGCAATATATTCAATATATATTTTAGTATTACCCTCCCCATCTTAGCATAAATCTAATCAAAAGTCTCAGAAAGAAAACTTGTTTCAATTTGGAACAGGAGGTTATGTTTGCTAATGATACTTGAAATGTTTATTTTTCAAAGATGTTGTTTCTAGATATAGCACATTTGACAATGTCATAGAAACACTGTTCTTTCTTATTTTTAAACAATCAAGTTGTCACATTTGTTTTAAATGGAATACATAACATTGTGCCAAAATCTGCTCAGTCAGAAGTAGCTTATTAAACAGATTTAGGTTTCCTTGGGGTTTTTTTGTTGTTGTTTTGTTGTTCATGGTTGGTTTGGTTTGGTTTGGTTTTTAATTTACAGAAATAGCACTGATCAGCTGATACCATGAATCCTAGGCAAATTATGTTACTGGTGCAAAACCTAGGTAGACAGTCTGGAGAGGGATGGAAGGTAAATCTGAGAAGCTGCAGCACAAGATAGCCATGCCATACTTGCCCCTAGAGAACCAGGTAACTTCCAAGAATCTGTGAAATTTATTAGAACTATACTGCATCTATAGACAATTTAATTCTGGTCCAAACATATTCTTTTCCAAAAATTTGGCCTAAGCAGCATCTCCATGTTTTTAACCAGGGATATAAATATTTCCTACTACCTTAAAATAGATGAGTCCAGATCCACTGACCACTGAAATATGAATCTTTTATTTAAGAGCCCAACGTGAGGAAAATTGTGGCGGGAGAGAAGCCATAAAGCTATCCCCTACAGAACTATTCCTCTATCTACATAATTATGATCAAAATTAATTGCTCTGCATTATAGGCTTGCAACACTGTCTTCTCTCTTGCCTGAGACAAAGCAGCCCAATTTATGGCCAGAAAATAAAGATCAGATTCTCAAATAGGGTAATTCTACTGATCTTCAATAAAAAATACTGAATTAGTCTTTTAGGGGTATGTCCACATCATCTAGAAACTTCCTGTAAAAGACAAGGTATACGAAGATTTCAGTACAATTTCATCTACAGTACCATTCTTCAGTTTTACTCCCTTGTCAACTGTAATTTCATATTCTGCATTTAGAACTCTATCATCCCTAGGCATATAAGGATTTAATGTTTGTCACAAAGACTCAATAAACCATATGTGTCCATGTGTATACAATGCCGTTTCTATCTCCGACAATATATGTATGCTAATATATCTGGGTTTGAGAGCTTAATAGCTCTCCAAAGTACCTAGATTTGGTACTTAAACAGTTTTATGAAATCTAGTATTATGGTTGCCTCACAAACAAGTAAGTACTTTTATGCATATTAAAAATACTCCTTACCAGTGTATGCTAACCAAACTGTTCTGGACTGTAAAGAAACCCATTATTTGTTACTACAGCACGCGTGCTCAGTCTCATTATCAGTCAGGGGACCCATTTCTGTGCAGGCACCACAGAAATCACTGCAGAATTGGAATGTAGCGATACAAAGCAAACTTTTTATGCAGCTGAAGCCTTTGCATACCAGAACAGAATAGGAATCCCTAAAGAATAAGTGTTCAAACACAATATTAGAGCACATCTTGAAGTGTAGCTTAGCTAATAGCACAGACTGAGCTGAATTGATTTTCTTCAGTTATTTAAATCTCATTATATATGCCCTATTTAATTCCCTCTCCATTTAAATTGATATGAAACATAAAACAACCTCTAAATAATTTAGTGTGAAAAAACACACAAGCTAATTAAAAGCTAAAACTCAAAAACCAAACACATTATAAACACCTCTTCTTTTAAGACATCTTTTTTAATTTTATTTTTTTCTGTTTTGAAGCTGTCTTTTGTTTCGTTTTGGAGAGACAATGAGTTTTTGCAGGGTTTTTTTTTCCAGAGTAAAATTGCTTACGAAGAAGCCCCTAGGTTTCAGTTGCTTTGATTTTATGCTACCAATAAGGGTTTGTGGTTTTTTTAATGCTGTTGAAATTGTAATTAAATGAATAAAACCTAAATGTTGTATTCTTAACCATGCAATGTGATTTTCTGTAATTACAAATTAAAATAAATGTCATTATGATTATTAATCACTCTAATTATAATTTAAGCACTTAAATGCCACTTTACAGATATTACCAAGGTCAGACTTTGCTGGCAGATGTCATTGGGAAGGGTGGAGGGGGCAGCAGAAAGAGGGTGCGTTAATGCAGCAGCACTTTCTGTGAGCAGATCCATGTGCCTCAGACATGTAGAAGGCGATAATTAAAAATAAAAAATCGTCTCCTGTAATTCATGAATTGCACTACTGTATACTTCACTTTTGTGCCAAATAGATCTTACAACAGATATTTGCACATTAAGAGCTGAAATTCTTCTTGGTCTTCAAGAGTTTTCAGGTAAAGATCTTCCTGAGAACATGATAAATGTAAGTAATATCTAATTAACATTTTCAATTCATCTGTATTATCTAGTTTCAAAATTATAAGAATTACCCCAAAGAGATTTATGATCTTGTTATTCTGACTAAAACCATATCATCCTCAACATTTCTTCTTACTTTTTCTTTTAATTTTTAAAGTAGTGTTTTTATCCCTCAAAAGACCAGTTTTCAAATGCACATTAAGACACCTATGTTCACATTCTTGCTCAGTGCCATGTATAGAGTTCCGCAAATAGTCAAAGCACAGTTCCAAAACTTTTCAGTTCTATTCCTACTCTTTAATTTTTCAGTCATAAAATCTATTAATGAAAATCTCTTTTTGAAATATGAAAAATGAGTCACAGTTTCTGATAAAATAAAACTGCGATTATTATTTCCAAGAAATAAAGAAATGCTTAAGTAATATTATTCCAAATATCACTATTCTTACTTAGCTTCCTCATTAGTAAGAACATCCTGGAGACAAAGCTCTTCTTGAACCCATTATCATCTATTATCCAAACTGTTCTCTGACTCTTTCTCTCACACATACACACATAAATTGGTGCCGGCAATTGTCTAACCTATGACGCCAAATCATATAGAACCTGGCAACACCCTGACTTTATATTGTCAATTTGAGCTTTAGATCTCAAATGCGAGAAGAGACACCTACCATTTTTTATTTAGAGAGGAGTTGCTTTGTAGCTTAATTAAAGCAGTGTCTGACAGTTCAGCAGCTGAGAATTTGCTTCTCCTGCAAGGTCTGACAGCATCCTCAGCTAAAATGTGATAATGCAACTTATGCAAGAAATAGTGAAATGTGACATTAAACCTTAGCCCCCAGCTTTACAGAATTCAGACTTTAATAGCCTTATCTTTCTTTTATTTCCACTAGTTTCTTTAATAGAAATACACGACTACCAACCTAGTAAGTATATGTATCTAGGATCTTTTAATTGAAATTTTAATGTACTTTAAAAGAATGCCTGTAATGAGCTTTATAACTATTAGCAAACACCAAGAGAATTATTTTGATATAGTAATCTACTGTACTTTTGACCTATTTTAGGTAGTCTGTACACATTTACAATTAAATATCAACACAGTATTAATTCAACTATAATCCAAGTGGCTAAGGAATTTTTCAACAATTTTTTGTGGGGTTTTTGTGGGTTTTGTTTGTTTCATTGGGTGGTTGGTTGGTTGTTTTTTTTTTAATTTAAAACCAGCCATTTTTCTGAATGAAGAACTTTTATTGAAAGGGCGAAAGTGTTGTCAAAAAATAGTTCCTCACATCCATAGTAGAATTATTGGTCCAAACAGGCATTACAGCACAGAAAAGGAAAAGGAAAAAGGGGGAAAAAACCCAAACCAAATAAATAAAAAACAAAAACACACAGCCACCCCAAAAAACCCAACCCCACAACCAAAGAAAAAAAAGGAAAAGGGAGAGAAAAAAAAAGGGGGGGGGGGGGGGGAGTAAGAACACATTTAAGATTTAAGTTCTCTGTGGATCAAACTTATCCTGCAGACCAAAGAAAATAAGAACTAGACCACAGATCTTAAAACCTCAGTTAAAGGGCCAGCTGTGAAAGATAAATTTCTGCTACATTCAGAACAGAGAAAAAGTGGCAAGTATGCTTCAGACAGTAAGGCTCATCTATATCTGAAAGTTGTTTTGCATCTTGGTCAGGTTAAGCAATATAATGTATTTTACATGAATTCTTGTATCACACCCTTCAGTGTAATGCAGTTAAAAACAGCGGTTTCTTCCCTCTGGCATGTACTACAGAAATAAATATGAACTTCCATTCACCCTAGTTTATATGAAATGAGAAGAGACATTCTTCACCAGTTTCCATACAAAGAACAAGAGTGTCTAAAATTTTAGTCCTTTCAGGTGTGGCTAACAATATCTTAAGGATACACTCTGGCAGAAATAGTGTCACATACTTCCAATTGACTAAAAAGGATGATATGAAGGAGCTATCCTACGGACTACACAATTAATTTTATTCCTTTTCTTTTCTCTTCTTCTCCAGCTAGCTGACACACTGGAACACTGGAGAAAGAAAAAGGAAAGGAAAAAAAAGGAGGGGGAAAAAAAGGCATTTTTCTGTTATATCTGTTCTCAAAGTAGTTTTGATATTTTACCTTTTCTGGTTTTCCAAATTCCATTATTTTCTAAACTAAGCTTGTGGTCACTTTGAGCTTGCTGGCTGTTGAGGGATGACTCCTGGAACTCCAGCAAGCACAAAGCACACTGTTCTGTTTTCCAGAAACAACAAATGGAAATAATGCGGCAGCCAAATCCTCTGGGGTATCTGCCACCCCCATAACTCAGAGACCCACAGGAACGGACCTGTGGTCCCTGTCAAGTCTCAAGAATCAATCTCAGGGCCACAGCACGTGCTAAAACACCTGGCAAACTCCAGTGAAGTGTGAAAGATGGAAATATCGCTGGGACTACGTTTTATCACACCACTAATACCGCCTGGCATAGCACAGACACAGTGAATGAGACCTTGACTCTGCTTATTCCGGTCCCTTCCACAAGAAAATAATTGGTAGCAAGTTGTCAGCTCACTATGCACTGCAATTCTGGCCAGGCCTAAGCTGTCAGTACAAGAAAGCAAAGAGTCCATCTCCCTTCCTCTCCACCCCTGCGTAGCTTGATGAGCAGTAGGAATTAGCCTTGCTTTAAATGCCAGACAGCATACAGACACACGTGGCTGTCACTGGAAATACACATTCAAATGTTTTCTCAGAGAAAGTTCTCTTTTCTTAACATGCATGGATGGAGAAAGAGGCCAGATTTAATGTGAGATTAAATTATAATAAATTCACCATAATTGTTTTTTTAATGAAATATTATGTTTATCGGGAGAGCAACTAAGAATAAAAATCATAATGAATCTCCATCCCTGCTGCATACAATTTCTTGGTAGAAAAGCATCCAATGAAAAAGAAAATGAGAGACGGAAGCTGCTCAACAATGCTGAAGGCATGCTCTCTTGCTTCTTTTTATTCAGTAAAAGCTGTCAAAAATCCACATCTTCTGATGTACTTGCATTTAGCATAGGGGCTTGTCGATTATTTATCGCTGAGTTCTGTCAGACTGGGATTAAGATGTCCTAAAAATCCCAAGAGGGTAATTCATCATAACACAATATAGTGTGTGAATAATGGACACCCACAAAAGGCTCAGCTGACATGATGGAAGTGAATGATAGGTGAATTGAGGTCACGGGCTTGATGTGAAGACATCGGACAATGTATACCCGGGCTGTCAGTCAAGCCATTAAAAAGGAGAAAGTACATGAATATGAAATAGCAAACACACAGATTGGCTTTTGTTTCCTTGTTCCTGACAGCTCAAAGCAAATAGATGCTGGAGCTAATGAACACATCCACACTGAGTGCCAGTGCACTTCTACAGTGGCTGTTACAACTCCGAGTCAAAGAGAAATAACTGTAAATGTTCCAGTTATGGATCAATAAGGCCAAGTGTGGGGTTTCTTTTCTAGTGATAATGTGGTTTATTTCTGCCTTTTGCCACTCCCAACATACTTGCGAGAACTATGTTTCAGTAACAAACAGTATTTTACATCAAAGCAAATTTACATTTCATATGCTTTGATTTACTACTTGTTTTACTACCACAAATCTATAAATCTAGGAATACCATTGACCCTAAACTATTCCTTAAAAATAGACTAAGCAAACAAAGTTAGCACCTGTCAAAAACATAGAAGTTAAATGAGAATCTTGCCTGAGTTCAACCAAGACTATAAAATTCTTGGTGTTCCAGTGAAAAGGACATTTCACAAAAGAGGTCACTTTACACAGGAAGACAATTTATGTTATTCCACTCCTAACTGTAATACACAATTGTTTCCATTCTGTGCACTCCTTCTTCCTTTCAGGTGCTTTTGTCCAATAACAAAGATGTTCTTTATCTTGCTTGCTCTTTCCCACCAACAACGACAGAATAAAGAAAACATTGCAAATACTATGTATAAGGGTTGCAGGATCCATCTGTTGTTCTGTCATCCCACTTCATCCACTTATGTATGTCACTGATTTTATCTTTCATAATAACACATTTACAGATACAAGTGCATATAAAAAATAACCTCATGTTCGCGTACAGTCTAGTCTAGTCTTTGAGTGCATTCTCAAAATGTCTTGTTTTTCCCACTCTTGTGTAAGTCAGTAGATCAACCAACCAGCTCGATGTGTCCATGTGTTACTCCTGTCTTCCCAGTTGCTGCAAATTAGACATAATTCAGTATCAATTAAAGCTGGTAAGACAGGTCCCAGCTGCAGCTTCTGTAGCTACCTTGCCTTCAAATTTTCCTGTATGTCAGTCTTATATCAGAGCCTGCCTCCTCAATCTGCTTCTTGCCTGACGATCCCTTTCTCCACTGCTTCCAGTCCCTCCTACTTCAGCCTGGAGCATAGCCCCAGCGCTGAAGAACCAGCTTATTTTCGCAGAGACAGACACATTGTTTTCAACTTTTCAACCACTCAGAATTTTCAATATAAGGCATAAAAACTCTGAGCCATCTTGAGTATTCAGGAGTAATTAAGCATCACGTCCAGTGCTCAGAAAGTCAGTTATATAAATTATACCTCAAAATCTTTTTCTCCTTGGGCTAAATTTAAGATTGCAAGTTTCCCCCATTGACTGCACATTAGCAAAACCCTAGTTTTAGGGATCATGAAAAATTCAGTAAAGCTTTGCCTTACTGAAAAGAGAAAAGTAAATTGTTATTGGGCCTTTTCGCTTTTCTTATTGACTTCTTATTGTTTATAAGTACAATTACAGTGTAGTTTTAAAACTCAAATATGAATGAATAAAATGAATAGTTGAATGTTGACCTGTTATTACCACAAGGACCAAGGAACAGAACTTTTTGCTTGGTTTATATGGCTATTATTTTGTGGATAAACTCCCTCCCTCAAAATGTTTACATTTATCAAGATATCTACCTCTTTATTGTTATATCTATATTAGCAAGTAGTATTTTACAGTGGAGCAGAGAAAGAAACTCCATCTGTAGAGTGAAGCCATTGGTGCTGAGATCCTGTATCCCCAGTACACCTCTCAGTGAGTTGACCCTGGACTAGCCATAGACCCGTAAAATGCTTATCAGAGGTTGGAAAACATTACAGATACTCCTAGACATCACCTTCTCTCCCTTTCCCACCTCTTTCTCTACTGTTTGTTAATTTAGCCAATGTTATTCTAAAGACATATGATAGTTACAGAGCTCCAGCTCAGAATATTCATTGCTTATGATTAAAAGTGCTAGAATAACATTAATATTTAGGTTGCCAAGACAAGTACTAAAAAATCAGGAAAAGACCATAAAAGTATATTCTTCCCTTTATACTGAGAAAACTAGATATTTGTGAAAAAAAATACAATGTGTATATAGGTAGTCAAGCAGAAAAAAAACCCTGAAAAATATATTTTCACCCATAAATTCCCCTTCTTCAGCACTGTATTAAATGGTATTGCACTCTGCCATTTTGAAATTCACTCTCTAGGCTGACAAAGTTTCACTTGAAACTACTTTCAGATGTCTCTGACCATTTACTTTCTCTCTGCTCAGTAATCCAAATCTCCGAAAGCTAAAATGATATTCCAAAATTTTCAGAAATGTCAATTAGATGTTATTTGGTTTCACATAAGCAACTACCTAAATAAAACCAAGCTAACAACCAAAAGTTTGGCCATCAAACTGTGGAATAGACAGCTTAAAAAAGGACAGCATATTATTTTCTATACCAGTAGCAAATTTAATATATTTTTTGTTATTTATCTAGTCTATAGATACAAGCTTTCTATCATTCTGAAGGTGACATTTCTAGATATCATTTGGGTTTAGCGATGCAAGAGTGATAAATGTTAAAAAATGTTGTATATGAAATATAAAAACTAGCATAATTTTGTATTATTTTGCAGTCAGTTCTACAAATCTGAGTTATTAATTATTTCTATTTTTGAAATGTAAGTGAAGCAGACACCTCCAACTGAATTTCAGTTGATGAATGGCAAGCTTACATTTATGTATATATATGTACAAGTAGTTGCAAGTAAGAACGTAAGTCAGGAAATGGCAAAAGGAAGATGTATGTGCCTGACATATGGCACAATGTTCCTGCAAGAAAATGAAGAAAGGAAATTTAATGCAGATGAGCTTAAAAAGATCCTTTATGAAAAGGCATGTTTATAGTAACAATGGCTGCATAAACATGAGGCAAGTGAAAAATTCTATAACATCATATGAACTAATAGTTTGTATTTTTATGTGGAAAAGATGTCAATGCTGTGACCACATGGACCTATAAAGAACAATAATACAACAAGCACTATGACAAAAATGTGAATCCACTCAGATGAGATATTAATAAACTTTAATGTGTTCTGGCATTGCATGTACCACCACACACAAAATAACTGACATTAAAAGACCACTCAAAATTAAGCAATGCCTGAATTAAATTTACCTTTCCAGGACTCTCTTTTTTATTTGTGTTGACGTTAGCAAGGGGGGCAAGAGAACTAGGAAGAAACCTGGATTAGAGTACTGGTACCTGCTACAAACTGAGCCCAAACCACAGGAAGGAGACTTGAGACTGAAGCCATTTCTGGTTCATGGCAGCCTGACATAAGGACCTGACCAGGTCTAAGAGTTAAGACATACTCCAGCATGAATGTGTAGAACTGATCAAAAATAAATATTTTTTTCTGGTCCTTTGTCACCTATTAGATTTACACAAGGATACCAACAGGCACATTCAAATGCCATCCTTCCCTGCAGTACTAGTTTCTGTTCCAAAAGCACAAGTGAAAAAGGCTTCAAAGATAAATTCTCAACTCTTTCCAACATGGAGACAAAAACGGTTTATCCTGTTTTCCAGCTTTGTTCCTGGAAATGACTAAACAACTTTTGTCTAAATGTTTTTAAAAATGCAGCCTTATTCAACTGTGGGGGAAAAGTTCAGAAAAAATGGTGAAAATTTCTGATAGAAGTAACCAAAAATAGATTTATATCATTAAAATAATGGTCAGTACTTAAAAACAGGCATGCCTCACTGTAGAACGATAACTGTAGACTTATTCTGAATTGCTACCTGAATACAGCTAATTGAGATTGAAAAGGAGGAATATGCAACAAATACGCACATCTGGTTTTGTCACATTTACCTTCAAAATCTTTATAGCTCATTTTATTCTCTGAGTAACACTTCTGTGGCATTTTAACGCAAACACCTGAGTTCCATCAATTACAGCATGTTAAAATGTTTTATATTTGAAAAATTCCCATTCACAAATAATTACATCTGTGATTCTCTTTTCATAGTCATCCTGCCACCTCTTGCCCCCAATTAGGAAAACGGGGCTCTTTCTCTTCATTTACCCAGATAAATCCTAAGTAGATTTACTAAGTTCACAGTCATCTTTACATTTCTCCTATAAATATCCTTGTAAAAAGATTCTTACACTGTTTTTAAACACAGATTTGTTGCATTCATAACTCAATAATGAAGAACTATTAGTTAATGGAAATTATGCAGGTCTGTACTGGTTAGAACAAAAGCTGGAGTAGCCTAGAAGCCTGTCTCTGAAAGGAGTGAACCTCCTGATCTAGAATTTTTACCTGCATCACAGTATTTAAAAATCTTTGATAGAACAGCTTTTTTAATTCATTTATATTTTGACATTCACAACAACCTACAGTCTAATTGTGTTCTGTGAAGAAATACCAAAGTATCTTTTGCTTGGTTTGAACAAAGCCAATACAATAATTTCATTTGGTGCTTCCTCATTCTTAATACTTAAAAAAATATCAAATCATTTCAAATTCACCTTCTCCATGTCATTTGAGAAACTACATGTTTCAGTCAGCCTTCCACCACGACCTCCGCAACCACCTCAGTCCTACTTTTTGCAAGCTGAACAGCAAGTCCAAGCCTATCTCATGTCCTGAGTAAACCGTGTGTCTTCAGTTTTAGAGGAAACTGTTTGCAACAAATCATTACAAGTTCATCTTCATAACATGCTGTAAATGGCCACAGAAAATCACTGGGAAGCTTTGCCACTCCTAGTCTGCCATCTTTATATCTCCTAAGTCCCTAGTTCAAGTCCTTTATTGCTTTGAAATGACGGTACTTTCAGAATATGATATTATTCAACTGGAAGGGCCGTATTTAACCTTCTGGAACTGTGGCTGGCTCTAGGTGGCCCTGCTTGAGCAAGGGGGTTGGACCAGATGTCCTCCGGAGGGCCCTTCCAACCTCAACTGTTCTATGATTCTGTGATGTAGCCTCAGGTTAAGATACTTTGGTTTAGGTATTTATCCTCCTCTAGTGCAAGTAGAGATATAATGATCACAGTCATTGGTGTCCAGACAGCACTTCAACTGAATGAAGGTGTCCACCTAAAAGTGAGCAGAATGTCTCACTAGAGTGAACGTAGATATCTATAACTGAAGCTGGATCTCTCCCAGTGTCAACAATAATTCTGGATACAAAACTAGAGACACGAGCCTACACCACTCTGCAAGAATGCATGGGGATTACTTAAATCCCATTTATATTCCATATGTAGATCCCTGGGTTTGCTCTTGAAAGGGATGAATGTCAGATGATAAAGACTGCTGCTATGGAGCTAGAATGAATAAGAACATGAATTCTGGTGGTGAGTTTTGGTTTGGTTTGGATTGGGTTTTTTAAGGTTATAGCCCTAGGGCAGAATTACAATACATTTGTTGTCTTTTGTGAATTTTCTGTATTTTGAGAGATCTGGGTCTTCTGACAGTTTAACTTTGATTCTATATTTTCTGCTTTGTGAGTCTGAGGTAATATTGATCTGTGCCTTTGGAACTTACTTTGTCTAACAACATTTGATAGTTGCCATTAAGCTGAGACCATTTGTCACTTTCTTTCACTAAAATGAGTCATCTTCTGAACATTTCCTTTGTTGTTTTTAAGGTCTAATATAGCTATTGATTTATTGTCAACACATCATATCTTCTCTGTTGATGGAATCTATAGACTTTATCCCTCCTCATTCTTATCCTTAATTGTCATCTGTGGAAGTTACAGACACTCTATCTTGTGCTCAACTCTGAAAGGCAAAGGGCTGTTGTGCTAACAATGACATTTATTTATTTTCTTACTCCTGTCTTTGTGTTTAGACATCTTTTCCCTCATGATGGATAACGATTCCCCTTCAGGAGTTAGAAGAATTTCTTCTGAAGATGCTATTTTGTTTGTTTGAATATAACAATCTTTTTGATAAGCAGAGAGACACATTACACTCAGTTAATTCCAGACGGATTTCAGGAATCACAAAATAATTTTGTTTGGAAGGGACCTCGGGTGGTCACCTGCTCCAGTGCTCTCTCCAAGCAGGGTCAACTTCAAAGTTAGATCAGGTGGCTCAGGGTTATATCCAGTTGTTTTTTTGATTTATCTCCAGGATGGAGATTCCAAAATATGTCTGGCAACCTGTTCCAGTGTTGACCATCCTTCTTCTTAAAATTATTTTTCCTCATATCTAATCACAGTTTCTCATGGTACAAGTTTTATCCACTGCCTCTTATCCTTTCTCTGTGAAAAATTTCAACAGTATACTGAAAATGAAAGAATCTGCATTTCAATAAACACTCCCAGTCTGTTAAAAATTCACATTCTGTAAATCTCATGAAACCTGCATTTGCTCTTTCTACAGTGGTAGTTTTTTGATAGCTTATGTAATTAATTTGTCTTCTTAAAGGGTCCAGAATCAAAGAAATAATTACATAAGCTATCAAAAAACTACCACTGTAGAAAGAGCAAATGCAGGTTTCATGAGATATACTACTAAGTTTCAATAATGACAATATATCCCTCTTAAAAGTTTCAACAAACTTAAAATAAGTTTGAAATGTGAAACAGAAAAATCAGGAGAAAAATGGGAACTTTTCAAAGACAGAGGTTTTCAGAATATGTCCGTGACCATCTCTCCATCATAGGAAGAGACATGCATCTGCTGTTTATTCCAATTAAAATTTTATGACAAGTTCATTGAAATTTCTGTAGAATTTGCATTTGTAATTTACTCAGGGTTGGGTTTTTTTGAAAAATATATATTTTGAAAATAATATTTAAGGTTCTGATACAACACTCGCTGAAATCCACCATGTGGATTCATACGAGTTTGAGACCAAGCATATGTACAGAGTAATCTAAGTAAACCCAGCAAGTTATGTGCAAAATTATGGTAACTATCACTACTAAGGAAAACATTACACATTCATTTTTACTGAAAGCAAATTTTCTAAAGAATCATTTCATAGAAGAAATTAATCTATTTTCCTTCTTTTATCTCCTACTCATTGCAGAGTGAAAACAGAAACTCTTACAAGAGGCAGTTAATGACACAACATAAATCCTTTTCATAGGAACTGAATGTGAAGATTTACCATTATTTAATTTCAAAATCATAATGAATAGTCCCCATGTAGTTTGGCTACTTTCAGTACTTGGAGTACTTTCATTATTACTTTGGCTCAGACTACACACCACAGGGAAACTGGTGCTGTAACATTTAAAATATTACACACCTCTTAACAAGGTTATTTCTTTCAAAGCAAGGACTTTTAAAAGGGAATGAAGAAACCTTCCCGGCAAATTTTATTCTGATTTAATATAATTGCTCCTTTATGTAATACAGTAAATGGTGATATGTCAATATATATAAATATAGTAATAAAATACCAAGCAATAAAAATATTTATATTACCTTTCAAGTACACAATCGGGTTTTTTGTGTGAGATTACTCAGAAGTTAATGGCTATGATAATTAACTAATCTTTTTGCCTGCTCCATTTTTTTTTGTGTAAGAAAATGAATGCAATGATTGTTCTTGTCTTACGGTTAGGTTTCTTGTAATGCGCTAGGAAATGCAGGTCAGGAGTAGACCTGGGGGGAAAACTGCTCTCTTGAGGCACCCAAAATTCTTGGTATTTCCAAAGGTGACCACTTTCCTCAAAGGATCTTCTTTTCCATGTTCCAAGGCTTACATCTACCTAGGGTTTTGAAAATTAGGTAGTCTGCAAAATGTTTTCTGGGAGATGGGATAATATCACGATGTCAAGAAAGACGGATTCAGTAGCTCAATTCCCCAGCCTGCATGAGAGTTGCAAGCATTTTACTCTCAAGTCATAAGAGAACTGGCAGCACGGCAGTAATAGAAGCAAATGCTTCTCCTAAAGGCAACTTATTCCATAACTAATCATGACAGGATTCACATTCTAAATCATTATATTAAAACACCTTATTAAAAGAAAAAAAACTTTACAAAATAAATGAAGAAATTACAAATTCCAATTCATATTTCATACACTGAAAACAGGAACTCAACAGATGCATATTTTATGAATAGAGCAATAAAAGTACAGCCAGTTTTCCATATTCATGAGAAGTGTGGCTCAAAATCATATTCATCTTCAGGAAAATGTAAATTCTCCCTATCACATTGTGTAACATTTTATAAAGGGAGAAAAATAAAGGCTTTTCTTTACATGACAGTTTGTTCATCTAGTTTGCCTTATCTGGGCAATCCAGCCTTTTTCCTCTTCATCTTACTGTACTAGGCTATTTCACCCCTCCAGTCTGTTCTCAGCTTTGTGTGTGCAACCATTGACTGGCAGCAGTAGCCTTTCAAGAATACTCTGCAGAGTTATTTGAAACATTTAATGACAGTAAACTGCTCATAAATAAGTTTTACCTAATAATTGACCTCAATGGTACAGTTAAACATTTTTTTGACTTTGCCTTGGGACTCCTAGCTGCCCAGCACATTCAATTATTGCCTCTAATCAGTGCTTAACTATTAATATGTTAAAGGATTTGACACTTTAAAAGGGAAGTGATTGAAGAAATTGCTGCTTTTAATGTGGCAGCTCTCACAGCCACACAGGGCACCTCCACTCCATGGTTCTTCAGCTAGTGAGCAGCCATCATCTGCATGCAGAGAGCCACATGCACCACTCTGAGGAGCCAAATCCTCATTTCTGGATGCTGCTTGCAGGCTGAACTGATATGGTGGCCTCTCAATGCCATGCCATGCCACCTGAATGCATGAGGAGAGCCATTCCTGCAGAACTACTCTGTGGATTTAAAGTCCTTCTTCTTTTGAAACATCAGCCGTGATGAGAAACAACTTCCAAAGAAAGGTATTACATTGGAGAAAAGTCTGCTTTTAGGGAGACCTGTCCATTTTACAGTGGGTTTCAGTGACATCTGCAAGTCTTCTAAGAATTTAGCTTTTTAAACATTCTCCCACTCATGGTATGAGTCAGCTACAAGTTGATGGTTAGAAGAAATTCCCTTACAATTTGAATAGCCTACAAGCTTTCCTTTGAAAAAGCTGGTGCCAGTCACTATCATAGACAGGATCCTACAGCGAACAACCACTGGCCTCATTCAAGATTGGCAACTGCCACATTATGGTTCAGACATGCCTTAGTCTGGTGCTCAAAGATCTCCACTACAGCTCCTGCATTAGGACACATGGCCCAATTCATCATAGCAAAGTAATATTCCTTTCCTTGATGAACTACTAAATGTTGTGTATGGTGGAAACACCATTCTCCTTTCCCGTAAGAGTTGCACATATTGTCAATGCAATCTTACTTCTACCAGACTGTTTATCCCCAAAAGCTTGGTACTTTCCTGTGTTGCTTTGTCTATTTTTACGTGCCTCTAACAGGCAGCACTGTTGCTGAAGCTCCTAGTCGGAGCCCTAATTAATGGTGTTTCTCTACCCCTCACTTGATCCACAGTAATAGCATGCAAAATGGAAATACCAGTGCATCAGCCAGAGCTCTTGCAACCCAATCACCAGCCTGTCAGCTGTAGAAGTGTGCTGCTCCTGTTCAACCTTTCCATTTTTAAATCCCCTAAATGAGCCTCGGTGGCACAGTCAGCTGCCATCCAGGGAATGACAGTCTTTAAAGACAGAAAGGTCTTGATACAAAGCAGACCAGAAGACTCTTGACACCTATCTATACTGCTGTATTCACAAACCTTTTCATTCATGGCACTCTCAAATTATACAAATTAACTGATGCTGAAATGCATCTAGAATATACATTTCCTCTTTCTAAGTCTTCACAAATACTCCATAGGAGAAAAATCCCAATTCTGCGCTAAGATTACTATTTGCACTAGTAATCCTGTCTATTAATCGCACTACTAATTCTTCAGATAATGGAAACTTTTGCTCCTTTGAACCTCAGAAAAAGGTACCAAGTCAATCTGACTCCTGCCAAATACTCATTGTGTTAAAAATCTTCTTATTAGGAATCAAAGCAGAAGAAATTGCATAAAACTAGATTTGGCTGCTGAAAAAATATCTCCATTCTAAATGGTAATGTAGTCAAAAAAGACCCAGTTGCATGGATCTCTGAATTTCCTGTAAGTATTTGTAAGGAAAAAAAAACCAACCCAGAATAATCTCCCTGACAGAGGGGAGAAAAAAAAAAAAAAGAGAACTGAGTTACCTATCACTTGTGAGTGCTTGCAACAAATTCCAGTTGAGAGAAGCTGAGTTCATCTCCATTTGGAAGCAAAGATGAATAACTATCATAACTATACATGCTGCTATATTTATCAATATTATAATTATGATATTTCACACAGCATTTTTTACTGTTTCCCTTCCTCAATTTTTTTTTCACTGAAGAATTTAATTTTCAAGTCCATCTGGTACAGCAGAGTGTTGTGCGCAAAAAATAGTACTCAAATGTAACAACAACAACAATGTCTTTATGTGCCCTTTATGTACTACTCTTTGCTTTAACATAGTCAGGTTCTTTATCACGGTCTATTCTTATTCTGTCATTGTTTATTCATCTAATGGTATTTATAAGGATCTGATTTGGATGTCAGAAAATAAAAGATTGTTTCAAGAGTATAGTACAAGTGGATAGTTACTTTATTCAAAACAAAAAAAGAAAATATATGAATGAGCAACTACTATGTGGACACCACATTTAACCTATTCTTCTGAATCTTCTTTACAATGTATATACATACTACAAATATTTCAGGACATTCATCATCATCATGGTGCCTCAAAAATAGCAGTTTCTAGAAGCTTCTACATAAAAACCAGAATCAAGCCATGCTACAGAAACTGACCCAGTTCTACTTATTATATAGTTCCCCATATTCAGAAGAATCATGCTCAGTTTTTAACTGAATATATATCTGAGCCTAATTCTAACCTGTTTATTCTGTTGGAACATATTACTTCCATAACTTTTGGCAGTAAACTGCAAATCCCACCAGAAATAGCCATTAGGCTGGATAATAAATCAGTGTCTTGACAAAGGTGTCGTATACCCATCACAGTAAAAAGCAGCTGCAGGTGACTTTCAGAGTTTGCCAATATGGCCACAAGTTATTTGAAAAAAGCAATGATACTAACTCACGCAACTGAGGTGGACCAATCTCTTCCAGGTCAGCCTGAGGACTTCACCTTTTACAGTAAGAATGCTTTTCTCAGTAATAGGGAATTTAACAGAACTAAGTCTCTTTCTAACTTGGACAATGAATAAAAAAAGATGGTAAAATAGACTGGAGGAGGAGGAGAGGAAAAGTATTTTTCCCTAGCCTTAGCAACACTCTGAATTCCAGTAGAGAACAGTCGGAGCAGTACCAGCTCCCCCAGGCACGCACGCAATGCTGGTGTGGGACACTGACACAGTCCCATAGCCTCTCGATTTTGTTCTGCAGTCTGGAGCTTCCTTGCCAAGTTCTCCATGACTGAAAGGTTTGGCTTTTTTTCTTTTCTTTTAACCCCTCCCTGTTCAGCAGAAGTTTATGTTTCTGACTCTCCACTTGGAGTCAGCAGGGTTTAAACACACACTTAAGCAAAATCCCATTGCTTCCTAGGAAACAGGTCTTGAAATCAGGACAAGATACAACACTTAGCTGACAGTTCTTCTGAGAAGGAGAGGTATGTTTGTTCTGTATTTACAGAGCCCATAGCACATGCTGGACCTCTGGTTCCCTGGATATTCAACAGCGACGCTTCATAATCATAAAGAACAATTCCACATGTCCATTGACCGCGTGATATAGTCTACTGTCTTATTTTATTCTGACTACCGCATACAGTATTTACTACAACCATGAATGTTTTAATCCACTCTGTTGGGTTGCTCACATCTTGTTTGGCCCTGCCACATTCCTACTGGCACTACTGCCACTTTCTGTTTCCTTGCGTTAAGCACATGATTTTCTTCTTTAGCTGGGAATTGCTGTCAGTGTAATGAATTACTTGCACTGCACGTGCTTAATACTGTAATCCTGGTAAGTCAGTGCTGTATCTTGCACATCTCAAGGAAAAAAAAGTTTCAAACCCACCACGAGATGGATAAGGAAAAATCACATCACAATCTCCCATTACGAGATGTGAAGAAAATCAGCACAGCTTATTTGTGCCTAAAGAATGTCCCATCAGTCCTCAGTGATTTTCTATTCACAGCAGGTACTACGTATTACCCTTCCAGTTCGAAGCATCTGTCGATACCTCAGGCTGCAACGAAGCGGCTGCGGTTTATTGGCGAGCCCTGGCTGGAAGGGTTCTCTAGGGAGGCTCAGATATTACAGGCTCATGTTAAAAATGCTACTGGAACAAATACATTTTTGCTTGGCTGCAATATTAAAAAGTGATGCCTGACCAGTAATTAAAGAAGCTGCCAGATAACACAAAATGTGTTGGGCTAGTTAATGTATGCAGATGTCACTACAGAGAGTGATCTCATAAACAAAACAGGAAACAAAGCACTAGTGCAACAAATTAACCTTTATGGGTTAAGCAGTCTGTGAGCAACAAACAGGGAGAGGATGTCTGTGTGGTGGTTTTTGGTTTGTTTTTTTTTAAATTAACTCACAAAAAGATCTTAATACTTTTGCCAAACAGGAAGAAGATGAGCATGTCATTAGGGTTTCTGACCCCCAGTTGCTCCACAGCCACTGTATATGGGCCATTATCCTCATTTCTATGTTTGAGGACTGTACATTCTTACTGTAAAACAGCTGATTGTGCTTGGTGCTGTACAAACACAGTGTTACTAGTTTGTGTCTGTCAGCATTTTAATCAGATGCCACATTATGCAAAAAATGCTGATAACACAGATTACCAGGCCTGCCTTTGCATAACACACCTGCCAGGATGTTCCCTGCTTAGTTAGGCAATGCTTCTAGAATGCCTCCTGGATTAAAAAAAAAAAAAAAAGAAATTAAATTTAAAAAACAATCAATATAAGAGGATATTATGACTCCATCTCGACAGGCAGCCAACCTTCCATAATGGGTGGATGAATCATAGAAAATCAGAGTGATCTTTAGTACTGCAACTAGACTGAACTGGGTAATTTGGGGTAGGATATGAAGGAACTTGTTTTCCTAGAGATAAATCCAGGATCTGGCATCCCAAAGAGTGCAGATTAATACTTGTCACAATTTTAAGACGGAAAGTTTGCAAGTGGTGCTGCATATATACTAATATTAGGGTTCCTTTGAAACTTTGCTAAGCTACTTGCCTTCCACATCCTTCAGCTGTTAATTCTTCAGGTTAATTAGAGACTGTATCTATGAATATTCTGTAAACAGTCATATGAAATAAATAATAAGTCTGATGTAAATCATTCCTAGGTGCTTTTTGAGGAGACAGACTTTTGAACCAATATATCATTACTGTCTGCCTTGTCAACTCTTCTTAGTTCATGCATTATTTACCTGCTAAACTATGGTGACAGTGGTGGAGCAGTAACACTCTGTTTTGAACCTCCAGCTGCCATCTATGCAAAACAGGTTGTATGCCAAAGAGATATGAAATATTCATGCTTTCTCTTGTTTTGTAACTGACAACATCCTAATGCATAGGTGACTTTAAAGGCGCAGTATTTTGGTCATTCATTTACCTCTTCCACTCAAAATATCAAAAAAAAGTGAGAGGCAACATAGGTAGCATTACTTTCCTGATAGTACCTCTCAATATAGGGGTTAGTCTTTAATTTATGGATTAATTTAATTTATTCTTATTATTCTTGTTATTAATTTAACTAGTCTTTAATTTATTGATTTCTCTGAACAAGTCAGCCTTTGGCTTTTAGACAAAAAGATGCAACTTTTGCTTGTAACCTGACTACTAGACAGCAGATTCAAAAAATTCTGAGAGATGTACAGAATTCATCATGATGAATAGGAGTTTCATCAGTTTTAGTATTTACCTTGTCAGTCATGTCTTATGGCATATTGACAAATCAAAACCTGACTCCCCTCAGACTTTGTTAGCATCATTCCCATTTTCTCCTCAAACATGTTCAGCCTTTCTCCCTGGTAAGATGTTTCTATGTGGAATTCACTGTCACAGAGAGCTTCAGCAAAACGGCAGAGGATGACAGATGTCTATGAAGTTGCATATATAAAAATGTTTGTACCATGAAAGTAGCTTTATTTTTGAGCACATCCCCCTCACCTTGAAATAAATATTTTAAATATTTCAAATAATATTTTACAAGTTTATTCTCCATATGAATGAAAAATTTAAATGCAACTTTTAGTTGCAATTAAAATTTAGAAGATGATATGCTTTACCTTACTCCCTTGTCAGTGAAAGCAATCTGGTAGCTTCAAACAAAAGGCTTCTTTCTAATAGAGTAATCCACAGTCTACATTTAGTCTTCACTGTTTCCTAAATTTTGGAATCGATAGTATTATGGACTTGTAATATACTTCTGTTTGTTTCTTATACTAAAATGTAAAAACTTTGAACAGGCACCATGCTCTATTCTGAATTTAGTAAAGTGTTTTGGGTACATTGCTAGAGTAGTTATAGTAGTTTTCATTTTCTAGGGAAGTCACGCAATTCCCTATTTGAAGAGTGACATAGCAGAGTAAAATGTAAAAGAAAAACACATCTCACCTAGAGTTTAAATCTATAAATGCATTATCTGATATTTTTATAGAAACACTGAAAGATCTCTTTTAGTAGTTCATAAACAGAAAAGGATCATATAATTACCAGTTACTACCACCCTCAATGTCAGAAGTGTCAGACGGATTTACTGATTTCATTTAGCCCTAAATGTCCCATTTTAAGCTGTCATACAAAATTTCCCAAGTCGCTCTCACAAAGACTTGGTACAAAAAACTCTTAAAGGAGTATTCACTCTTTCTGTAAAGAAATATTCTGCTTGGAGGTACTTTGTAATCCATACCTTCCTTGTTTTCTCTAAGCTAGCAACATTTTTGAAAGAAACATAATGGTCAGCAATCAGGTAAGAATATATTCTACTACATTTACTGAAATTGCTTAAGTTCATTATACTGTGAATAGTCCCACTCTTAGGCTCAAGTCCTTTCTTGCACCACCAAGAAACTAATTTTCTGAAATGCTTTCACAGCATGGTATTCCTTTGCTGTCGCGCTAGCTAAGCCCTGCAGATGGTCACATTCAGAAAGGACTAAGGGGTCATCACAGTCCTTTCCACCCCATATTCCTGCTATGGTAAGAAAACGTCATCAGAATTATGGGCAGCTGAGGAGAGGATTTTATACTTCCTTGGACCTCAAACTGACAAAAGCAATTCTGTTAGAGAGAAGAAAAGCAAAATGAATGAGAGTGAGGAAGCTTATTAGGCCAAAAGAGAGTAACAACAAAATTTCAGCAGTAAACATTGAAGTACTGAGGTAAGAGAAAGCTCAGGAAGGTTGGACAAATAGATATAATTCAACACTAAAGACATTCAAGACTAAAAAGCAGGAAAGGTTTAAAAAACTGAGTGACCAAACTGAAGGAGGGGAGGAGGAAGGTTTGCAAATAAAATACTGGCAATTTTTAGTATTTACTAATTTTATATCTGGGGCAAAAGTCAATGATTTATTTCCCAGTCGATGCCATCTGGAATACAGAAAGTAGATAAATAGAATTTAATTATTCTAGATCTGATTTCAATCAATAAAATGACTGCAAGTATATACAGAAATATAATACTGCAGATCCAATATTCACATACCAGTTAGCATGCACCAGAAAATAAAACCCATCTCTGCAATAACCACACTGCATCTTCATTTATATCAGTAAGCGTTTTAGAAAAATACATGAGGCAGAAGTCTGATAACAAATTCACACAGGAAGTTTAAACATTCAGCAGTAAAAGGCTATTGAGTACATTTAAACTCACGGAGTGAATATATTTCACATAGATCTGAAACTGTCTCCGTCTCAGAGCAACTGCTATCCATCATGTTACTATTTACTTATCTGCAAGGCCATCTGCTCTACTCACTGCTCTGTATCCTCAGCATGACAAAACTAAACAAGATTTACAATGACAAATGAGACCCACTTCCACACCAGAGATATTCAACTGAAAATTCAGAATTCCTAGTGGACACAGCAGAAATTAAAAGCTTTCTGGTTGCATCAGTACTGCATTCAATTGAAGGTGTTCACAAAATGCAGGTACCCTGTGAGGGTAACTCGGGAGACAGACACCGTTACCATAATGGCCTCAACTAGCCTCACTCACCCACAGCTCACTTCCCTGGCTCCTGCTAGAAAAAACCTTTATGTCACATTTAATTTTCTAATATGATTAGTTCTATTGATACGACCAGCATTAGTCATATGCTTAAACAACCTCGGTTCGTTGGACTAGCACTAAACATTCAAAACTGTACTGAGCCCTCAGGAATATCTCAACTAACACCAAATACTAGCCAGTTGCATGCTCACATACAAATTTCTTTATCTTCCACTTACATTTTTTAACTTATATCCACTTATTTTTCACTGTATTGGGTTTGCACAGCATGGCAAGGTTTTGGTAGCGGGGAGGGGGGGCTACGGAGGTGGCTTCTGTGAGAAGCTGCTGGAAGCTTCCCCCATGTCCGACAGAGCCAATGCCAGCCGGCTCCAAGACGGACCCGCTGCTGGCCAAGGCTGAGCCCATCAGTGACGGTGGTAGTGCCTCTGGGAGAACAGATTTAAGACAGGGAAAAAAGTTACTGCACAGGACAACAACTGCAGCCGGAGAGAGGAGTGAGAACATGTGAGTGAAACAGCCCTGCAGACCCCCAGGTCAGTGCAGAAGGAGGGGGAGGAGATGCTCCAGGCGCCGGAGCAGAGATTCCCCTGCAGCCCGTGGGGAAGACCATGGTGAGGCAGGCTGTCCCCCTGCAGCCCAGGGAGGTCCACGGGGGAGCAGATCTCCACCTGCAGCCCCGGGGAGAGAGGACCCCACGCCGGAGCAGGGGGATGCCCGAAGGAGGCTGTGACCCCATGGGAAGCCCGCGCTGGAGCAGGCTCCCGGCAGGACCTGTGGACCCACGGAGAGAGGAGCCCACGCTGGAGCAGGTTTTCTGGCAGGACTCGTGACCCCATGGAAGGGACCCACGCTGGAGCAGTCTGTGAGGAACTGCAGCCCGCGGGAAGGACCCACGTTGGAGAAGTTCGAGGAGGACTGTCTCCCGTGGGAGGGACCCCACGGTGGAGCAGGGGAGGAGTGAGGAGTCCTCCCCCTGAGGAGGAAGGAGCGGCAGAGACAAGGGGTGAGGAACTGACCCCAACCCACATTCCCCGTCCCACTGCGCTGCTGAGGGGGAGCAGGGAGAGAGAACCGGGAGTGGAGCTGAGGTGAGGCAGGAAGGAGGGAGGGGGGGGGGGAAGGTGTTTTAAGATTGTTTTATTCCTCATTAACCTACTCTGATTTGACTAGTGATAAATTAATTTTCCCCCATGTTGAGTCTGTTTTGTCCATGACGGTAACTGGTGAGTGATCTCTCCCTGTCCTCATCTCGACCCACGAGCCTTTCATTATATTTTCTCTCCCCTGCCCAGCTGAGGAGGGGAGTGATAGAGCGGCTTTGGTGGGCACCTGGCATCCAGCCAGGGTCAAACCACCACAGTTTGAAGGATTCCTTAGCTAGTAGGTGTTTGCAAATTCCATTTAATTCCATTACTTTAATAGTCATATTGGAAATAAATTACCAACACCTATACAATATGCTCTTGCACAGAAAATGTCACGTAGCCAATTAAGAAGCACAAGGAGCATTATCTGACTTAAGTTGTCATTCACAAAGCGAGTTCTCCAACTTGCCACTTTCCAAACTACTCACATCGCGAAATACATGTCTTTATGCATACGTTTAGTAAATGCATTCTCAGGGGTGCTTGTTCTTCAATATGTTTATGAATAGTTATTTACATATTTGAAATGAATAATTCAGTAACCATACTCAAATAAACTGGGCTTGCTTAACTTCTGTGAATCACAACTCCAAACTAACTAAAGACCAAAGACAGAATTCTAAAGCTTGTTAAAATATGTTTCAAGAAATTATACAAAGCCAAAGAACACCCAAAGTTAGACAACTTAATATGAAAAGCAGATTCTTCATGTAAACATAACCAAGAACAATAAATAGCTAGTAAAACAACACAGACTGCACCTTGCAGCAAGTCACTCACAAACATAACCAGATGTGTGTGTATATATGCCTCTGCCTTTCTCCTTATATACATAAAAAGTCCTGCAAAGCTAAGTGTGCAAAAATTGGGAAACACCAGAACTGGGCTGCCTGTTTAATGTAACTCTGTCTCTTTTGGGACCATACGCAGTCTATAATTAAATGGTCATAGTTTCAAAAGTCTCTTACCAGACCAATTAGACAGGATGGCCGGAGCTAATACTTCACTTCAGTTTCAGCATTTAATATATGGGTTTTTACCATACCGACCACAAACCATTCAGTCCTGCTTTGCATATAGAATTCTCTTTTGCTGGTTAGCAGGCCCAATACATCTGATACAGTAAAATACCAAAATTTCCCTTATTCTTCAGTAATATTGAATTCAATTCTTGGGGAAAAATATAGCTATATTTTTATTTATATACATATGTATTATACATAATTAATAACATTTTATATAAAATATTATTTATATCTTTGTTAGAGAGAGCAGAGTTTTTGTTCTACTGAATTTTCTTCTATACTATACACTGCGATAGGCATAGAAAATCATAAGTGTCATGCCAAACTGGTAAGCCACACACAAGGCATAATCTGATTATTCACTTCTGGAAGCTTCTTTCTGTCTCAGTGAAGCAGTGCCAGGTGTAAACTGTGACTTCAACCTGGAATGTATCAAGATTCTATCACATCTTTAATATAACCTTAACTTCTTTCATTCTGATTTTTTATTTGTTCTTAGACATGGAAATATTCATAGTGAAGAAGAAAACAAACCAGTTGGTAATGAAGTAAACATAGTACAGGTGCACTAATATATAAAAATGTAATACAGTTATTTTAAAATATGTATGTCTACATATGGATTGGGATGGAATAAGAAATGAATTATAAAAGATAATAAAATAACCTCTTTCCTACTGTATTAACTTCAAAATATGTAACTTCACAACATTGCCCTTGGACTTGATGTTCTGATGCATTATTTAAGCAATGAGATTTCCCTAGTAACTCTAGAAGTTATTAATACATGATCTCATTATTTAATCATTTTGTGTTTCAAAATACAATCATCCATAATATGTCTCATTACATCACAATCAGAAAAGCAACTGATAACAAAAAAAGGGAAAAACAAATTTGACTTCAAAGCTTTGTTGTTTTTCTTAATTGCTAGTAATTGTAGTTCTTTGTGCAGCAGTTCTCCAAACGACAGGGAATAGTAACTATTTTTTTTTTTACACAAAAAGGCTGCACAAAGTTGAAAGAAACCTTAAAATACTTTGGCTGAGTGTTGTAATTGTACTTGCATCAGAATATTCCATGACAAATTTTCTAATTTGATACAATAATAACAAGGGAGACAAGGATAGCCAGTAAACAGGCAGAAATACACAGAATATAATGATTTATAACTCCTCCGATTTCAACAACAGGCTGCCTCATTTACAACTCCTATCAAAATGTAGATCTGAACATAGACATGTGGCTCATTGGGAATTAAATAAGTTTGTCTAAGTGTTACGAGATTAACACCTTCTTCCTTCATCCATTATCACCTGATGATGGACTAGGGATCTGATTGACAGGACAATGCTCAAACAGGGTAATCACCTGGAGAAAAAAAAAGTTACATTCTTTATTTATCCATATCTCTATTTCATATTCATAACCTCTGGGTTAGGGGAAGACTGGACCAGATAACCTCACAAGTTCCCTTCTACCCTAAGTTATTCCATGTTTCTAAGAAAGGCAAAGATGTATATGACTAATACAACTTTAAATATCTGAAGCTTTTGAGTGTGATCAAAGTTGAAAAACATTTAACAGACAAAGGTATTGCTTTCTCTACATATGTCAGACACTGAGTTTTTATCTTAACTACACTTCATACAAAACTGATGAAGTATTCTCTCTGGGACATATAAAATAGTAACATTTGTCAAATTTACATAAACACTGAAGCCTGTGCAACATCAGAGTCAAGAAATCCTTCCTCAGTCTGACTTTCAGGTAGATCGCTAGTCCTAATAAATATTGGTGCTTCACACTTTAAGATAGAAGCAATGCAAAGCAAGGGAAAACATGTAAACTATTTCCAGGTTTTCATAGTTTTTGTTTTGAAAATTCCTCTTTCTGCAAAGAGTGATGTTAAGGTAAACAGGTTTTAAAAACAGAGGAAGAATACATGTGTAAAGAAAGCTAGAAGAAATTTTACAAACCATTTTCAAATCCATATCTTTTTTATATAAAATCAATAAGAATTCTTAAGCATTTACTTGGTGGAGCCAAAATCATTTGGATTTTTACCACAGCTGTTCATCTGATGGTTAAATGAAATTATAGAGCTTTAGAAAAAAACGTAACTTCCTATTTTATCACAATGGCAATTTTATTCGATATAATTTATTTCAGATAAAGGTAATACTATTATCCTCTGGTACTCCAGGAGTATTTTTTCTTCCTCAGTCTTACAAACCTTTCCATTACAGCAGTGTCACACGGCAAATACTACAGCATGGTGCATCAAGCCCTGACAGCAATAGCTTCTGATTTGCCTATTACTATCTACTATCCCATTTTCAAGTGCCACAAGTGACTCCAAAATCTTGTGTGTTCAATACTCTGTTGACTTCCACATTTCCTATTTTTCATACAAGCTAGACCAGGATAGGGGACACAGCAGCAGAAAAGACATGGCATGCAGATGGTTTGACACACAAATATTTTAATTAGTCAGCTACTCAAATCCAGACCTTGGCAATGCATAGGAGAATAATTATGAACATGAAATTGAGCTAGACAGTATGTAAGTACTACAGGATCGTGTGGCATGGTTTATGATGCACGAAATACCAAACTGAGATACTAGGGGAGGAAATTAGGCAAGATAATAAATGACATTGTTCCAGAACTCAAGAAGCATGGAGATGAAGCGGCTTTCAGCATAAGCCTGTTTTATCCACCATAGAGCTTTCCCATGCATGTTTTCCTTTTTTATATATAGCTAGCTTCATTGGCAGCATGCCAGCTTTGGAAAAAGTATATAGCATTGTTGCTTTAACAGCAAGTTTTATGATAAAATTATTCTTTTGGATAATCATTTCCCATTAACACTGGCCAACAGAGAAAATGGCAATATTCTGTTGGTAAGGAAGATGCTTTGTTCTACAGGTAAGTTCCACGTATTCCTTTAATTTTATAAATATAATTTATAAATGCCTTATTTTTTTGAGTGCTATAGCACCATTGAGTTATGCAGTTTAAAAATATATATTGTTTGCCAACATTACTTATCAAATGAAATTAATCTCATGACAAATGAGGATAGCTGTGACAATAGCCTCAATTCAGAGGCAGAACCAACACTGCAGATGTATTAAGCCTCATGAAATAGGCTTAATAAAGACTCAATCAGACACTCATAAAATATTACGCAAACAGAACCAAGCATAACTTGATATTGTGGCTTAGGAACTAAAGTATCCATTATTAATAAAATTCCCTGTCACCACAGGATTTTTATTCAACTGTGATAAAACCAGACATACTGCTTATCTGTGACAATTAAAAATGAAGATGCTTAATTTTCTGAAAAATCTAACATTTCTTGTCCACGCTTTGTCTCCAAGCTATTCTTTTGTATTCCTTTATTATCCCATTAAAAAATTCCAGTTTCTTCGTAATTTGTTTACTAAGCTTCCTCTGGCATTTGATGCTCTTCACAGCCTGTCATAGCAGGATACATTGCTCATTCACTTTCTTTATGAAATACAAGATTTTCTATGTTGTTCCTTTTATGACCAAGGCATATAAGAAATTTACCTAGTATTAATTATATTTGTCGCTGACTAAACACAACAAAAAAAGGTGGGCTTTTAATTAGCCTTTCCACTCTTCAGTCTTTTATCATTATTTCTTAATAAATTTGACAGAGAAATCTGAGCTAAGTAGACAGAATCTAAATTTAGTTCCTTCTCAGTAAGATCAGGTGATGTAAGGCTGATAAAACTCTGGAAAGACAAACCCAGTAAATAACATATGCTCACAGCAAGAAGAAATTGCCTATTGAGTTTAACTCTAAATGAAAGATTGTACCAATTAAATTAATTTTCCCATCGTCCTTGACAATGATGCAAAGCTTAGAATTGCCAAGTCATTAAATGTTCCTTAGGTGCCCTGAAATGTTCACACAGCGATTTTTTGCTGACAGCAACAGCTTCTCATTTCACTGCAAACTTCCTTTTGCTTCGAAGGAGCAGATGAGCGTCCTGCATGCAACACATCCAACTCCCCCAGAGTATTATGGTCAACCTTAGATTACAACATCATCAACAGCACCATAGCAGGGGGAGAATACTAAACTCATAGCTAGGCTTATTGCCACTTCCAGAGGCATGCTTGGGGATATCACCATTCTATAACTGTTTTTCTATCTTTGGTCTATCACATCTAAAAATGGAAAATAACCCCAAAATGTATGAACCTTAGCTTGTGGCATGTATTGTGGTGACCAGCATGAGTATTTGATCTTAATCAGGGACACCGTTAGCACAAATAGCCGGTGTATTTTTAGGACTGATTCTACTGTTCAGGTTCGGTGCGCCCTTTTGGAAGGTTGTGCTACAAGAAGGCTTTAAATAAGGAAAAGACCACATTGCACCTACTGATAAAACTGTAGTGAACTGCAGAGAAATCAATAGAATTTGTAAAGTTTTGGTCCTTACATCGGGCCATCCTCTAAAGCATAACACAGAACCCTGGTGAAGCTTCACTCTTCACATGGTTGTGATGTGATCTGAGGGGTACATGCTTTAACTCTATCCATCACCCCTACTAAACCAAAAACTGTAATTATTCTAGAGATTAGCTTTAGAAACCCTGCATCACTGCTTTTAGTTTCACTTGACTTCCATCCATATTTTATACTAGGTTTTTTTCTCACTTGTGTACTTTCAGAGTTATTCATTACTCGTAATGTTGTCCAAACACATGTTCAAACAGAGGAGCATCACTTTACAACAGATGAATAATCCTGGACTGTCAGTTATAACTCAGCCCACGAATTACTGGTCATGCTGAGTGAGATGCTGTCTGGGGACTTGGTTTGTTTAATAAGTCTCATTTTCATATCTGCCTATTTCCCCAGAAACCCACTCTGTCATTAAAGCACCTAAGCATCTCCCAAATAATCTCCCAGATCTAATTATAATAGATATTTATTATTGAAATATCTAACATTATTTTAATATCAATTGCATAGCCCATGCTATGATTTAATTTTGAAGTGCTTTACAATACCTCTTACAGACAAAAAGTAACAGATTTAATAAAGACACACTCACAAGTGTGGTTTCAAACTAAAACTGGACATCACATGATGCTTCAGTGAGCTTTAGCGACAGCACTGTGTAAACTATGCTTCTGAACAGAACCAAAGGGAAGCCCAAGTCAACAACTGTAAGCTGTCATATTACAGAAGACAATTTTAGGGATGCTGTTATAAAATTAAATGTATTGTGTATTATTATCAACTAGGAAAAGACCACTGATTAAACACATGATAGCAGCCTAAAAAAACATGATCAGCAGAGAGGATGACCGGAGATTGTTTGATCTCTGGCTCTTCCAATACAAGTTTAAGGGGGGATGGTTGAAACAAAGAGAAGGAGATGGTTCTTTGCACACCAGGCAGGCTGCAGAACTTGTCAGAGATTACTGAGAAAGCTAAAAGTTTACATCTGTTTCGAACAGATTAGACATATTCATGGGAAGAAAATCTACCAAGAGTTATTAATGCAATTAAAACCATCTGTGACCAGGGAAATCCCTGGATTGCAAACTGCTGGAGGCAAGGAGAGCATTTTAAGGAAGTAACACTATGTCTGTCTTGGTTTTACATCCTCTCCTACATATCTGCTTTTGACCCTTGGAGAGAGGATGCTGAGGGACAGGCTATGGGACTGCTCCAGGATGCTTTTCTTGTACTGAGAGAAGCAAACAGGCATATTCTGGATACCCACCCCTCAGTGGGGTAGAACACAGTAAACTGAATCTGATAAAAAAATTACGTGTGCCAAAAAGTAGTCATCTTCTTGGCCTCAAAACCTTTCCCATGTACAAAACACCCCCCCCCCAAAAAAAACCAGAGAAAACAAATCCCGTGTCTGAAGTCCTTAGACAGGAACACATGGGGCAACTCTGTCTTACAATGGATAACAAATGTTCTGGTCAGTTCCTTCTCAGCAGGAATCAGTTATATCTTCTGTGCACCCAGGTAGGAGTGGGCAAAATGAATACACTGACAGCAAAACAAGACCTGTATCATGTCTTGCCTCATTTCTAGGGACATACTAACTAGCAATATATAAGTATGATGCCACATAAAAATACATATATTCAGACCTCAACATTCATAAATTGTTGCCACAAGCCTGATGGCTAATACAAGAAAAACTGTGCAAAATATGAGTAACAACAAAACAATAAATGCCTCCTGCTTTATTGACTGACGACTTTTGACACAGATCAGAAAAGATGGAATTTAAAGTCAAGACCAATGGCGTGAGTTTAGGACAACAAAAGGCCGTCAGACCCTTCCCATTAAGCACTGCTAAGTTCACATTCAAAATTTAACCCTTTGGTCTTTGTTTTGGTTTCTCCTTGCTTTTGTGAGGCATTTTATCAGAGATTCTGAAAAGAAATGACAAACAAAGCTATAGTGGGAACATGATGCTATGCTATACAGTGATGTTTACTTTGGGACCAATGAAATCCTGCAATTTTTGTATCACGATATTTCTGAAAAATTGATTCCTTGTTTTTTTACAGACTAAGTTGATTAGTATAACCAGCAATCCTTTAGCCTCTTCTCAAGTGCAAATACCTTTGAAATAAAATGTAGATACATGTACAAGGCCTTCTCACACCAGTTCTCAGAAACCTAAAAAAGATGCAAGGCAGCAGGTATGCAGAGAAGTATTTCTCCAGCAGCTATGGACTCATGAAGCTCAAAAAGGATGCAGTATGGAAGAGGGAAGAATCAATGACCTGAGGCTACACTGTGGCAACAGGTCTCTGCTTGTATAGGAAAATCCACTGGCCTTTTCAATGGTGATTGTTTAAGTTGCTTATCTTCACTAGCTAGATCTCTGTGGTGAACCAAGTAACTGGTTCAGAACTGCACTGAAGTCCTCAGCCACCTCAGAGTCATAGCACTGCAGAGTGGGAAGGAAATGTAAATACACATACAAGACAATAATTTGTATTTCAGCCAGCCTATATGCATTTTCTGTTAATTCTCAGCATGCTCAATATTGTGTATAATACCCCTGGTGGCCTCTGGATAACGTTCTGTCCGTTAGCTCCTCTTTTAGGACTCCTATTTTCTTGTGGTTTAAGGCTCTCTGCCAAGGCTCATCTTGATTATATACATTATTTCCCACCAACTGAGGGGCTGCTGTGCTCTATCAGGTTCACACACAGTAAGTTATCGATGATATTTTACATCTTCCTAACTAGAGATTTGCCTCAAACCACAATGTGTCTCTGTTAATTAATGGGGTTTTCATAAATTTCTATTGAAGACTTCACTGGCTGTTTGTTTTTATAAATCATGACATTAGCTAACAGATAACAGATGCTGATTTCATCCTTCCTGCCATTTGTTATTTTGCATATTATTTTATTATAAGACCAATCATTGTTTCATCAGCAGAATACTGAGTCCAGTTTTTAACATTAAATTTACACGATATCAATGATAAAAATATCTCAAATGCAAAGTAAGATTTGATTATATTAGTTGGGCAATTTCCTATCCAAAACATGCTTTACAAGACATTATTAATGAAATATTTCTGACTCAACTCATTAAAATATAAAACCTTTCACTCCTAGCTCTTCACTAGTTTCCCAGGAGAAAGACACGAGTCCTTGCTTTTCAACTTCTCTGACAATTTAGATTGCAAGTTGAGAGATGATTCACAATGAAGGCCAAACACCTCTTATTACATGAACCAAAAAAAGAAATAATTTCCAGAGCTGAACAATCATTCCATGGCCGTACCTTACACATACTGAAATGCATATGGATCATAAATATGTAGGTGAAATCCAGAATTTAGAATATCATGATACTTTATTAAATGGTAACAATTGTTTTGGGACACATGCCCAGCATGCGGTTAATACCCCTGTTCCTCAGATGCAAGGACATAATATGCTTAGTATTATTCTGTCCTTACTTCCGAATTGCAAGCAAGAAAACCAATAAAATTATAGTTTCTGGAGAGTTTCTTCTTCATAGCTTTTTCTCCATAATATACTTTTGGATCAAAATTCTGTTTTTAGAAACTTCTTTCCTAGACAGGCTCACACCTTGAAATATGTATCTGTACCTAAAGAATAAAATCAAAGCACAGAGGAAGGAATGACTCTCACTCTGGAGGACAAAGCTAGAGTAAGAGTCGTCTCTCACCAACAGAGAGGCATGACCTCAAACCGGAGTAACTCCCAACCTGGCTGTCTCACAGCGTTATCATATGTCAATCTTTTCAGGGTCAGTGACTGGCGATAACATCCTAAGAATTCTCTAGTTTCCTAACTGTCTCTGACACTTATGAATAAATATCTCCTTGTCTAACCTTGCCACATTTATCGAGTATGTAGGCTGCAGAAAGATGCATTAGAGGCTTTGAAGGCTCAGTTTTTTACATAAAAAGAAAACATATCATACGAGCAAAGCACAGTTCATTAGTGAGATGACCAGCCAGCTGTAATCAGATTTGCTCCTTGCAATATGCTCACAATAAAATCATTAATTCTTCTGATAACCTGTTATTAGCCAATCTCAAGAATCCATCTTCAAAATTCACATCTTTCAAACACATCACTTCCAACACAAAGGTTCTCCTGAGAATATTTTTTTTCTCAGTTTCTTTGATATCATCCTTTCCTACTTCTCCTCCCATTGCTTTGATCTCTGCTACATCAAGTTTAGCAGAACCTTGTCATTTTTCTGCAGGATTCTTATGGGAGTTTCATAGGACTTTGACTATGGGTTTGGTTTTTTTTTCTTTATTCTCCTCTACATTTTGTCTCCATGTTACATTATCCATAGCTGCAAGTTCCACTGCCATTCACTAGCTACTGCTGATGATTCACAGCCTCACATGTTTATTACAAACCTGTAACTTGCTCAGACTAAAACCTTTTGGTGGGTTACTGACAATCGGCTCAATTCCAGCGGCTAAAATCGGACTCAAACTTCCTTCTCCCCAGTAAAACAAAGGAAAAACACCCAAACGCTGATAAAAGCCAGGCTCTAGCAAGATCCTGAGACAACTTCCCATGGTCCTACGGGACACTGCTTATTCATCCCCTGTACGTCACCCGCTGTCATTTATCTTCAGCAGCTGGGGCAAACCGCTTCATTTTAGCTTTCTCTTTGTACACCTCCTGCACCAACACGCCCTGTCATGCTAGTAGGACAACACACGTACCAACCAGCAGCCAGGGTTTACCGGGCCTCCGGCACGCCTGCCAAATTCCGGCCGGACGCCGAGCACGCGCGGCCCTTCACCCCTCCGCCTCTGCCAGCGGCTCCCCCAGACCTCTACCTTCAAGGCAAAAAACAACCGCAAACTGCCATTTCTGAACCGATAACTCGCGTAACCGACTCACACCGGGAGCGGACGTCCGGCGGACCGAGCCCCCACAGGCCGCACGCGCACCCAGGGGCCTTGGCGAACCGTTGGCTCACGGGGGCGCGCAGGGCTGCCGGGGGCGCGCAGGG
>NW_010973187.1:9904119-10043372 GCF_000737465.1 Haliaeetus leucocephalus
CCAGCCCAGCAGTTGCTACGCGTTTGATTTTTAAAAATGCGTCTTAATTATGCTCGCCGATGCGCTCTAACCGAAACGCGGTCATTAAAAACTGCTCAGGTAAACGGTGCGCGTTAGAACTTTTCACCCCAGCAGAGTAATGCAGCTGTAATGCCTTTTATCTTGAAAAGTACAATGTAATTTTCAATTTTACACATTAAGTCACAAATTAGAAAGATAATAAAATTTATTATATGAATGGTATTATGAATGATAATATAATCGAGAATGATTTCTTCTTTTTAAAAAAAGAATGTGAAAATCCTTAAGTACCCATCCCATTAAGTAGCAACAGCAGCAGCTTAAAATTGAAAACAAAATTATCTTGGGATTTTTATTACTTTTATCTCTTGTGAATTTTTCTCTTCTCTAGGAGGCTTTATTACTACCAGAATCTCAGTGTGGATTTTGGTCGAACTCAATTTTTAGGTAAAAGTACTCCAATATTTATGCCTGATTTCTCTGCATCTGGCAGGAAAAAGGGGATCTGACTTCTGCAGTATGAGTGAGCAGCAGTAGTGCTTCTCTGTATTTCTCTCTCCTACAAAAAGCATGTACCAGTGATAGAGTAAAACTTAACCAGCCATCCCTTTCATTACCCACCAGTAATTGCAGCATTTATTTTAGCACTTAAAACTCAACAACCACTACGATGATCCAAAAGCACAAGTCCCATCAGGATTTAAGAGCATAGGAAGAATTCTGAACATCATTAATGTATTATAATATGAATTATACCCTTACGTTCTTAAGTATATAGTATTTTTAATAATCACTGCAAGCTATGTAGAGTATATACATTTTAAACAGCAGCACTGAGAACATTATGAGTTTAACGTTGCACACTGGGATGATTTTTACCCCCGTGTGTAAGCCTACAACAGGACAGCATCCTGGGCAGCACAGTTTGTGTATGTTACTTCATTTCTTTCCCAGGCTGGACACCTTTACTCGGCTGAAGTTATGTCCCCCAGCACAGTCTGGCAAAGCTCTCTGCACTGTAACTCAGCACTCAACGAGACACAGAGCCATCACCTGAGGACAGCCCCTTCTGCTTGCTTCTGCTGTGTAAAAGAGTTGGAAGGACATGATACTCACGCTTTAACTCACTGGACCAGGTGCAAAACCAGTATAAATCACCATCTCTCCATTGCATGCAATAGTGTTAGGTCAGTTAACACTAACTGAAAATTTGGCCCTGAAGTTGTTTATGGGGAGGGGGTTGCACAGTTGCTTTTATAATTCTCTTTTTCAGTCAAAGTTTCTGGGCAGCACTACTCAGACATGCACAATGCTGCAGCACACCTGCAACATTAGGATAAATTCCAGATACGTACCTATATTATCTCTTTTAGCAAAGGGGTTGCTGTACTTTAAAAAAATCAGTTGTAAAAGCTACTGGACCTTTTAAGTAAGTTTGGTGGCATCAGGAATAACACAAGCAACACCTCTATCAGCTGACATTTTGAATGCACGAGTGTGAGCTATAAAACCTCAATTTGCACAAGCGCTGCTATCAGAATTTGGGAAATAACACATTAGCTGTTTTACAAACCAGATTATATTACTAGCAGGTTACGCTGGCATTTGTTCTACACCTTGGTGGTGAAAAAGGCTAAGAGATTAAATATTGTACCTGTAGCCCAGTCAGCAACTTTGCACACCACCAGGCGGATTTTAAGTATTTTCTGAGTTTTCATTTGCAGTAAGCAAAATTTGTGCAAAATTCTTCATCCCAATATCCTAAAAATATTTTATCAATGCTATAATCTGCATATGGGTTATAAAACCTAGAAGAATGGTAAGTTTAATGGAAGGAAAATATTTAAGCATTGAAATCAAGCAATAAATGTTTTATCCAGAGAACATTTTTAAAACAAAACCATATGTTAATTGTATGCTAAAACTTCTCTTAATTAATAACTAAACCAACACACATAAAAAGGCACTTCACAACAACTGATACTACATCAGCCAAAATTAGCTGATTACGTGGCTTTTAGCAGCAGTGAGCCTGCTCTACTGATCTAAATCTAAATGCTGAACTGCTGAACCCATTTTCTAGGATAAATTTAGCTGTTCTTTCGTGTTCCACTTTTCTTCGGTACTTGGATCAGTTATGCAGTGTATAATTATACCAGCGCAGTCAGACAGCACTTTCCATCTGAATGTCTCAACATGCTTTTCAGACTTAATTGCTTTGGACTTGGAAATCCTTCATGACGTAGATACTATTAGTCAAATTTAATAGAGGAAGCAGAGTCACGGAAGAGGGGAGTACCCAGAAGAGGACTGAAGTGAAGCCTCAGTCTCCTGAAATCTACTTTTTGTTGCCACCTTGCTTTTGGAGACATGTGAAATCAAGATGGTCTTCAAGTTTAGCTTCTGGACTTTCTAGGAAATACCTTGCTCTTGACAACGGTAAGTAAGCTTGACACCTACCTTACACATAGACCCAAGTAAAATCCAGACATTAAATAATTCCGCATTGTCCTCCCACGTACTTTGAACGTATCCATTCTCAGAGGATGCCTAACGCGTACTTAAAAGCTCAGGCATGGGGCAAGGTGCAGTGGTATCTTTCCCACTCTTTCTAAACACACAGCATCTCTTGGTACTAGGAGTTAAGTACTTATACAGAACATGAGACCAAACTCCATTTTTTTCTCAGCATGAGAGAAAACTCACACCTTGCACCTCTGTGGAGAGTGTTGTATCATTTCATTTTATATGAAAGACACCTTTCCCTATCGAGCTATTTTTTAGCAGAAAATAGACAGAATTGCTTAGGGTTTTTTTTTTAAAGAAATCTAGAAAACTCCCTTCAGCAGTAGTTTTTGGCCGTAGATGTCAAATTAGCTACTCAAATAGTAGCGAGGAAAAAGGTTTAGACATACCTATATTCTCAAAATATTTTGTCAAGTAAATGAATTTAATATACATGAAATCTCACCTGTTTTGCCCAAATTTGCCCAAATTTCCTTATCAGCTGACTACCTTTGGAGCTTGGACAGAAGGGAAAATAAACCCCACATTCCCATTTTTACACACGGTGTCTTATCACATCTTTCACCCTGAAGGCTTCCTAAAATGCAGCATAAACTTCAGAACTGGAGGACACCTCCCTGTTCAGCCCTAACAGCTGAGAACACCACCTCTTGCCGTTTTAGTACCTTGTCTTATCAGAAGGACTGAAAATTGCACCTCTGGCACTTGGAGCCTTGACACCGGCTTGTCAGGATCAGGAAGCTGGTTTTATTTTCATATTTGTTTTTCTGGGCTGTGGGACTTTCATTCAGAGGACATGGTTCAAATGCAGAATAGATGTTGTCTGGTAACAGCTGTGCCCAAGCTGAGGGAAGAACTGAGAACAGTAACAACTATTAATGCTACACACTGCTTGTGTTAACAAGCCCAGCTGAAAGGCAGGGCTTATTATGTGGAATACAAGATCATGAAAAGGAAGGATACCTGCATAGCAATGTGCTGTATTAAATGATGAATCAGTCATGCTGAAAGGGAGCAGAGAGGTAAAATGCTTATTAGCATTTCCCAGACATATCTTGCTTATCTAGGTCACTATCAAGTACTCTCTACTTCTTTGTCTGCCAAAGATCTAATTCTTTTATAATGCCTAGAAACACATGATGAAGTAAAATAGCTAATTAATTGTTAACATGGGTGGCATCATGTGTTGTTCATGTGTACCTATGTAGTTCTGCAGTTACTTACACAGATGTAGATGCGGTATCAGAGAAAATGAATCCAGAATACACCCTCCTTCTCACCCTGAACAGCCTTTTTACACCATCTTGCATTTTGCAAGCAGTATGGGCTGTCACCAACACAGAATTCACAGAGGTCATAAGACTGGAAGGATTCAGCAGCACAGCAGAATAGAATTGCAAGGGGAAGGTCTCCATGGGAGTTGCAGGAGACTCCTCCAGCATATGTTTCAACAAACCAGGAATGCTAAATCCTCCTCCTTAGGTACAACCATACAATGAGGACATAGCTGTTTATAGGATCAGCTGCATCCCAATGTTCTCAGGCAAGCCCAGCCAGCTATTTCCTCTAACTCACAGTTCTAGTTAGGAGTTAGGGGTAGCTCAGATGCCTGGATAGAAAAGAAAGCACTGATTCCTCATGGATGTTGTTAAGGATGTGAAAAGAAAGTAATCTCAGAGCCCTGTAGTGAATATATAGTCACAGATCCAGGCCTGGCTTTCTCTTTGCTATTACTGTTTAGATCAAGTGCAGGTGGTTAACTACCAATCATTTGGATCCCTGTATTAGCATTTAAATACCGGAATGTAACACCATCACAAGAATACATGAAGGAGTATGAAAAAACTGAGTATACTGACAGGTGCCCTCTGTTGAGCATTTATACCGTATTAGGTTTGTGTGGCAAGGTTTTGGTAGTGGGGGGAAGGGGGGGTGTTACAGGCGTGGCTTCTGTAAGAAGCTGCTGGAAGCTTCCCCTATGTCTGACAGAGCCAATGCCAGCCGGCTCCAAGACAGACCCGCCGCTGCCCAAGGCCAAGCCCATCAGCGATGGTCTCCTGCTAGCCTCTGGAAGAACAGGTTTAAGAAAGGGGAAAAACTGTGCAACAGCAGCCAGAGAGAGGAGTGAGAACGTGTGAGAGCAACAGCCCCGCAGACCCCCAGGTCAGTGCAGAAGGAGGGGGAGGAGATGCTCCAGGCGCCAGAGCAGAGATTCCCCTGCAGCCTGTGAGGAAGACCATGGTGAGGCAGGCTGTCCCCCTGCAGCCCAGGGAGGTCCATGGGGGAGCAGATACCCACCTGCAGCCCAGGGAGAGAGGACCCCATGCCGGAGCAGGGGGATGCCCGAAGGAGGCTGTGACCCCGTGGGAAGCCCGCGCTGGAGCAGGCTCCTGGCAGGACCTGTGGACCCACGGAGAGAGGAGCCCACGCTGGAGCAGGTTTGCTGGCAGGACTTGTGACCCTGCGGGGGACCCACACTGGAGCAGTCTGTGCCTGAAAGACTGCAGCCCATGGAAGGGACCCATGCTGGAGCAGGGGAAGAGTGTGATGAGTCCTGCCACTGAGGAGGATAAAGCAGCAGAGATAATGTGTGATGAACTGACCGTAAACCCCATTCCCCATCCCCCTGCGCTGCTGGGGGGGAGGGGGAGGTAGAGAATATGGGAGTGAAGTTGTGCCTGGGAAGAAGGGAGGGTTGGAGGGAAAGTGTTTTGAGATTTGGGTTTATTTCTCATTACTCTACTCTGGTTGATTGGTAATAAATTGAGTTAATTTTCCCAAGCTGACTCTGTTTTGCCCGTGAGGTATTTGGTGAGTGATCTCTCCTGTCCTTATCTCGACCCATGAGCCCTTTGTTATATTTTCTCTCCCCTGTCCAGCTGAGGAGGGGGGAGCGATTGAATGGCTTTGGTGGGCACCTGGCATCCAGCCAGGGTCAACCCATCACAATACATATAATGTTCCTCCCTTATAGTTATACAAGTGATTGTTAGTGACAAAGATTAATCTTATTACTGGCTTCCTCAGTGTTAGAATGGAGAAACATTGGGAGATAGAATGGTTAATGATGCATGCGGCATGCAAGAGAAACTACGTAATTTACTGGGAAAGGCACTTGAGGAAAGAGTGCTCAAGCAACACATTGCTGCTCCTCTTTCCAGAATAAAAAGAAGAACAGATTGGGGTTTGTTCATTTCTTTGCCCATGCTTCTTTCCCCAGCTAAGAATTCTGCAATAGAAAAATTTTCATTGCTCTAAAATATGTGCTTTAATAGCGAGGGTCATATGTAAAACAACATAAACTTGAGTTGTTTGGCATTCTAGTATCACACATTTGAGACTAAGGTATAGTTTGCGACAAACATAGCTGATGGATCAAATGTTGTTAGCAGCAGTCTGTGCAAATGGTGCATGTTTCAGGACCAGTGAACGTTATCTATAAAAAGGATTTGAGGTAGATACTGCTCTATCTCAAATTGTTCACACACTTCTGAGCACTGAAGATACTCGTGAGTGCAAAGAGCACATTCAATATTTAATAATACAGTGGTAGAAACAGAAACAGTCTGAACCCTGTGTGAAGGCTAGAATGGAAATAGCTGCGGAGACCATGGTGGCAGGCAGCTGATAACCAAGCCGTCCTGCAGGACTCTGCCCGCAGACTCTACAAATGAGCTGCAGGACCCAGGGGAACTTACAGAGCACTGAGCATCCTTCAAGCCTGCCCAATTAGACCAGTCTGCAAGGACTTTAACAGAGTAGCTCATCTTTTAAAGGAGCGAGCAGAACCTCAGGTAGTATAAATTACTCTTGTCACTTCAATTCCACCACCTATTTAAACCAATTCGCACCATTTACCTTAGTGAGCAAAGCAGAAATGGACCCGGGAATAGGTATTACGCCGTATTTGCAGATTAAACCCTCTTATTCTCATGAAAGAATTGTGCCTGCAATGCATAACCTGTTTTGTTTCTGATCTAGCTTAGACAGCCTGCAATGGCTGTATTTTTTAAAAGTGTAATGGCACTAATCACCATGAAAACCAAAACTATATAAAGCAAACATCACAGAGCCAGGAGACAACAGATATTTTCTGTCCGAAGTAACAGTTTTGTTTAAATACACTATTACCATGGCAAAATGAAAATCTTCCAGGATTCACTTGAAAGTAGTTAATACCTGGGGTTTATATTTACAAATGGAGTAAATGGAAAATTCCATTGCAGAGAAGTCATGTCTTCTAATGCCCACTCAATACTATTTCTGATAGTACCCATTACAGATCTATGAAAGCCCTATTATTCAAGCATTAAGTCTTGCTTGCTAGGACAGATGTGATGAAGTGCTATCACAAGTATATAATCTACTTTCAGGAATATTACCTTCCCAGTGCTCAAATTATTTGTTTTTAAAGAAAAAAAAAGGCAAATGAATACAAATTGAAAAGGCAGAGAAGATTATTTCCAATGCTCTGAATTTAGAACAAAAATTCTCACTGCTATTTCAGTATAAAATTAATGCATTAATCCTGAAGCACAGGCTAATTATATTATGGACATACCATAATGTGATTTGTTTGGAATGGGGTTTTTTTTCTGCTAATTTATTACTGATGTACAGGCTTTCCTTTTCTGATAGACTCAATAAACTTTTCATAGACATATTTTTCTCCATGTGCCTGCGCTCAACATCACTATCACTTCACAGCAGGCATATGGAGTAACTGATAGACTGACTATTTTAAAGAGTTCATTGTCATGTTAGATTTCACTTCAGAGTTGACCTCAAGCAGTTTCTGTGCTGAAATGCTTTGTGTGTCTGCAGTTACAGCTAGGCACTTGTTTTCAGAAATGCTGATAAACAGGCGGCTTGTACAAACAAAACGCAAAGCACTTTGTACAGACTAGTAGTATTGATAATAATCCTTTCCACTACTCTACTACAGAGTCTGAAGCCAGAAGGGACCACCTGAAGCGGTGCAAAGGATTGAAAAGAGGTGAAGGGGAACAAGCGAGGAGAGGAGAGGAGAGAAGGAGCACACACACCTGGATGTAGAGATGTACGGTTAACACTATCTCAGAGCTGGCATGCCCAGAAACCTAATGCAAGAGGCTGGGGAAAGGCAGGTATAGAGCTACGGCACAGTGACACACAACCTTTATTAGCAGGAAAGGCAACGCTGCAGCATTCCCTCTTCCTGGCCCAACACATAAATGTACATTTTCAATGCCCAGGAACGGCAGCCTGCCAGCATACATAAAGTGAGAGATGGAGGAAAGCCTCCCCATACACTAAGCTTGGTAAGGAGGAGAAAGTTGGGAAGCAGAAGTACGTGTAGAGTCCTCCTTAATATCCTACATGTAGAAGCTTTTTGTCCATTTATTCACCCCTTTCTGCACTCTTTGAATTATCTTCCACAGCTTTTTTTTTTTAATTAAAAAATATAATTTATGTACTTACACTGCATAAACTACCATTTTAACATATGATGTTGAAGTTTCCCATACATTAGTCCCATATCTATATGTTGCCTGAATTTTGCAAGTATTTCTTGTGGTATATATACCGGTGTTGTATACTGTATCAAACTGGAGGCTGTTGTTGAACTGCCTTGACCTCTGTATCCTTTGTGGAGACACTGCTTTTCTGAACACAGCTCCTCCTCTCCAATTCACTTAATCTCTTTTTTCTTCCTGGAGTAACACATTTATTGGGCCATATTGACTCCAAAGGACCACACTAAATCCAGTCTGAAGTAAAACCTTTAAATTGCAGATATTGTACATGTAGGTAGGGCATCAGTCAACTCCTTCAATCTACCTATCTGCTTCTAGTGCACCTTCAGCAACTGAATAAGGGATGATGATCTCCATTTCTGGATGACTGGTGAACTGCTATCAGGTTTACCAAGTAATGCTGTTTAATTTTATGAATCATGAAACACATTACTGCTCTTCCAGACTTCTGCAATCTCTCCATTATTTAAAGATATATTAAAAATGAATACCACTGGACCAGATGTTTTCTCAGCTTATTCTTAGGGTTCCTTAAAACATATGGATGACTGTTATGTTCAAGATATTTATGCTTCTTATTGTTATTCATCCCTTTAGTTTATTCATTAATTACTGTTTAATTGCTTTCCTATCAGAGGAGTGTATTGTTTCTTTCTCTGAATAATACAGCAGCTATTTTAATTGATTAACATTGATAGTTTGATTTCTTTTGCCAATATTCTGAAGACCTGGATTAAACCTACAAAGCTGTTAAAGCTTAGTCAGTGAGCGGCCAAAAATTCAAGAATCATGTGTCTAGGAGGAAATCAGGCAAGAAAGAAACTGAATCCATAGCCTAAGGCACCTTTGGCAACAGAGGCACACATAAGCTACATCAGGGAGGACAGAGTAGGCACAAATTATGCATTCTCTAAGCCTGTACACAGGTTGTTTTTTCTTCCTGAAATTTTGGAGCATGCAGTGTGAAGGGATTCTTATGATGAGCAGGTGGGAGTCTTCCTGGGCTGCTCTCCCAAAATCCAGCTCTGAAATTCCACCTGGCAAGATGCAGCACTGCTGTTTTGCTGACTGTCTGCCGTGCACCTTGCTCTCTCCCACATCTGTAGTGCCAGATTTTTCAGGTCTTCTGTATTGATATTGTTGTCTTAATTACATTTTATTTGTATCTTTCACCAGTTATTTTTCTTCTGGGTTATAAAGAAAAAAAACCGCAAACACGGCCCTTCTATGTCTTGTGTTCTGGAGTTTTGGATGGAAGGATCCTGCCGACAAGAAACCAGCTTTTTTGTCAGTTATCTATATTACAGTATCATCTGGAGATCCCCAAACACTTTCAGTCTAAACTGGAACAAACACATGGCAAATGACACTGCCTACTGTGAAGAGCTTACTGTCTCAAAAAGGATGGAAAAAGAAATATCATTACACCATTTTTCAGTAGCATAAAGTGATTAAATCAATTGCCTTGTGAAACACAAGATGTCTGGCAGAAAAGCAACTTGAAGCTGATCTCCAGAGGTCTTCTCCAAAAGGCTGGTATTATTCCACACAGATTCTTTAGTCACTGATATTTAGAGTCCTATGATTATTTCCAGTATTGTGTTAAGTTAACTTTTTTTGAACAAGAACAGTGAATCAATTACAGTATCTCAGAAATGATCCCTCCTTCTACTGGTACCAGACATTGCTGAGGCTCGGCTGTTGAGTGCCTTTACAAATAGAGGTCTCCAGAGTTCTCATTCCCGATACAGTAATTACCGCTTAGAGAGGTTGGAAAACGATTTCATAGACTTTAAAGATCATATGATGGCAAAAAAAAGTAATTTTATTTTAAAAACCTAGAAGATAGTGAGTAATAGCTGCTGGTTTGATCTGCCAATTTATTCCAGCTATCCGAAGCAGGAATTTTATCTTTAACTTACATCAATCCTTCCTAGATACATTCACCACTGAAAACTTAACAAGAAAATTAATTAAACTGAAATAAGCAGACAAATTAAAAAGACTCACTAAATTCACTACAGCAGCTGATGAGACCATCACCAAACAGAAGATACTAATGAAGAAATATTTCTTGCAAAAATATCCATCATCCTGAAATTGCTCTGTGAAAAAAAGAAACACTGATGGTTTTCTTCTGAAGCATTTATTACTAATTTCAACATGATTATAGAGAAAAAAAGAAGTATTTTCCTGTTCCTTTCCATTAAAAGTGATTACTCAAAAGGAAGAGCAAAATTGGACACTGCAAGGGCATACTTCAGGCAAAGCAGTCTTTTAACACATCTAGTACTTTAAGATAACTCCCTCATTCAGGGTGAAATGTAGCAAAGTCACCAGATCGTCAAAGCTAGACAAGAAGATGAAAAAATACAGCACTTGCAATTTGAGGCTGATACAATAAATACAAATAGCCTTACTCTGAGTCTTCATATTGCAAAGAAAAATTAACATTACCATTAATGATCTGGATCCTTTGCTTATATCTCTTTACAGCTCAAGGCACTTTTGCTGTCCTCTCTCGTAGGGACGTATGAGCAGATCCATCCCCCGCCAGCAGCAACAGCCCATGGGAGTTCGGCAGTGCTGTCAAGCAGCACCCTTAATACTCCACCAAGTAAATGGGGACAATAGCACTTGCCTATCTCACGTGGTTTGGGAAGACAGATATATAATAGAGGCTAAAATACACAGAAATGTTAAATCCCAACCATCCTTGGGGAATTTACTTCCCAGATGAAAAGATTTTACTTCCAAGATACTTTCCTTGTGCTCAGTTTGAATCTTTACTGTTGTGACTCCATTCCCCTTGCTTCACTCACACCTCACAGTGTTACCCTGAACACACGTCTGCCATTCTCACATGCGCACTGCAATATTCCCCCCCGTCTTAACTCCTCCCTGAAAATATATTTTAGCTCCAGTACTTTGCATAGATTTTTTAAACCTCTGCTCTGAAATCAATCCCTTCTCACTTAACGTTATTAGTGTATTTGTAAGTATTCCTTTGATTTTTTTTCCAATCTCTCAATATTTTAACATACCCAGAAGTCTACATAATGTGTGTCCTTGTTTAAAGGAAGTGTATCAGTGGTGTGATCTCACTAATAGAGTGTAAACATGATTTTTTTACCTGTTTTTTTGGTCTTATTATTAATTATATGAGAAATCTTTGTCAGCATTACCTGGAATTTTCCTTCCTACACTGTAATTCAGACTATTAATCATTACATTTATCAAGCCACATTTTGCTGAGCTGAATCTCTTCTTTTTTTTTCTTCTTTTTTCTTTTTAATTTATTGGTTTTGTTCTGTAAAGCTTCTTTCTGCCCCTCTGTGGTTTTGTACCTTTAATGGTATTTGAAACCAACCTTTGTATCACATGCAAATTTAATGAACATGCTGACTGCCTCCTTCTTCCAGATCATTAAGATCATTAATGATGATGTTAATCCAGGCCAAACTTAAAATCTCCCCTGTGATACTTCATTAGACACCTCTCCACAGTTTAACATACCTGGCCAAATTTACTCTTGTTGTAAACAAAGGATAATTTCAATGAATTGTAAAAACTTGCACCAATGTATGCAAGCAATGACTCTGAGCCGTTACCTTTCTTCATTAGGCTTTGTTTATAGGCATGTACTCATTTTACAGTGGCGTGAAAATGTGTAAAGCCAGTTGTAATTAATTTTGCAACTAAGATTTCATGCAACAGTATCTGACATATCACTAAATTAAGTGTGCTATTGTTGCTTCTGTCAGTCTCACTAAAAAAAATAACACCACTCATAAGAGGTTTTTCTTTCTCTTAGGAACTATGATTATAAGTCTTGGTTATACTTATCTCATTCCAAGCACAGCAAACCTGCAGCAATCGGTCAAAATCTATTGCATTGGACAGTCAGTTTGACTATGGCTGTGTAACTCTACAGCATTTCTGTTGACATTAGGTGACATGACATTCTACATTGCTACAAAAACACTGGGAAAAAAAAAAGGAATGAAAGAAAGTTGGCTGACTCAGCCAGTCTTCTATGCATTTGCCATGCACCATTGAAATCGGGAAGTACTATTATGTCACTACTGATGATGGAAAAGCAAAGCCACACAGAGGACAGAAAGAAGCACACAGGACAATTTATAGTCCAAAGGGACAACTGCAGCCCAAATAGCAGACAAATAATCTTCCTAAATGGGAGGCACTTAAGCATTTCATAACGGATCTATGCACTGCATGGAAAGCTGCCATGGGATGACAGGGTTCATTCTTTGCTTTCCAGGCGCAGCTATTACCCATGCCACTGCTACCAGCAGTAGATTGCTGAGTACCTACACACACACCACGAGAGTCCCAAGTCCAGGGCCACCTAAAGAGACCCAGACTCACCTCCCTGCCTGGAGAGTGCCCTAGACAATTAGCTAAAAGCTGCTCACTGTCAGAGAGGGTCAAGTTTCTTCAGTTGTAGAAAACAAATTTAATTTATATTGAGCCCAAGGAAGGAGTGAAGAGTGAACACGATCCTGGAGTTTAATAAATGGGGAGCTCAGCTGAGGGGCAGAAGCTCTTCTTGCTTTGTACATATTGTTCAAACATCCACTTAATTTGCAAAACAGCCATGCCTCATACAAACCTGAACAGACACACCATTGCACAGAGTGTAAATGTGTTGGTATCTTCTCTCCAACAGCAACCAAAAGAGGATATCCAGGGAAGAATATTAAATAAGACAAGCCAACAAAGACACTTTTCTAACCTTCAATAATTTGCCATTCAAGCATAACCTTAGCCCCATGAGGTGCTTTCCTATTTAAGAGCCTTGATGGGTTTTCCTTTATAAACTGGCTCAGAACCCTTGACTGTAACCTTAAGGCATTTGTGGACACCTGCAGCCATGAGTTCCAGCCGAGCTGTATGACAGGTCCTGCCTCCTTTCTGCAGTTCAGCCTGTTATCTGATAGTTTCCTATAATGCCTCCTACTTCTAGTGGAACAAACAGGCTGGTTTTACCACATTTACACAGTTTGCACAGATGACAGCTGGATGTGGCCCCTCAAGCAAGCAGTTGGAAGGGGTCTGCTGCCTTGGAATTAGCAAGTATTGCAAAGATCAAATGAGGTACAAAAAGTAGTGGAGGAAGATGCCAACATATTGTAAGTACTGTAAAAAAAAACAACTGTGATTTTATCTGATTATCTGTGTAATACAAAAACAATTGACTCTACAGATCAAGTATCTGGTGAGTTTGGAAATACATTTAAACTATGGTCTTCAAAAGTATTTATGTGATTCATAATCTTTGTCCTTACCTCTGCCCATGTATTCACTGCTTTTCACTTTACTTCTTCTATGACTCTAAAAGATGTACCCTAGGCCTAATACCAAAGACCAGTAGTGTCCAGAGAATAAAAGACATTAAAGTAGTCTTCTTTTTTTCTTTTCCTTCCTTAAAGAAAAGCATTTTGTCCATTGTCAACATGGTAATTAAACAAAGCATGCCAGGGGCAGGAAGTGGAGCTTTCACAGAAACAAAGGATAATTTTTTCGTGTTGTTGATAACAAGGGAAAATGGTTACTCAATATGAAGTGAAATACAGAAGAGATTTGCAGGTGGAAGAACCAGCTGCAATTCTGAGCAGTCACAGTAACTCAGTTTCAATTAAAAGAGGTGAAGTTCTAAAGTGCAGAGAGTTTCACTAACCACCAATTAAATATTTCTGCCAGAGGGAAAAGGAAAATGAGGAGTGAAATGTAAAACATTGCCCATGCCCTTTGTTACACAGAGACATTAATTTCTTGTACGATGAAAGGGTATCTATCTCAGTGCAAAGCCACTGTCCAGCCCATTTGTAATTATTTTGTGGCTTCTTTTGCTAAATACAAAAAGGAATAGAAATTGGAGGGGGGGGTGGGTCAGGGAAGAAAAAAAATAAAGGTATTTCTTATCCCCTTTCACAAAGTCTATAAGCTTTCTGTATACACCATGGGAACTACATCTCTTTTGTAACTGTTTCCAACCTGTATCACTAAAGAAAGCTTTAAGTGCCAAGTAAAGTAAATTCCTTTTGTTAACCCATTTCCCAAAGAGTTTCACACATAGGTTCACTGCTCCGGGTCTTTGATTTCCTGCACATCAGTTATTGGACTGGTCTGTTAGTAGCACAGCAATCCTTATTTCACCTCATCAGTTGCACAACCAATTGCTTGGAGACAATACAGAGATACAGATTCCTCTCCATATTACTTTTCTGGTTCATCTCTAGTATTTTTAAGAATTTTTGTCCTCTATGTTAATGAGTGCAGGGTTGGTCCCTAATACTTAGCCTTGTATTTCCCAGTCAGATTAACTGCCAATTAGTGATAATTGGACCTGGCAACATTTCTGTTAATGGACACATATGTAGTGTGAGACAGGATGAGAGCACTAATTAATTTCAGATAGGTCACTCCTGGCTGTCAATTTTTCTTTGAACTCTAGGTGTGTCCACATAATTCTTCCTTCAAATTAAATTGGTCGGGAGGTATTCAGTCTGAAATGTAAAATTGGACAGTACAGTTAAAAATGCTGTAGTTAAATCTGAACAAATATTGACTTTTCTACATGTGGATGAGTCCAGTTGCCAGGTGGGATCCTTTTTTTTTTGCTCATCTACTCTGCAAGTCATTTCTTAGGTATGAAACTACCCTAGTCTGTTTGCAGTTCCTTTCATTTCTCAGTTCCTCTGCAGGCTGCTGCAGCATTTGAACTGCAAAGACTTCAGGGCTTAAATCAAAAGATGTAGCGAGAAGGGAGAAGGCTTTAATTGTTAGTTTGGTAGATTTTATACAAATATTTGTCCTAGTATTGGGCTTTCAAAGGCTAAACAAAAACCTAAAAATTAAGGGCCTTCAACAGTTACTGCACTTATGCTTAATACAAGTGAAAGAATTAATATGCCAGACCTCAGACCCCCCCCTAATACTTTTAAATAAAGTCTAAAATGTAGCCAGTCATCTTTCACTGAAATTTTAAAAGCTGTTTCAAGAGGAGGCACCTCTAGTTCTGTGGAGCTCTTGCTGTTAGTACATTTTTAGATGTGTTTCTCCAATGTGAAATTGTCCCTCTCTAGTTAAATTCTAAATCAGGAGGCCTTTCAGTTATAGCTGTAGTTTTTTCTTTCAGTGAAATATTAAAGTCTTTCTTAGGACAGCAGAGTTGAACCAGTCTTTCAAACTTTCTCTAATCTAATTTAAGGTCATTTCTACCTTTTTAACCAGGCTATCAATAAAGGTCACAGAAGAATCCTAGCAAAAAGTAAAATAAAATAAAATAATAAAAAATAATTTAAAAAATATATAATCCTGTAAAATGGTTTTAATTGATTGCTGGTTTTTTGCTCTAGTATTTTGTAACCTGGAAAATATATTTATGCCCAAAAAGGCTTTACAGACTGCAATTATAAATTTACTTTCAGAAAGTAGAAGTGACACTATTAGCTGCCACAGAAGTTTAAACAATGACCACAATAAAATGCAATTTAAAATGTTATTATCTCTATCTGATAATTTATTGGACGGCATCCCTTCTTCCCTTCAGCCAATTCAGTAAGTAAAAAGTGACTTCTTTCTGGAAGCAAATATCCTAAATAATACTAGAAGTCTGACAACTAACATTGTACTTAAATACCCCCTAGAATGAAACAATAAAATCTCATGCTTGTAAGTAAGTCAAAGAACAGGTCTGTGAAATCCCAATTCAATATAATACTTGAGAACTTTTTAATTATTTTGAACTGTGATAATCTATTCTAATTCTGTTTTTACATTTGGTAGAGGATAAGGAAATGTGCAAGTCCTTGATTTCTCGTCTAGTGAACACCACTTTGCCACTTCAGAGTTCTGAGTGACACTGTCATGACCAGGATGGTCCAGAACCTTGACCAAGATGTTTCCCAGTGGAAAAAGAAATTTTATGGTTGATAAAAACTGATTATTTTTTATGTGGTGGTTTTGTTCTAGTATAAATAGGGGAATCTGAAAGTCATTCATTTCACTTGTCTTGCCTTCTTTTGCTGCTGTATAAAAGTTTAATTCTCTTTTATTTTTACTTTTGACATCAAATAAACAAAATACATTGGAGGTTCTGAAACTTCCTTTAATTTTCATCTACAGAAAGTTTTAAAGGTTCAGAAAATTTGTGAATGAAATACAGATGGAAAGATCTTGATTTCTTATGAACTCTGACAAGGGTATAGACTATAGACACAACAAAATATATATTCCATAGAATTAGGTGACAGTAAACTTTAGTTTTCTCCCTCTCATCCTCCAGGAAAAATGGATCTCTATTTTGCTGTTCCTTCAGTGCATATACCAAGCTGACAATGTAATCTGATTTGTTTAAGATCATGTATCAACAGAGATGATGGAGTCACACACCCTACAGAATTTACAATGTAAACTGATGTACATGCATCACAGAAGATACGAAGTAGAGCAAAACAATTGCTGAGTGCTGAAAATGTAATCTATGTTCAGGTTTGATTTATTTTAAGCTTTTTATGTCATGTCATTCATCCTTTCCATGACAACGGAAAATAAAAAAAAGTACAAATTTTCTTCTGCCTTTTTTTTTCTTTAAAAAAAAAGTCCTTCCTGATTTACAGTTCAATTTTTATGTGTTTTACTGTGCACAGCTAAATCAGTTAGCCTTTACTCAGCAATAAAGGTAAACCAGTCTAAGAAACACAAGAATAGGATTTTTTTGTTTTGTTTTGTTTTTTTTCTTCTTATCTTGGAAGATTTTATTTCTATACATATATCTATACATCTCTACGAAACTCCTGGATGAAACCCAGCCCACCCATGCTTTAGGCTCTGCTTCACCGTAACAACTTTGTAAACCTGGACTATTAGGATGTGACAGGAGATCTGGTCTAGCTAACATTTCTGCCAGATGTCATTCCATGCCCAAACAAAAAAAGATCTCGACCAAAGACCTCTTGAAGGAAACCCACTCTATTTCATATAATTTCCTCGATACACTGGCTGCACTGTCATCTCTAGAGACCTGAACACTTTGCCTGTATGAACTGTGCTTGCGTGCACTGAGAGTTTGCCGCCCTGCTCATTTGGGATCCAGCTTGCTCAGTGATCCTTAGAAGGGCACGGGATGGCAGGGGAGCAAACCCACATGTCCCGTGACTGCTCCCTCCTGCTGGCTATGGTGTACCCCAAGTAAAGCCATTTTCTGTTCCTCCTTTTGTGGATGAGCACAGTTGCAGGCATGCATTAAAGAGACATGGGGCACAAGCAAAAGCAGGCAAACAGGAACACAGTTTTAACCTAAGAACTATGCTAAACGTCCAGGTGGAAAGAGAAAGCTCGGGACCAGAAAGCATTCCACATTTTTTTGGTTTATCATCCAGCCTAATAAGAGTCATTGAACCTCCTCGAAAGCCTTTCATAACTTCTTTTTGTTGGCAACAATCATTCATGATTGTTGAAAACAATCATCCATGCCAGGAAACGTTGTGGAGTCTCTGTTGTTGGAGGCATTCAAAAGCCGTTTGGACACAGTGTTGGGTCTAGGTGGCCCTGCTTGAGTAGGGAGGTTGGACCAGTTGATATCCAGAGATCCCTTCCAACCTCAACCATTCTGTGCTTCTGTGATATGCCCCTGGAAGCACGTGTCCACGTGTACTAATGGATTAGCTTATTACATTGAGAGAGACAAAACTTAGTTCACGAATGCCAAACTCCTAAGCACAGCCTTGGTGAGTTCCCTATATACAAGCTCCAGATGCCTTCAGGTAGTGCAGGAAAACCTTGGGAAATAAAAAGCTTACCTCCTAGGCAAAAAACCTCTACAAAATGAAATGCTTAGTGAAAAGCAATAGCATGTTACTTTACTCTTTTCATTCTGAAAAATCACAAAGGCTTTAAAAACTATTAAAGAGGAAAATCTGAAAACAAAACAGATGTCACTGCAAAATTAAGGCTCCGCAGGCAAATACTCAAAAGTCCTAAAATGCAAACCTAAGTCTAAATGTGTCACTTTACAACCACCCCCAGTGAAATACATCTGATGCATAATACATTTTTCACTCAACACATAATTAGCTGTTGGAACTCATTGCACCAAATTAACATTGAACTAAGACCTTGGCATAATTCCAAAAGATATCGGGCATTTCTGTGGAGGTCTTGACATGGCCCTTTTCAGCAGAAATGCCCCACTAACCCATCCTGGGAGGCAGGAAAATATTATTATTCTTCCAGCTGATGAAAGTCCAAACTTAGAGCAAACTAAGTGGCTTGCCCGAAGTCAAACAGGAAACCTCTGGAAGAATGAGGAGTTCTCAAATCTTCTGAGGAGCAACAAATAAACACAAAGTTTTCTGTCACCATGCATGGGCATCCGTTTTTTTAACTGCATCCTTTGAAACCACTGCCACTGTTGGTGCAGGGACATTCATTACATGAACCTACTGAACTTTGCCACGTGGGAAGCGCTGAGCATCTGGATGTGCAGAAGCGGAGAGGGAAGTGTTTGCAGCTGGGCTTCATAACCTCATGGCCATTCCCCTCCCTTGTCCCACAGAACCACCCTGCAGTCTCCATCAGCCTGAAGTAGGCCACTTTCATGAAACCCCCCTTTTGTCCTTGGTTCCCCTGTTAAATGGGACACCTCCGATCCCAGCCCCGCTTTCAGCTCTGCGCTGCGCCAATCCCCTTCCCATGCACAGACTCAGGGACCACATGGAAAGGGCTTTCCCTGAAGGACTGCAGCATCCTAACACTCGGCACAAGCGCTGCAATGGTGCAGTTTAATAGGTTGGGATGACCTCAGCCTTTCCTCTAGAAAACAAAATGCTTTTTGTGATCAATATAAATTAAACTGAGGATGAACCAAAGCAGCATAGTTTTGCTGAGTCTGGAGCAGAGAGCTGCTGTGGGGCAGCCCACTGAAGTCTGCATCAACAAGCAACAGTATTTCCCCAAAGACACCTCTGTGCTGCCACCTTGGAGATGTTTGAAGCTTCAGTCTGGAACCTAAAGCTGAGCTTACTGAGATATAAACAATTTTGTCCTAAAAGAATTTTTCTACTTATAACATCAGAAAATGTTTATTTTTAAATGGAAAATTTTCAATTTCAAGCATTTGGAAATCAAAAACAACCTATGCATTCTGTTTAGCTTTCTTTGTATCTGTTTCAGTGATTATTTTTACGTAAAGTTTTCCCTAGTCACAGAATGATCTATAGACACTTTGCAGAGATTAGTAATGTAAGTTCTAATGCCATTAGACAGAAGCTGACACTCAGCCTTTCATATTTTAATTGTGAGGACTATGGAACTATAAGTTCCATACATCTACATCTCTTTCTATTTTCTAGAATAAATGTCCAACATATACCCTCAGAAATAATACCTTTCTTTTTATAGAGATGGGGAAAAAAAACAACAAAACAAAACCCAGAAGCAATATAGTCCAATTTACAACTGAAAATCAATCATTATTAAAATTGGTAACAGCATGAAAAATACAGGGTGATTTGGGGTCTCTCTGAGCAAACTGGATAATAAAGCCAACCTATAATGAAAAAGAGTTATCAAGAAATGACCAACAAAGCCAGTAAATTTTACCTATGCCAACTAGCAATTATTAGTTTTCTATTCTGTCTGCTCTAAGCTTAGGGTCCGATAACTGAAAATAATTCTGCAGAAACAGAAGGAGATAAGGATGATCATCTGTCTGTGCAGTACACTAAATCTAAATAATCTGATAAATAATACTGGATTTTTATTATTGGGTTATTACACATTATTCCAATGAGCTCACCCCCTCCCTGCAGTCCTATTTCCCATCAGTACCCACCTGCAGTACCGTTCAGACTGTAACTTGCCACTAACTGCCTTTTCCCTTTTTGTGGCTTATACCACAGATCACTTCTTAAATTTTCTTGCTTTCTCTAATATTTTCATTCAGAGATTCAAATGACTAAACCATCAGACAAAAATCTTTTTTCTTTCATTTGTTGATATTTTTCTGTCTAGCTAAGTCCTTGCCTTTGTGGCCAAAATTCCGTCATTCCTTCTTGCTGTATACCAGCCTTCTACCTTACATCATGACTACACTATCTGACACTGCAACAAAGTCATAAAATACATTTAAATAAAAATGTTAACTCACTTTTATAGTCTTGTTTTATTAAATTTAATTACAGAGCACATAAAAAGTGTCAGTCTATATAAAAAATGTTTCATGACATGGAACAAGTAAAATCAGGTAGAGAAAATAGTATATTAGTAAGGCAATTTCTGCTAAAAATACTGCTCACACTATTATCTCCAGCACTTCCTGAATCCCTGCTTTAAGTTAGATTACCTTATGATTTTAATAGCTTTCCTTACAAAATTATTCTGAGGCAGACTAACTTTGCAATGACTTTTTTTTTCATCAGTATTAACCCCAATAGTTCCTTTTCTTAATCTAACCTCATTTGTTTCAGTCCTGTATCTTCTGCTTTACTATGATCAAGTCAATCAAGAAATTTCCTTAGGTGCATGATACTAGTGTTCTGAAGGTGATTATTGAGCAAGTAAGCAAAACCAATTTTGCGTGTGTCGCTTTACATGTTTGTTTGTCTCTTTTTGAAGAGCATTTCCATAGAATCATAAAATGATTTAGCTTGGTAGAGACCTCATGAAGTTAGCTATCTGGCCCAAGACCCTGTTAGCCCAAACCCAATTAGACCAGGTTGCTCAGGGTTTTGTCCAGTAGAATTTTGAGCATCTCCAAAGATGGAAAGTCTAAAAACTGTCTAGTGCCTGACTGCCTCCATGGTAAAATGTCTTTGCTTATGTCTAACGGTAATTTCCCATGTTCCAACCTGTATCCTGTGTCACTTGTGCTATCACTGTGCACCACTAAAAAACATTTGGCTCCATCTTCTCTATCCTCCTTACCCCCATTATGCAGTTGCAGACGGCATTAACATCCCCTATTAGCTTTCTCTTATTGAGGCTGAACAGACCAAGTTGTCTCAGCTCTGCCTGTATGTCATGTAATTCAGATTAATTTTAGATTACTTTCCAATTCATTTTGTTTAATTTGATTTTGTAGTGGCCATACATAAATGTGTGTGTGCCTGTGTGTGTGTACACACACATATATATATATATGTATATACAAACACATACATGCACGCACACAATTTTATGCACACAAATATGCACACAAATTTTAATCAGAATGATAGAATACCCCAACATCAAAAAGCAAATGGCATTATGGAACCGCAAGTTGTCACTACATGTGTCACTAGATGTTCATGTCTGGAAACAATATTCAAGTTTTTCTTTCAAAGTTTTCTACTTCAGTGTAGGCAATGTTGGTAGCCTAGAAAGAGCCAGGTTGTAACCTCACCCATGGCAAGAGGCAGCACGGAGATGTCCCACAAAATGGGCAGAAAACAGTCTGAAAGCGACTCACCATTTAGTCCTATTTCTTAACTCCTACCATTGAGGGAACAAATTATGCCAACGCTTTTTGTGAAATGGCCTTTCTTTGCATCTGGTTACCCATCCTCCACAGCAAAGGCAGGAAAAGCACTCGGTGATCTCCTTTCTCCTGCACACTTCTCAGAGCTGGATGGAGCAGCAAGGTGGACAAGCAACACAGAGGAAGGCGACAGAGAATTTGCTACCCCACCACCTGGTAGGAAATGCCCCACATAAAGACATACTCATCCGAGGCTTAACTTCCCCCCTTGCCTCGTATTCCCATAAGCACACTTCTGCTGTGATTGTGGGAAGTAATTGGCAAGAAGCCACCAGGGACATTCACGATCAGCAAGGACCTGAGAAGGATACTTGGGGATGATTTTACTCCCATTTACTCACTCAGGATGGGTGAGTAAGGACAAATGAGGTCAAAAGGAAGACGAAAACAAAGCGGCAACTTACCTGGCCCAAAGCGAGACTGGTTCCCATGTCACACTGGAATACAGTGTTCGCACGGTTCAGAAGTTATTTTGTGTCACTACATTTGGTGTCTCATTTCTGCAGCTACAACTGAGAAAATATGCAGTTGAACTACAGAACATGCTAGGTTCCCAGCAAGGTTTGGCACTGCACATAAGACAGCACGCTGGCACCGAGCCGACAGCAGACTATGTTTAACAACTAATGATATACATTACCATAGCCTTGACACTAAAAACACATATCTAGTGCCAGTCATTCTGTTGCCATTTAAATTTATATACGTCTTGGGATGGTTTCCATCCATGCTGGCAGCCAAAACGTAATGAATAAGGAGGCTCCACTTTGTAGATAAATAAAAGCAAATGTGGGATGTACCTAAATGGGTATGACAGATTGTGGGAATAATTTAAAAATGTAAGAGTACAACACAGAAATGTTGGCATTATCCATATAGAGGACAAGAATTCATGAATTATATGCTATTTGCTAGACCAGAAAAGCAGGAGAAAGTACCATAGATGTTCAAGTCCTTCAATTCACACAGCAGTAAAATAATAAAGTCCTCATACTTAGTATTCATTTAGTGCCTTTTTATTTGTAAAGCCCTAAGCTCTCTACACACACACAAAAAAAATGATTCTGAACATGAAGCACAAGGCAATGAAGCAGCTTGTTTCTTCTCACGTGGAAAACCAGCACGTAACTAGGAAAGATGGCAAAAGACGTTGTAGGCCATACCTCAAACTGTGAAAGAGCAATGCAATTCACGTCACCGGGGGTCTCCCTGAGGACTCCTAGCATTGCATCCTGTTAAGCAGCACTAAGCATCCTTCCTAAGATCCACTAATGGTCATCTACTTGTTATTGGCACAGTTCTGCACATAAATATATCTGAAAAGTCAGAGTCTGGAAAGGAGGACCTATCTCATAAACGGATAAAAACTAGAAGGCCTTTTTTAACATCTATTGATTACTTTGCTTACTAGCGAGTGTGCCATATTTAAAGGACTACCAGTTTGGACAAGATACTTTATTTACACAGCTCAGTAACAAAACCAGAAGGGTACTAGAATAGAAAAAATAGCAAATATTCTACATAGATATGAATTTTTGTTTAAAAAACAAAACAACTTTAACAATAGTCCCCAAATTACCATTCAATTCTTAGAATATCCTACTAGTTCTCCTTGTACTTTTTTTCCTTTCTTTTTTTCCCTTGTACCTTTTCCTTCTGTAACAACTTATTTTTATCTTTTATCACTATTGCACTAGAAACAGTGATCATCTTTCTGTATTGTGCTTATATAGTGCATTGTAAAAGTATGGAAGTGGAGCTTGACACTATTATCTGAAAAAGAAATAAACAAAACCTCCACTAGTGAAATCCACCATTTCAGAAGTCCGTCCTGAATTTGAATTATTTATTGCATTCTGTATATTGAGGTTGTCTCCTTTGATGACTAAGGATAACAGAATATCAGTAGTAAAAAAAAAATCACCTAGAAAAAAAAAACAGTTAAGGGAAAAATTATATATATAAAGAGGGAAAAACTTGTAAAAATAATTTAAAAAAAAACAAACTATAGAAACTTTATAGCAAATACTGTTTTCAAGCACTGTGTCACCTGTGGTGTGCCAGGCTGAAGCATGGAGGAATGAACATGGTCTGTGTTCCTTTACATTAACTGTATTTATTCTCTGTGCATGTAGCTTTCTCTTGAAAAAGTACAATATAGTATGCCATTTCGAGAACATAAATGTAACATCTTGGAAAAAAACTATCAAGAAAGGTGCAAAACAAACATCCTGCCTGCTTGTAACATGGCCCAATAACTTTACAGATAGTAATAATGCTATTCTATTCATGCCACACTAACAAAATTATATGCTGAGCTAAACCTGGGAATATTAGTATGTAAATTGCCTGGAGAAATTATAATTAAGAAAGGTAAACATATAAAACAAAACTGTATTAAGCTATATCAAAGCCACACAGTTGGAAAAAATCCAAGTAATGTGGCAGAATTGACCCCAAGGGGGCAACTTTATCATTCTTATAGAAAAGTAGAAAAATGTAAGCGTTAGGCTTATGCATGGGAACTGTGGAGATATTAAATACTGTGAAGATGTGGAGATACTAAACATGGAGATATTAAATACTTTGAATGGATATTAGTGACCCCAAAAGATGACTGTGGTACGAGCTGGTGTTAACACTGAGTAACGTGTAAATAGGAGAGGCTCTAGTTAGTATTTTTAGTATTGCATTTTAAGTGGTTATTCAGAGAACCTCTGTTTCAGGGATATCCAAAGTGATAGACCTTGTGCAGGTATGTGGTTGTCAGTGCGGTTCCTCAACTCTTTTTGAAAATCAGTTTGGTTTAATGCTGTTGCATGTGGGACACCCAAAAAAACATAAACACTCCAAAGCACAAGCCTTTGTTGAAAACGTTGATTAGCCAGAAATAGTGACAGCTTGTGAATACTCGGGGAACATCTTGATGATGAAAATAGACTTCTACACCACCTGAGCAGGAAGTGACCTTTTAGGAGTTCACTGTGGCAATTATTCATTAATATAGACTAAAAGATTAATTACCATGGGAACATTCACTGTAAACCCTGAGCATGCAAGTGAAGACAATCAGAAGTTATTTTTATTTGTGCATACTAAGCTTGAAACAATTTATATTAATGTGATGATGTATCTGTATTCTTATTGTACAAAATAATAGTACCTCTCAGCTAGCAAGGGCTTAAAATGTGTTGGAGTTTCTTCCCGTACATTCTTGCACTTCTGCCAATATAGCAACAGAAGTACATCTGAAATGGATAATAGAGGGGTTTCGGTTGTATCAATCATGGCTCAATGAGGAATTTAAAAACTGATTAAAAAAATAACAGTGGGGCAGTGGGGTTCTGTACCTTCTGGTCAGCCTACATATGCATTCACACACATTTAAAGAGAAATGAAGGAAACCTGGATTACAAGCACTGAAGCAATACATTAATTGAATTATCGTATCTTCAAGATGATATCATGCACACTCCATTTTCATGCTGACTCCAAACACCAAGCTAGCAGCTGTACTGCTCACTTCTTTCCGCAGGGGATGGACCGCTATTATTTGCCCAGATGACCAAACTGAATATGTGACATCCCAATAAGAGAGAGTACCTTGTGTAAAGGACCCCAGCTCCTTCCTGTGCTCTTTTATAAATATAGTTGTGATGATTATTATATTAATGACCCCTCCTTCAATAGGCTCAGAGCATGAAAATGCACTTTAAAAAAATTAAGATATATGAAAAGCTATTTACTCCAGAAATTAGGAGAAAAAACTTCATCCTTGCTCCCTTTCCATCCCTTCACCATGCACCCAAATCCAGTAAATCTATGATTAATACCACAAGCACCTCTAATAGCATGTAGGGACTACTAGCTTTGCTAATTCAGATGACCTGAATTCACCAGTGATTGCAGAAACCCCCCCGTGATTTCTCACACTCTAAAGACAAAGCTTTGAAAGGACTAGCATCAGCACTCAAACTGCACCTGAAAACAAACCAGAAGCCAGTGTTAAAGAGATTATGTCAGTGGCATGAATGTGTATTTCGCAGAATACCTTTGGATAAGTAAGTTTTATAAAGACAAAAATAGCAGGGTAGTTAAAAGTCTTAACTTGGTTTGTCTTGAATCTCATTCATTAGAGGAATAGATCTTATCTACTTAGAGATATGTCCTTAGTATCACAGCAGGATATAAATAAAGGCCTCCTACGTTATTTTTAGACAGACTCCTCATAATATTAGTAGAATACTATATGTCTTACTGCTATTAAATGAGCTCCCACTGATTTTAAACTTCATTAGGCTCATAAACTCCTCCAGTTGGCAGAGAAATTACATTTCCTGATTTCCAAAGCTGCATAATGAGTCATGACCTATCCCTTCCCTTTGTCTCCTCAGAATACCCTTCTGATAGCTAATCTCCCCCGTATTTTTGATTTTCCCCCAACACTCATGCAGGTATTTGCACACATACACAGGTAATATCCCAAAGCATTCAATTTTTTTGTTCCAGAGCTCAGGATGCTTTATCTAGGCTTCCCCACAGTCACTACAAGCAAAAGCAGCAGAGGAAAAGGCAGTTTCATATCATATGTCTCCTGTCTTTGATTAATCTGTGAGCCGCCCATTTTAATGACTCCTCATAAATAATTCAATTTCTAGTTATGCTATAAGCCCCCAAACCTGGAGGAGAATAAAGAAAGGTAGAAAGGGAGGAGAAAGGGAGGGGAAAAGTGCCTATGTTGGATCAAACAATGCCTGCAGCAACTGAGCTACTCTTACTAAGCTATTGTGCCTATGCAAGATGCACCTCCTTCCCAAACCTTGAAGTGTTTCTCTAACAAACCTGACAGGATTACATACAAAATTAGAGTTGAAGACAATCATTCTGCAATCTGCTGCTTTTCCACCCACTTTCCTCATTCCAGAAGGTACACATGTGAGCAAAATGTGCTCCTGCTCTGGGGGAACTGACCGTGCTGACCCCTCCTCTGCTGGCCTTGCACATTGCCCTGACCACAATGGAAGGGAGAAAACCAGCCACATTGATTCTTGCTCCTCATTTCTCCTCTTTGAACTCCTTGATAAGGGCTAGGAAATCCAGTATTGGCTACTCTCTTTTCCCCTGCAGCTCCTTGCTGAAGAGGTGAGATAGGAACTGCCCCTCTCCCCTCCAGGAGGAAACCCTTAGGTATCATCACATGAACGACGCCTGGCTTCTACCAGCTGCCACAGAAGTTCTGCAGCTCCCTTTGCACCCAGGTCTCACTTTTCTACTGCAGAAAACACTGCTGCCAAATCAACCACCAGCTACAGACATGTTTTCTTCCCCTTTTTTGCTTTAATCAAAATGCATCTGACATACGAAAAGCTGGTCAAGGTACAACTGACAGCACACAGACAGCTGAATGATCTCCTCCTACCTACAACTATTTTTTAATTGCAAAGAGGTCTCTCAATACACAGCAAAGCATCTGCTCATTAGCACTACAGCACTATTTCTCCTACTGACACTTCCTACCCCTCCTCCTCTCCACTCTTTAACAACCATTCCTAAAGCACTTGCAAATTGCAAACTCTCTGTGACCTGTGGGGTTGGATTTATATTGTGCATATTAATGCATTTCTTTCTAAAAGTTGCCTAAGAAAATAACAAGAAATACAAACTCACTGTAGCTTTTGTCCAAAACTCCTGAGATTTATTTTGAATGGCAGCTATTTGGTTTGTCTGGATTCCTTCCTGAAACAATATTATATATTGATATAATATACAGAGCTTGTGGGATTCCACATTTCTAATTTCAGAATTCAAGCAACAGAATTCAGCACACACTGTTATATAGGCCAAAGCTCTTTGTGTCAAAGCTGCTGCAATGGTATTTTATGGAAGATGATGATAAATTGCTACAGTTTTATTAATTAGTTAGTAATCAGAAGGGTATGGGAATTGAAAGTTCGTTACAAACATCAATCCTTTATTGCTGTACAAGTAAATATAAACTTTGCACTCTGAAAGCCCTTGGTACAAAGCTCAATGGCTAAACCAGAACATAAATACCAGGTGGCTGGAAGATTATTCTTCCTGAACAAGTTCCTCTCATCCCATTCTTTAAAATATGAGAATGCTAAAGACTGCCATATAGATTAAAGTTATGTAAAGAGAATACAGTGAACTCCATGCGTGTCTTCCTTTCTGTATGTGAACTTTCATAGGAGGCTTCAGATCCAGCATTTGAAATTGATTTTCCACATGGGCCTAGGTTACCCAGGGCTGAAATCTCACCATCTGTTCAGAAAATACCAGCTTTAAATGGCAAAAGCTTTACTTTTTTAACTTTTCAGATGGTGAGGGAAACTGCAGTACCCTGTAGGCATGTATCCAAATCAAGTCCTCTCTCTCCCCCAAAAATCTCATTCACTTTTGGAGCTAAGATGAAACCAGAATCATAAAGACAGATCGAGAGCTTGTTTACGCAGACACAGTAAGGAAACTCGACTCCAGGTAACTTTTAAAGTGAGTAAGTTACATTATGCTTAACTTCCATCCAAAGAGAATTAAAGTAGGCATAGTTAACATGGCTTTTATTTGATTTTTTTTTATTATTATTATTTATTTTGGGAGTCTTTTAAGGCAATAAACCCTATAAAATGTAAGCCTAGCAAAGAGTATATTCCTCCTACTAGTGAGAACACATGGCTTCCCGGTGATAATCTCCTCAATGTCCCAGCAGTGAGTGTGTACCCACTACAGAGTCACACTGAGAACCACAGCAAGCCCAGAAATCATCTGCCACAAAACCACTTGGCTACTGTGAAAGCCCCGCATCGAGGCTTCCTGGCTTCAAACAAGCTAATGGGTAAAAATATAACTAAGATCTTATCTTGTGCGCAGTTTAATTTCTGCAAACATTTAAAAAGATGTAAATATTTACCTAGAATACTTGCCTCAAAAAACTAATTGAGCATTTTGATAATAAACATATTTAAAAAATGAAAGACAAAATATATCAAAATGAGAAAGCAGAACCCTAAGCAGCTGAATTTAAAACTGTTTTAACAACTTTTCAATGTAAAATAAATAAAATGTAAAATAAAAACATTTTAAAAAATCTGTAAGTGGTTATTTGTGTTTCTTGGCTCTTCTGAAAAGATAGTGGCCACAGAAGCAGACAACACCACAGCCACAATACAAACAAAAAGATCAGAAATTTCATTCTCCATTCGATAATGAATATTATATCTAAAGTGGCAAGATGATTGAGGGCAACACACAATAAAATGTGTAAGAATTAATTAGATTAATGTATAAGAAGGGAGTTCTGTAACAGAAGCAGAGTTGTTCCCGAGCTATGAGCCTCAGAGAGAGGGGGTTTGTACCCAGAGCTGATGTTCTTACAGGACTTGCACTTCAGAGGGATTTTGCCTCTGCAAAGACTCTTCACAGGTTCCTGCCAGTGAATTCTGGAAAGTTCCAGTGCAGGTTGTCAGAGTAGTCTCTGTTGACACAAGGATGTCTGAGAAATCCTAGGTAAGTCAATTTTGGTTTTAAGTGAACATGCAAACTGAAGAAAAGTGCACAAAATCATGTGTACTGACTAAGAAGCTATTATAGTTTATCGGGAAGGACAAAATTCCTACAACTTTCCATATGCCTAAGCCAAAAATATACATTTAGAAGTGTAAACACATCTTCTAAAACAAGCAAATAAATTAATGACTCCACCTGAAATCCACAACCACATGCCCCATCTGATGAATCCTGTGCCATCAGCTTCAGAGGCCTTCGACAAGTTCACCGAGCATCAGCGCTCAGAAGAAAAATAAGTTTCTTTTTCCTTCGTTATCTAATTGGTGTCTAAACAGCTCAGACCACAAACTAGAAGGCTTTAGTAAGCTGAGAGCACGGCTGCCTGCCTTTGCCTGCTAGGATGGCCTTCACATTTTCTGACATTTCAGATCTCATACAGTGACCAGAAGCCTCATAAAGCTGTCTCCTGCTTTCTGCTCTCACCCATTTTCACAGGGCAGCGCAGTCACTTTCCTCCCAACAATAACCCAGTAACGTTAATTCCCCCAGCAAAGGAATCCTTCTTCTGTTGTCTCCTGCATATGTCTCAGGCATATCTCGACCACTGACTGCAGCACTATGCAGGACACAGCCCTGACATACAAAGCATTGCCCTTGCCATGTTATTCACTGGAAGAGAATGTACTTGAAAGATCTGGCATGAACAGATCCCTAAGTTCATCTGCAGGATTAAGGGTCTCACTGTATTTTAGAAAAAGAACATAATTTTTAGAGATTTCTATAAGAGTTACCATCTTTTTCCTCTCCTCAGTCTATTCCTTCAGTAAACAAACACTTCACAAGACCTTATTTTCATGAACTCACATAATCCCCATTAAGAGTGGGAATGATAAATACACATATTCCTACGAAAATACAGAAGTCATACAAAAAAGTGCCAAGATTGAAAATTACTTCACTACATCTATTTCCTGTAAAATATCTATACTAATTACATTTGAATTAAATGTAACAACAAATTCAGTTTCTTCATTTCTCATTCACTTTAATTCAACTCCAGAAGCTCTAGCTTGAATCTCATGTTTATGCTTTCTGCAGAATTCTGCAGCATAGCCTGCAGCTGGGACATACTCCACAGGATATCCTTGGTCTCTGGCTGTGAACTCCATTTGAGAAACATTAAGGGAGACCCTAAAGCTTCTGTTAGGAGCTGGGCTGGGACCATGCCATCGTAAAGGTCCCATTTAGACTCAAAACCTGTGAGTTTCGTCCTTTAAGGGTGAAATCAAACGTAAAATTTATTCTTATTTACTATTAGGAAGAGATGACAAATTCAATTCTGTACTCAAAGAAAAAGGGACTATTGGGCTGAGTTTACAAATTAGAGTCTCTGAGATACTATACTCTTCGTTTTGAAAGCTGTATTTGCTCCTGCCGCAGTTTGGCTAAATCTCATATACCACGGACAGAAAGGCTTTTGAGTTAGGTGCAAAATAAAAGCTTCCCTGTTAACTTAACATTTAATGATCTTGTTCATTAATAATTTTTTTTGTAAAGCTGAAGTAAAAGCAATTGTATTTTGTTATTAAGTTCCAAGCTACATATTCACAGCGACACCTTGGGAATGAGCCCAGGGCATTCTCTTACCTTTGCGATTCAAAACTGGGTTTGCATTCTTACATGGAACAAAATGCTTTATCAATAATTCAAATAACAAAGTCTGCTGGGTATTAACTTACAACTGAAAGAGTAAACAAGCACTGAAGCTTAGCAAAATTGATTGACACTGCATTAGCAAGAGAATCCCATTCTACTGTATTACTGTGGCTTTATTTTAAGTGTGAGGTATCATTATCATCTGCGATGAGGTACTAGAAATGTAGTGGTTCCAAAGTATACAGCTCATCTTCTCTGTGGAAGGTTGTCAGATCACAACTATGTGTGATCATAGACCAGTACTGAAACAAGAATAACTCTGTTCCCATCCAACCCTTCACGAGAGTGACAAAAAAAATCACAGAATTTGTCCTAATGTGCATGAGCAGCCTCGCATAGCAGCAAAATCCCTTACTGCCTGAAGAACATGGCATACCGAATGACTCAACTTTATTAAAGGAGTTAAAAAGCATTACACAATCCACAACACAGAGATATCAGAAACAGAGTCAAGGACCAGAAGTTTTGTTAATTGCAAGAAAAAAAGTGGGACTGTGAACAAGAAAAATACATTTTTTATGAAAGCACAGAAGAGAGGGTGTGGCATCTAAAGGGTAAGTACTGAAATCAAAAGTAGAGAATCATTTGGATGCAGGGATAAAGGAGTTAATGCTAGTCCAGCCTGCTTTTGCAGCGACAGGGAAAGAAGGCAGGGTCTTTTTTTGCCAGGGTTGCTCTTCGGCTCAGTGATATAACCAAGAACTATAAGTGAATGACCATGAACGAAGAAGGCCAAACAATCCATATTTTTCTTCCTTATGAATTCTCACATATCTTTTGAAATGCAACTTAAGGCGTGCCCCTTTGAGGTATTTATTTACTTAAATATTCTGTCAAAAAACAACTGTTACTGAACAAGATTTTTGCAGTGCTTTGTGCTAATAACATCTTGATCAGCTGCGGAAATGAAGCAGATACTACGTGAAAATGTCTCCAGTATCAATAAAAACAAAATAAAACTTGTGGTTACAAGCTCCTTGAGGAAAAATAAAAAAATGTGTCCATTCCTTGCTCTTCTTATTAGCAGTTGAAAGGCAAGATTTAGGGCTCTGCTTCCTGTTTCTCCCAACTTCTCTTCAAAACTTCTTTGGACTTTACTTCCCTTCTCCAAGGGGATTTTGAACTTTTTCCTTTCTAAAAATGAAAAAATGAGAGTGAAGAAAAGAAGCGGGGTTATATTGTATTGCTGGGCAGGAAAGAGAGGGACTGCCAGGCTGAAAGGGAGTAATCAATCGCTTGCCATCTAATTGGTGGCTGGTAATGAGCAGAGCACATGAGAGGTCAATAGTGAGGCCAATGTTGTTCAATATCTTCATTGACAACCTGGATGATGAGACAGACTACATCCTCAGCAAATTTAAAGGTGATACTAAATTAGGCAGAGTGGCTGACATGCTGAATACCACATCTTCAACCCAAAGAGACCTTGAGAAATTTGAGAACTGAATCAAAAAACCTCATCCTCCGGATCAACAAGGAGAGAGTCAAAGGTCTGCACCTAGGATGGTATAATCCCATGCAGCAGCACCACATGGGAACTTACTGGCTACGATCGCCCTGCAGAAAAGGGCTTGGTGCAGAGGACACACCAAAAATGAGCCAACACTTGGCTCTTATTGCAGAGAAGGCAGACTGCCTATCAGGTGCACCAGGAGCAATGTGGCCAGTAGACTGAACCAAGTTTTTTTTCTCCTCTGCTCACCAATGGTGAGGCTGCGTCGAAAAACTGCATCCACCTGCACTCCTCCCAGTCTAATAGAGACGTTGAGAAATTAGAAAGGGTTCAAAAGAGGGCTACTGGGATGGTCACAGGCCCAGAGCATATGACCTAGAAGGAGACAGTGAGGTTTTTTAGTCCAGCAAAGGAGAGGCTAAGGAGGGATCGAGTAGAAGCCTACAATTGTTTGCCATATTGGCAGACAATACAACAAGGGGCAGTGACCACAAATTGCAGCTTGAGAAATTCAAGTTATAGATTAGGGGGAAGAAGCTCACTAAGAGAGTAGTGCAGCTCTGAATCAGGTCACTCAAAGAAGCTACTGAATCTCCATCCTTGGAGGTTTTCGAGACTTGGCTAGGTAATGCTGTGGCTGACCTGGCTGTAGTGTTGGCCACAGGCCCACCCTGAGCAGAAGCCTGGATTAGATGACCTCCACAGGTCCCCTCCTACTAACATTTCTGTGATTTGATAGTCACTGCGACATAGACGCGCTTGGCATATGGCAGAAATATTTAATCCATAAATTATTCAGCCTCAGGAAGAAGAGCCAATAAGGTCTATATTTCAAAGCAGCATTTTGAGAAACATGTAGCGTTCTTACTCTTGGCCTGCCATCTGGGAGTGGCACAGGGAAAAAAGTAGGACTGAAGGGGCTAGGGTACCGAGGGAGAAAAGATTCAGGATGTGTGGGTAGAAAGGATGGAAATGTCTAGGACAAGAAATAGGGGAACAGAAGCCTAGGAAAAAAAGGTGAAAGATAAGAAGAGAAGCCAGACGGAAGATTTGGAGCTGCTGATGGAGGCAGATGGAGGGAAACCTCTGGAGGTTGCTCCTGATCATGAGGACTCAGGCTAGGATAAGTAGCATAAAAGAGAAAGGCAGGACTTTCTATGCTGGGAAACAGGAATATAATGAGGAGGCAGGTTAAGGGGGAGAGAAAAAAAAAAAGGACAAGCAGAGCAGAAAAGCAAGTGGCAATTATATTTGGCAGTAATTAGGCAAAAGACTTTCTACCTAAAAGAGCACATTTCCCTACAGAACCCTAAGGAGAGTTCAGGATTCCCAAGTTTCACTAATCTGCTGTGAGCAAGGATTTGTGTGAAGTAGCTAACTTGGAGAGTGACAACTTGCGAGTGATTTCCAGAGAAACAACTGGTTCCAAGAGATTGCCTGGCATAAAGAGAAACTTTCTATGGCAAGACACAGATGGAAGCTGATGCTTAAAGACAGGATTCATTTGTTCACCTTAAATGCTACTATGGTCACAATCAATGAATCAATAGCCTTCAAAAAAGATCAAAACAAACAAACAAAGAACCAGAAGAAACCAACACATAATTAATGTATCAAAACCAGATATTGAAAAACAATTTTTACATTTTGTCAGTAATGTAAATCAACAGACACTGATGCAGAATTAATTAAGAGCTACTGCTGACTGCTAAATTACTTCTTCCTAAACTCCTAATTGATCAGTCAGAATTTCTGAGTAAGTTAATCAAAGAGAAAGAATTTATTTTGGCTATTAAAATCATGCCTGTAGGAAAGGCCGCAGGTTCTAATCTTTCCCACTGAATGGTTTGCATATGAGAAAGCCCAGTTTAACTCAGCAATAAAGATTCTAGGCTGCATAGTCTCTCTAAATCTAAGTATGAGACTTATTTTTTTTAACTCTGAAAGAAGGTTGACTTAATCAATATGGCAAAAAAGTAGCTTTTTAGTGTGATCTTACTAAATACAAATTTTAGAGTGTACACTTCAAGACAGAGTAAGGTTTGCAGAAACTCTGCTTTAGTTTTTTTCGTTATGGAGCCTGAAGTCACATAGCAAGTCCAGAAAGTTAAGCTTCCCAAATTGCTTTTGACAGACAAGATTTAAGTACTGTTGAGAAATTTACCACAAAATGTCCCCAAAAGTGCCTCTGCTATTCTCAGAGGCACAGTGCATGTGCTAATGTATTGTAAAGGTCTTTTTGACAATATGGTGCTCTTTTTCCTTTCTGGTTTTTTTCATTCTCCTGCTGTGTTGAAATAAAACCTACAAATTTGGTTTTTATTCTTCTTTCAGTTGGATTCCCCCAGCCTCATAGGAATTCCAGTAGTAGAGCATTATGTCTGCAACTTTGTTTTCATCGTCTTTTCTATCTCCTGTGTCCTTGAGCTGATGTTACAGTCTAAAATCTATAGAAGCTACAGAAGACGCAAGAGACTCAAAGGCCTGAATTAACATCAGATGACATCTCATGTGTCCAGTGATTTTCAATTTATTTTATTCTTTAATCCTGAAAGGTTTTTCAGAGTGTCCCCACATTGCTTGGAGCAGAGATTTGGTGCCTATTCCTCTTGTTGGATAAGAAGCTTAAGCTAGTACCAGATTTCCAATTTGAGGTTTCTTCATTAACTCTGAATTAAGAAATGTTAAATTTTTGGTAACTTAAGAATTCATTTACTCTTAAAATTTCAGCCCCAAACAACAATACCGCATGCAATCACATCTTTACACAAAAGTTTTGAAAACCTGAGGCACGCATCTTGCAAAACAGCTGCTCTTGTGAGCTGCAGCATGCATCCAAAGGAGACTCAGGACCACATATTCCCTGTAGTTTTGGCTCCAACCCAAAAGTAAATCTACAGAAACAGATCCTAATGCTGGAGGATCAGACATGAATTCAACCAAAAATATTCTAAGGTAATTAAATTCAAGGCTCGAGTTGAGCTGACATTAGGTATGGATCTAAAATGGCATTAACTCTTTTCTGAATACAAATGTTTCATTGCCAATTCAAACCAATTAGCATGGTCTGGCTCTAAATGCTGCCCTTTCTCTCCCCTCCTTTTCTTTCATCATAGACACTTTTGTTATTTCAGGTTGATCTAACATCTTGTCAGTTGAAAAACCTTGCTAAACAATTTAAGAGAAGATTAGGGTAGAGATTGTTTTTACTGCCCAGTCATCTTCTCCTCATATGCACTACCATATATTTGCCCATAATGAACATTTTCATCACGCTTCCTTCAAAATAATCGTAAGTGAGATAGGCAATATTACAAAATAAAAAGACCGGCAAAGGCTTCTGTAGCACAAACACAGTTACATAGCACAAAGGCCTTTGCATCTGTTATTATTTTTAGATTCCCCTTTCTCGTGCCTTCCCACGTCTGGTACAAAAGAACCAGAAGCAGTGGCACCAGCAGCACATTGTTATCTCTTTTTGGGTTTGCTCCAATGCAGGTTGGCAAGACAGGGAACTTTTATTATCTCGCTTAGAGACTGTAAAGAGAACATCTGTCTTCCACACACAAAACCCATCAGTGCTCCCTGCCTGAAGAGAGAGTCTGTGAAAATTGACAACTTGTCGAACTAATCAGATTGCTTGTGATTTTGCTGCCATCTGATGTATTCTCACAAAGGGAACTTCTCGTCTGTCTCTCCAGAAGTGAAAAGTCTTTCGCCAGCATTCATATCAGAAATGTGCAACCAACTCATCTTGGCAGTTATTCTTTTGATTCCATTTGTCAGCTTTTTTTTTTTTCCTTGTCCCTCCTGCATTTTAACAGATTTTTTGAAAAAATGATAATCATTGGCTCTCAAATTCTCTATTTGTGTACTTGCAATTTCTGTACTGATTCATCCCTTTTTTTCATTTTATATTTATATATGCTTCCTGAAAGCAAACAGAGCTGGCAAATGATTGATATATATTAATTGGTAGACAAATACTCAGTCCTAAAGAGAATTTTGCAGAATGAAAGCTACACACTCGCAACTTGACAGTTTCTCTAACTTTCCACATTTGTGGCAACAGGTTTTCAACACTACTCTGCAACCTCTGCTCAAAAATTGTAAGAAATACTGAAAGCATGAAATGAAGTTTCCTCTTAAAATAAACAATAACTGCCAGCTTTTTTTTTTTATTTGGGGATCCAATTCCTAATGAGATAATAATAAATACAAAAAGACCTTCATGCAACTTTGAAAGTAGCAAGTCCTCTGTACATGCCCTCTAATATTCCCTGCAATTTATGGGCCAAGGCAGGAAAGATCCATTAATTTCATTTGAACTTACCCTGACATTCATCAGCTGAAGATTTGGCTCAGCAACTGTATCCCTGTAGAGTGTGATCATGCGAACAATAACAAATCAGACTTTAATAAAGGCATATACTCAGACACAAGCACTACACACTGTTCTAGCCACCAAGCAGACATCTCTCAATGGCAATGCCAATTACGCAGCAATGTAAACCTTACTATGTTAATTAAACATGAGAATTTACAAAGGACCTCCAGCAAGAGACTTGTATCTCTCAGAGTGGCTTTCTGAAATAGTAGCGGAGAATGTAATACTTTTGGATACTTCCCAGAGCGTCTCCAAGTCAACAAATCCTGTTTTCATCAGAGTCATTTGGAATGCAAAGATCCTCCCCAAAAGGAGGAGTTGGCACAGGCTGCCTGTTTTTCAACATTTCCTTCTCAACTCCGTTGCTCTTCTGGAAAGGCTAGCACAGCCGGTCACATAAGGTAAAACCGCATTTCCCCCATCAGGTTCATAGCCATCATTCCTACACGGAGCTGTATCATTATCCCAGGAAGGGGCCCTTCTGCAAAGAACCCATGGCCTGTGTGTGCTTTTTGTGCTCTCTCCAGTGAGACAAGTACCATCTAGCAGGGTTTAACTCTGCCATTTTCATTGAGAACCTGTAATTATCTTCTAAAGGCAACACTTCAGTCTGTTTAACTGATGAAAGGCCAAAGACTCTCAATGGCACAAAGTGACATATCACAGACAGCTAGGGGAATATCTCGTCAGCATTGATTCACATAAAGACACAGCATTTAATGACGTTTGCACAGTGCTGCAGTTTAATGCCCTTCTGCGACTCAGGCTCTGTACAAGTATTTCACTTATTTAATCAGTTCTACTCTATTCACTCCTTTAATATACAGCTAAATGTCCAAGGCAAGTCTGATTATTTTCTCATAACACTGTAGGAACCTTTACTGCTCTGGACCCACTGGACTGCTCTGAAGATAGCAGTGAGAACTGTAGGTGAGACGTGAAGTCTATAGAGAGTGATTAATATTTATCAGGATCACCTTTATTAATAGACAATTGCAATACTAATTCCAGGAGCATACAACAGTACATTCTCTGTCTTATGATGGAAAGTAAATCACATCAGGTTTATAGGTCCTTCCCTCTGAAAACAAAAAAAATGTTTTATAGACTACTGAAATATAGGTACTTCCTGCAGCAGAAAATGTTTTGAACTCTATAGCCATAGAAAGATACACTATGAAACCATTATTTAGGGTAGAATATGAGAAGGTAAAAGATACAATTTTTCATTCAGAACTGCAGGAATGATTTGAATAGCAAGCACAGTTCAATTTCCTAAAGTGGAATTTGTCTTAGTTGATTACATCAAGTTACTGAAGTGTCCCAGTCTTATAAAATGTGCCCTGGGACCTCTAATGACTGTAAGAAAAGGCTTCATTTTTAGAGCTTATTTGGAAACAAAGAAACAAACAAACAAAAGCTCTTCCAGCAGTCTCCTTTACTTCTTTGTTCAACTACATTATAACTATGTTATAACTATGCCATCTATCTGGACTTCTGTAAGACCTTTGACACAGTCCCCCACAACATCCTCTCTAAACTGGAGAGATATGGATTTGATGGATGGGCTGTTCAGTGGATGAGGAATTGGTTGGATGTACACATCCAGAGAGTAGCGGTCAATGGCTCAATGTCCAGATGGAGATCAGTGACAAGTGGTGTCCCTCAGGGGTCCATACTGGGACCAGTTATATTCAATATCTTCATCAAGTGGGCCCATGTGAACATCATGAGGTTCAACAAGGCCAAGTGCAATGTCCTGCACCTGGGTCAGGGCAATCCCAATAGCAACACAGGCGGGGTGATGAAGGGATTGATAGTAGCCCTGCTGAGAAGGACATGGGAGTACTGGTGGATGAAAAATTGGACATGAGCTGGCAATGTGCACTTGCAGCCCAGAAAGCCAACTGTATCCTGGGCTGCATCAAAAGAAGCGTGGTCAGCAGGTCGAGGGAGGGGATTCTGCCCCTCTACTCCACCCTTGTGAGAGCCCACCTGCGGTACTGCGTCCAGCTCTGGAGCCCACAGCACAGGAAAGACATGGACCTGTTGGAGCAGGTCCAGACGAGGGCCACGAAAATGATCAGAACCTGGAGCACCTCTCCTACGAGGACAGGCTGAGAGAGTTGGCATTGTTCAGCCTGGAGAAGAGAAGGCTCCAGGAAGACCTTATTGCAGTACTTAAAGGGGGCTTATAAGAAAGACGGGGACAAACTTTTTAGCAGAGCCTGTTGTGATAGGACAAGGGGTAATGGTTTTAAACTAAAAGAGGGTAGATTCAGACTAGATATGAGGAAGACATTTTTTACAATGAAGGTGGTGAGACACTGGAACAGGTTGCCCAGAGAGGTAGTAGATGCCCCATCCCTGGTTGGACAGGGCTCTGAGCAACCTGATCTAGTTGAAGATGTCCATGCTCATTGCAGGAGGGGTGGACTAGATGACCTTTAAAGGTCCCTTCCAACCCAAACTATTCTGTGATTCTATGGTAAAATGGGGTTTGCCCTTAAACTATTGCTTCAGCAGGGACATAATATTTTACACACTGGAATTTCCTCAGATGGCATCTAATCAGACTGCAAATGAGGACCAAAGCAATACAGTCGGTTTAGAGGAGACAACATGAGCACTTGATTAAAATAGCACTGCTGAAACAAATCAGCCAAAATTTTATATCAGTGTTACTTTGCCAAGAGCCCAACTCCAATATCTGTGGCATCAGATCTCATATTTCACCCTTGATAAAGTAGGCATAATAATAACCAGTACTGAATGCATTAAAAAACAGTACCCAACAGGGAAGGCAAATTTCCACAGTCCTAAACAAATCAAACATGACTTTCTGGGCCTGATAATCATCCGTGTCCCCATAAACCCTCATGAGGGGTCCTAGTATGGAAAGACACTTTGACTTACTTGCTGGCTCATCTGTACTGTTCCTATAACCTCCCCTGTGTGTACACAAAGAAAAGCAGCAGAAACTAGAGTTCGTTCCTAGACTTTGGGGCTGTAGTAGTGCCCCATCAATACTTTTCCCCTCTTTCTGATTTATAGTCTGTTAGTAGAGGAGAGAGTGGATAAAGGGAGAAGGAGACAAAGAGGGAGGTGAGATTCATCTGACCAGGGGTCTACACCTGAGGCAGTCCAGACCTCCTCTGTCTCATCTACAGGTAGGTATCTGAACTGGACCAAATGAATCATGCTCCAGAAAAAGGCTATTTCTCTCCACTGCTTGCAAAGTTTGAGTAGACAACAAGCGCACATGCAGACATCTGTATCACAGAAACCAGAGTTTCTGTACAAGAAAGTGTGATCAAACGGTCCTAATCTCCCTAGAAAATGAGGTTCTGCATTGGCATGTATGCTCTAAATCCTGAACTCCAGCAAGAAGGGTTATTCAGCTAATCATAAGGAAAAGACTGAAGCACAAATCCCACTATGCCAGCATTAAAGAGACATTAAAACAGGATATAGAGAATACATTGATATTCATGCTCATATTCACTAAATATCCTTACTATTCAGTGAAAAAAATTATATCTAGTTATGGAAGTTCCGCTGATTTGTGAGAACAAGTAGTTCAGCCTGACATGTGAAGTAATGTCTTCTTTCATAAAATTCCAGAAAACCAAAATTTCTGAAACCACTTTTGAAAACAATGAAGGTAAATTGGACATAAGCCTCACTGGAGTTTTCACTGACAACTCTTGGTGGTTTGTGTCTTCATAATATTGTCAACATATTTCTGTGTTTCTATACTTTAAATTTTCTGACAGATTTTTAACTTTAGCTCTGAACCAAGCAAGACAAGACCTTTTGTTTCCCCAAATTCAGAAAAAAAAGTGAATGCAAGAAACGAGAGAGAGTAATTATGTTTCCCTACAATACGGTCTCCCTTGAGGGACCAATATGCCCACTGTTATGAAATATGAAATCACAGTAACATTTATCTGCAGGAACTGAAGCCTTATAGCATCAGTCCCTGCTTCAGAAATCAATAAGAGACTATGATGTTTAATATTTTATTGCTTTTTCTAGTAGTGACTTTTTCAGCTTTGAATGAGTTACTAACTTTTAGTAAGTCACAAAATCCAGATAAGCCAAGACAGGATTTAAAGCAATATTTTAGTCTCTGTTACCACAACCTTCGTATAAGCTGTAGCAGAGAGGAGTTTATCAAGGTCCTGTCTAGTAGATGGCAAATCAGGCTTCCAATTCTTACCTCTTCAAAATGTTTACTGAAAGAGCTTGCTGGGTGTCTGATGTCTGTTGTTAAAGGGGTCAAAAACTAATTAATGTGCTAAAGGCTCCCTCACTGTTAACGAGATTTACTGTTCTACCAATTAAGTACTGCCATGCCACTTATTTTGTCTCTTTTCATGACAGATTTAGGTTTTGGTCTGTATTCAGAATAAATTCAGTTAGATTTTAGTGTTTAATTTTATCAAATTGTGGTAAACTAAATAAAAAATCCATAACCTACAGGGTATAAAACTGAGTTTCTTCCTCAATTTCTGATGGAGAACCACCAATACAGAGAATATCTACTCTATGCCAACAGGAAACATGTAATTTCCCAATCCTTCCACCCTCCACCATGAAGACTACATCAGTCAAGTCGATCAGCATATTATGTGCCCCCTTGTCTTTCCGATGTACAGATGTCTGCATGTGAGCTTGCTGTCTACTCAAACTTTGCAAGCAGTGGAGAGAAATAGAGCAAGATGAGATCTTATTAGGGTGCCAGTTTGTCAATACCAGATTTTCAACTGTTCACTGTTGCCGTTCACACGTTCTGTTCTGCAGTCTTCAGAAATCTGTTGGTTGCTACACTGCAGGTAAAACATCACCAAGTCCTCTCCCCCACACCACAACAGAAATTACTTTGTAGTCTGTTCTCACCCATCTCAAGCCCATCTCACTAAGATTTATAGACACAGGCCTGAGTCTGCTTTCCTTCCAAGCTCAAGATCCCAAACCTAATCATAAAATCTTTATACCTGTAATGAAAAGTTAATAAAGAATCATTTACTGATTAATTATAAAAGACAGAACATGAGGATCAAGAGAACTATGAACATGAACAAAATAATCAATTTCTACTGTGTTTTCTTCTTTTTCTTTCATCTTTTTGGATTGATCTTGCCTATTTCAAGTCTCATCTTGCTCTCCTTGCACACCAATTAACTGTTGCTTCTACCTGAATCCACCTCTGCTGTTTATCTTCTTGTGTAGTTTCCTCTTTGTTTTCAGTCCGTGTTTCTGGCTTCTCTTTTGTGTATCTTCTCTCCCTTTACAGCAGTTTGCAGACCCCTGAGACAAATTTTAATTATATTTAAATTGACATTGACATATAAAACCACTGTTGTGTAAGGATCAGGTGTTCTGTAATTCTGCTACAGGATTCACTATTTGCTAAGATCTGATGTTAACAAAATAAATCTCTTGTGTGATTTTTACTTTTGTAAAAAGGACTACAGGTTAAATTCCTCTATAGAACAAAATGACACAGCATGATATTTTTCTGTAATTTCTTTAATTAGCATCTTACTGTTGTTTTAATTGTCTGAATGCACTTCATCCTTTTAATGATAATGCTGCTCCTTGACTCCCATGAACAGAAGGTAAACAAATTAGCTGAAGGTCTCTGGTGTTGTTGTAAAGGCCTGTTTTTTCCCAGAACCCAGTTCTTTGCTTCAATTAAGCAACATTCAAGGTTTTCAGTTTTATATAAGATTGTGAAAAGTAAACACAAATTGCTGCAGCGATAACAACTTTGATTTTTTTTAATCAATTAGCAGCTTGTGGTATTAAGGGCTTTCAGAAACCACAGAAATCATCGATGTCATTTTCACAGGAGTGAAAATATTGTTCCTCCTCCACAATTCCTCATTTTATAAGGTCATACTAGACACGGAAAAAAAAATAACCTGTGTCCGCATTTAGGGGAACATGACATTCCTCCTCTCTATTCCCTAAAATAAAGAGAAACATCCAAATGATAAAATTAACTTCATTTTTTCCCCATATCCACTCTGTAAAGTTATTTTGGGCAATCTGAAAAATACAAATGGTGTAGGACAGAAATGCAGTCCTCAGGCTGGAGAATATCCATTTGTGTGTTATCAGAGCCAGCAGAGGCACCCAAAACAGAGGAGAAAAAGAAAGAAAGAAAAGAGAGAAAAACATCAGGGGAAAAAATCAGCTAAAATACTTGCTTTGCTCTGGTTTTGAACATGGAGATCAACCCTGCCTCCCCTCCCTCCAAACAAGAAGGATGACATGATGTCCCTTAGGCTAATTTGGAGCAGTATGACCAATCTACAGGTGTCACAGTGCAGAACAGCATGTCCAGCTCACAGGGAAGCACAGGGAGATAGCAGTCACAGCCTGGCTAACAGGGAGAAGGACAAAACCAACAAAATGTCAGCTAATTTACAACTCATTTGCTACTTATTAAGCCTGTCCTTTACACACTGTTTTTTTCCTTTTTCACTAAAGCACCACCTTCATCTGAGGACACTCACAATTATCATAGATACTTTTTATTTTTTTTTGACTTCCAGAACGTGGCCTCAAGAGCAACACCCCAGGGTCTGACATGCAAATCAATTAGTGTATGGCAGTGCAGCCTTCTCCGATCTCCTTTGTCTCTGCCACAGCTAGATGGCCCGTGGCACATTTAAAGAGCTTGATTTGCTATTAGCTAAGTTCCTATCATGCAGGCAGATCCAGACAGAATTTACTTTTTTTTTTTCTTAAAAAAATGATGTAGTTGTTGCTGTGGTTGCCCCATAGATGTTTTCATTCCTTCCAATTCAAATAGCTGAATCTCAGCTGAATGCTCTGTGCTTGTGTTTGTGTGTGCATTTCTGTCATCTGGTTGTCTGTTGCCTTTTCAGGCCAAAATCTGTTCAATATGTTTCCCTGCACTGCCCACATGGTAAAACAAGTCAAGGTCAGAGAGGGATTGAAAATCAAAATCCTCAGCAGTAGTTAACCCTGCCTCTCAAATGATAACACAGTAGTACCAGTGGATATGTCCAGTGGCTCCATGCACTTAATTAACATGCACTTACAAATTGTTAGTATTTCCAATATGGGAATAAACTCTCCATGCTTTGGGACCAGAACTACTTACTGGGAGGCAGCTTGGGTCAGGTTTCCAAGATTTGTGATTCTGAAGATAAACATCTGTGATATATACGCAAGCATAAGAAAAGCTTGTATGCCATCCTCCAACTGAAAACAAGGGCATTAGGGGTCTAATTTTCTTCCATGCTTTAAAAACTCCATTCTGTAACTTCTTGCATATCTAACTGTTCCATCTTGGTAAATGGCTTTTGGCCCTTCTTTTCAGCCTCTACAAGTGAGTCCTCTTACATGAAGATTCCCTGAAAATGATGTGTAAGGGATTTCAGAATGAAATCCTACTCTATGAAATCAGCCTCCCCATTCTCCATCATTCTTCAACACTTTGGCAGCTTACAGGGAAGATGACCAGATTTGAGTTACCTTTTTCAGTCTCCTAAATTCACCTCAGGTGGTTGGTATAAATAAATACAAAAAACCTCCTAGGATGTCCAAAGATCTCATCATAAAAGTGCCTTGAGCCAGACCTACACAAAAGTAGCACATTCAAGTTGAGCCAACAACAGATGAGAACCTGATCCATTGTAATTGGCACCATCTTTATTAGTGAAGGAGGAATAACATGAGATAATGCTTCCTTTGGTTCTGCCAGTGACAAAATTGATATCTGACAGACAGGATTTTACAGCTTTGATTCTCAATTGACAGGGGAAAATATAATTATGGAAAACCTATTGAGTCTAGGGAGGTTACATAGGTATAAATGATGCCCACTGCCTATCAAGATACTAATGAAAACTAATACTGTGTTTTGCAGGTCAGACAGAAGCCTGCTATTTCTATCTGTTCCATTTTTAAATGTTTGTCAATTTGGAGAATCTGTCAAATACATGAGATAATTAGTATTTATACTTGAACATATCGGAGCTTGAGCTTTCAAAGAGAATAAGGGCTTGCAGCAGGCACAAAAACGTTGCAGGTCACTGCTGGCATTAAAAACAAAAATCCACAAGGTAGATGAGCAAGAAGAAGCTAAATTGTAAAGAAATTTAAAAGGATCATATGTTTTTCTCTGCTGCAGAAGAGGCAATAGCACTGAAGGGACTGAAAGAGAGTGAAATGAATCCTCCACTTCACTCTGGCAGTGACTATTTTCCAGCAGGCACAGAGGAAGCCTACATTCCTAGCTTAGACTAGACAACTTCCCTTTACAAACCTTAATTTAAGCAAAACAAATCATATACCATCATTTTTTCATTTTGTATTCAGCATTTGATAGATAGTATAAACAAGTGACCTCAAGGATAGCTTACGGGGAATGCTGTAAAAATGAACCTGTTACTGGCATATCTTGTGTCAGGGATTTATACTTTCTTGCATGCAGCTCTAAAATGTATTGCAGAGGCAATATATATATAACATGCAGTTCACTTGGACTCCATGACATAGCAATGGTTCAGCGGGAGCACAAGTACTGACACAGTCGGCGTATCAGTCTTCATTTTGAAAGCCTGTGAAAAATTGAAAAGTATCTGTAATCTTCCTATCTTTGATGGGTTATCTGAGTCCCCTACCTTTAATACGCTGTGGGCTGCTGTGAAATACTTCCTCACAAAACTTCTTGTGGGGCTGAAAAACCAGCTACAGACAGTTTTTAAGCAATTGCCAAGCCCTTGCCTATGGAATTTATTTGCTGATCACAAATGTTTCCTGATGGCTTTTACTGTAGTGTTCCATTTTTATCATGGCCATTACAACTGCAGATAAAAAAATTGCTTGGAAAAATATCAGAGCCTAGACTTTTATTGCATTATTATAAAGAGTAGATATTGCAACATTTCTCACTGCAGATCAAAAAAAGTTTAACTTCAATATTTTTTAAAATTTGTATTTCTATGTCTATCCTTTTTAGACAACAGTATTTTCCCTTGCATTAAGTGACTTACAAAGTTAGCTAGATTACTATTATGGTTTTTATTCATAACATAGAAGACTTTCGCAGATGCAAAAATCTCTAGTACGTGTTGATATAAACATCGCTCCATCCAAACACCCTGCTTACTGGAACCAAATGAAAACTTTGCTCCATCAACATTTATCACCTTCCCCACTTGCTTGCCTGTTCCTTACTCAAGTACATCAAAAAGATACCAGAAATCTTTTCTGAGATTAGATGCAATTTGAAAAGATGGGAGTTTACTCTGACATGCTAAGAGAGCTTCTAATTATGCAGCTATTTACTATCATTAATTTAATTCTACATAACAGAATGGAATTCTGTAGTTTCCAAGCTGACAAAGCGTTGTCAGTAAAGAAGCAATTAGCAGTTTAATGTTTGTGTGAACATGCTGAGTATCAGAAGTATAGAAACAAGTGTAAAATAGTCTTTTCTAAGCATTGAGGCCACTGTGAAAATACATTCTGTTGAAAGCATGCAGTAGTAGCGTGAGAGTAGGAACAATGTCTAAGTCACTGCACAAGAGTAACCTGACATACAGAGATCTCAATGGAACTGCAGGAAGAAAAGCTCCCCTGCTGAACTGAACATAGCTCACAGCTAAATAATAAATCAGAGCATGTAGTCAAGCATCCTGCAAAAGCACATCTTGTTCCCACATCTCTGCCACTTCATGTCCTTCCTACAAATTCTAATCCATGGCCAATAGTTGACACAGCTGTAGTTGCAGCTGAGACCACAATGATGACTTCTTAACAGAAGTATTTCATTTAAACAGCATAACCAAGAATTTTACTAATAATGCATGAGACTATCCAGAGTATAACTAAGTACTGAGAAAAAGAAAAAGAAAAAAAAAAAAAAGAAAAAACAAGCACAGTGTTGTGTTGTCATGTGGCTAAGAGTAGAGAAGCACAAAGTTGATGCGCTTTTTATAGCAACTTATGCAAACCTCCAAAGCTCAAACCTGTTCTAAAGAACGTGTGGTTTATATATATATATATATATATGCAATTCTGAAACACAAGTTCAGTTTAGGTCCAGACAATCTGACAAGACTAAAGTAGCACTAGATCCAACCCCATGTAAACTCCTTTAATATCAGTGTAGAAAGCCTGACTGCAGCAAGGATATGTGTCATACCGCTATCCCTCCCTTATCCCGAGAGTGGAATTTTGTAATAATAGCAAAGACAATTCTGAATAGCACTAATATTTATACATAAAACATCCCCACCTGCTTTCAAGATCACTGAGTAGGAAAATACCAAAACCTTAACACTAAAACCAAAGGGGTCTCCTACATGACGAGTCTTTGCAGTAGCTTAACCTAAATTTCATAAGTATAGCTAAACAAGGTGAATAGTACTCCTAAGCAGGAAATACTCAAATTGCAGGCAGACATACACAGTTAGAAATATTGTGCCCATTTAACATAATATTTCAGTGAGAAACTAGTGGAAGTCCTAAGTCTAGGATAAACCAGACGATGCATTGTTTCTTTGCACCACATGAATATAATTCTATTCAATGTTTCCATTATGTTTATTATTATATTCACTATTACAATATTTTTACATTTTTTAATTCCAAGTCATACTATACACTTTGATTCAAGGAAAAAATGTCAGTAATACTATTACATGCTTAATACTAAATCCATGCTTAATTTTGCACAAAATCAGGATATAGCCTGCAGCCATAAGCTTTGCCTACAATACAGCAATGATTATCTATGCAAATATGTATCTTATGTGAATCTATTGCATATACAGAAAGCCCTTTTATGAAATATTAGAACAGTTAAAAACATAACATGCTTCATTAAAAGGTTAAAACCATGAAATCAAAAAGCTAAAACACCTTATAACATTACCTATGCTCCACTCTCCCAACTACAATGGCACGTGATTATAGTTAAGCTACACCATAGTTTGCACTTTGTAACATTAATTTTTCCTCATTTTCATCCACTGTAGTCACCTCTTTAGCATATTCTTAGTAAATGCAAAGACTTGCTGTAGCAAGCATTGGCTTTAGAAAACGATAACCTAAAAATAAGATGCATATCGAAAGTTGAGCTTGTAATACACAGGGTACAGAGAAGATATACAGAAAAATCAGAAGGCATAGAAAATGATAATTGAGGGTAAAATTACACCGTCTGGATTTCTACTTGTGGAGAAAAACCAGAAATATATTCTTAATGAAAACTTTTTCAGATTATAGCCTTAAATTTGAAGTTACTACAGTGTAATTCCATTACACACATAGATTTATACATAATATTTTCAAAGTTTTAGTACACATAAGACAGGACCACATTTAGATATGTTACCATCTTTTTACAAGGAGTTGAAGCCCATGAAATATGTCATGAGATGAAATACTCTTCCTAGAATTGCAAAATGCCATGGACTAGTCCCTCAACTTCCATTCCTCTCCATTGCTCATGAAATGAATGTCCTTAAGATGCTCTTCAGTTATTACTTCTCCTGGCATATAGCCTTTATAATATATACAGGCTTTGAGGGAAAAAAGAAAATAACAGGATAGTTGGGGGGCCAGGAGGGAAAGACTCCTCTGCTGATCTGGTGGGAATTCTGGCATGGCATTAATTCTGTGGAAGAGAACACGGTTTGGAAATGCTGAGGAAGTGCCTGGCAGGACCGCATGGTTTACCATGTCAGTATCTTCTATGTTGCTAAAGGCTGATTCTGTTTGAAATCTACCTGGAAATATTCACCCCTAGGATTTCAACTCAATCTGCTTTTATCACCTTGGGAACAGGTAAACCTGCTCCTCTAGCATTTTCTGTTCATTCACATTAATTTTTTTAAAGACCTGGTTAAACAAAAAAACATCATGACAACCCCAGAATACAAGTAAACCCTTAAAAAAAAAAAAAGGGGGGGGGGGGGGGAAGCCAGAACAAACGTCAAGGGGGATTGCTCACTGCCTGCTCAGCAACAAGAGCATTACAGCCGCCCACTCCTGCATCATCCGCCCAAACACATCCAGCAAAAACAAAATTATTGCTCCACAGTGCTCTGACTCAGACAAGGTACTTGGGGAATAGCCACTGAATTTAGCAGCAGAGGCTGTCTGTTTAGTACTTTACACTGGACTGAGCATTAGTGAGTCAGTGCTGCTGTAACACAAACCAACTTGGAGACAGCATAAAGAGCAAAGGAGAAGAAACCTGGCCATAGCCAGCGTGCAAGCAAAAATTGAAGCTGAAGGGTTATATAAGGTTTTTCTGTACAAGAGAGCAAGACCTGAAGCATCATCGTCATCTTTTTCATTTTGGCAAGTGTTCCCTGCTAGCTTCTTGGTGTGTGTGGGGGAAAATCCCCGTCATAATGAAGGTGCAACCTGCTGAGATCTGTAACAGGTCACACCACAGAAATATTGGAGGAAGTACTCTTGAAACATAACCACTGACGAATTTCAGGTTTGTTAACTATATGTAAAGAAATACATATATTTCCTTAGCAATGTCAGTGCTCGATGTAATGAAGATGTTAATGGAAGAATCTAGAGGGGAACACCACTGTCCCATTTGACATTTGACTCACTGAACACTGTACTGACCACGTTACTCCGGGAGGGGATCCAGCTCCCTTCGCTCTTCGTCATGCCGCATGCCCTTGTAAGTCCACCACTGCACAGAAACATTTTTCCCTGCACTAATTGAACAAGGTGCAAATCAACAACTTTCTGTCTTTGGTCTGGAGACAATTTCAGAATTCATGGAGTCAGGATACAGACCCAGGCTCAAGGAAAAGTACAAACTCTGTTGTTTTGGTTTGTTCTAGTATTTAATGGGGAAAAAAATCTAATTACTTCATCACTTATTTTAACACCACATGAAAAGTAGCAATGTATGAACAATTAGATTTTCCATAATTATACCTGTCATATTTGCATAGAACAAAATTTATTGCCTAGGGGCAGTTTTAATTACAATCAAGTGGTGGGTGATTGAAGTTTTAATAAGAAATAGTGAATTAAAAATACATTAAATCCCCAAACAATTCTATTAAAAAAGCAATCTTTGTCTCAGGGTGTGCTGAACCTTAAGACCAGCAGTACTTACCTTGTTATTAAAAAATTAAAAACTTGAAATAGGTTAATGATGTCACTTTTAACTAAATGTAGGCAAGGTGTTAAAAACTCACACAATGCATTTCTATCAGCTTGTAAGGAATTAATTTGATGCTGGCCCAAAAAGAAAAAAAAAATGAAAGAAAGAAAATAAAACAAAACAAAGAAAGAAAACAAACAAAACAAAAACCAAAACAACAACAACAACAAAACCCAAGCAAACCAACCAACCAAAACATCCAAACCCCCACTAGGAATTCAAACTGCTTTGTTATGGAAGGCACAATCCATAAAAGAACCATTACACAAAAATAGTATTTTCTCATAGCTAAACTAGACATCACCACACTTTGTCTGCATGTGTTACATTCGGTACTCACCTATAACAGTGGCTTCTAAATGATTTCTATTTGTGAGACCACTTCCAAATCAATACTAATTTTTTTAACTATTTTGAAAATTAATATTAAATGAAAGTTAATTTCTCTGGCAGTCACAATCCAATGTAAACTGTTGAAACATACTTGTGGATTCATTCCCCTCCCTTGGGAACTGGTGCTCTACATCTTCTACTGATGGTGATTTTGTTTGACAAAAATCATGTCCATCAACTTGGAAGAGCAAACTGACCGGTGTTGTGTTTGCAAAGTATTAGCAGAATTTTGTAAATACAGTGTGGAAAGTATGAAAGACACAATTTAGAAAGGGCAAAAATAAAATAATATTTAAAAAAAAAATAGAAATTAAGGGCCTAGAACAAGACTAAGGAGAATGTAGCCAAAAAACCACTAATTAGAAAAAAACCTTATCTGTCCTTCAGCTGTGCTCGTCTCATGTCCATATGCCAAAGGTAGAATTTAGACGTGGGCGACTCCATGTTTCTGATTCCACCAGGACAGTCAGGTGTGTTAAAATCAGGCAGGCAGACTTTGCAGACTTTTCAGTCTTTGGAGCTAGTGCAACAAGAGACTCCTTCCCTCTGAACACTAGGATCAGACATGTAAAGATGTTTGTAGACAGACCATGGGGGACCACTTCCATCTCCATGTGAGTTCATAAATCAAATCCAAATATATAGTAAATCTGAGCCCTTTAGGAATCTAGTTGAAGAGCATCAATTTGTATCTGCTAAGCAGCTGCATAAAAGAGAGTGAAAAATGTTCCCGGACAGCCCTTGGACTTTGAAGAAACCAAATATTCATCACATTGACACATCGTAAAATGTGTCATCATCTTGTTTCTTGAAGCTTCCCCATCAAAGTGAATCTTTTAATTCAGCAAAAAGATTAACATAAAAAACATGTGAAGTACCTCAGCCTCTACTGATTAATAAAGCTTTTTGCAGGTGAGGCTTACATTTGTTTATCAGCAAATTTACAGTTGGATCACAGAAAGTTAGAAATTGCAATCTAGACCTTCAGGAAATAGCATAAAGCAGTTTATTACACTACTTTCCTTCAGCATATCCTGCTTTCTGAGCTTTTCCACAGAGACTTGTAGTGCAAGGAAATTTCTGCATTCCTGGGGAATTTTGCCTTTTGTACTAACAAGTACATCAAAAGTCAGTGTTGCAAAGAAACCTGACAGGAGCTCTCTTAAGGAAAGTTTTAACATGGAAATTCCACTAGAAAACCTGAAAGGTGTGATAAAGGTGGCAGGTGGACACATTTAACTGGTAAAGAAGAAAAACCTATGAAAGAAAGATGTCATGTGAACACGCTAGCTGAATCTGCTTCATACTTTCATGAAGACAGAAATTCAGTATTTCTTCTTAACTAGCTCTGCAGCAAGCTGTTTCCAAGGATTCAAGCCCTGCTGATCTGATTCCTTTGAAGCTTACTTGGAAGAGCCCCAGATCTACCTGCATTCTTTCCCGAGGGTCCCAATTAGCTGCACACCTGAAATACTGGGACGAAGCACGCTACCAGAATGCTTGAGGAAAAACTCAAATATTCCAGGAAACTATTTGTTACACTACTGAACCCATACTGTTATCCAGTCCTACAGTACATTTAAGGATACTGCAACTATATAATAAGCATTATGGCCACACTGTAGATGGCTACCATAACACTCAGAAAACAAAATCCTTTACAGAAAGCAAACAAAAATTAGGAAGACTGTTTGAAAGAAAAAACTATTCAACTACTCATTGTCGAATGTTAATTTACCAAATTACATGACCAGCAACTAACCCAAATGTGGGGTTTTATCTTTTATTTGTGCAAAGAACAAGACTCTGAAATGGGTTTAAAAGCAGATTCTGATGTCCATTCTGCAATTCAATAGGTCCTTATTGCAGCAAGAGTTCTCCGAAAGTTGAAAGTTAGTCTGATGCGTGTACATATTTCATCAGTCAAAACTGGCATTTTTAAATTTAATCTTACTCTGGCTCCACAGTAACAGTTTATTGCATTCAGCTCAATCTCACTAAAAATTTGACCAAGAAAAAGGTGGAAAAAACTTCTGGAGAAAATGAGCAGTTTCACTGTAGCGAAGTATTTCAGTTTCTCATGAGGGAAAAAAAAAAAGAGATTTAACTACACTTATCTTCCAGAGTAATTAAAGTAATTAAATAATTAAAACACTTTGGATTTGGATAACATTTATTTAGATCTGAATTTATTTTATTTTTAGATTTAAAATATTTTGTCTGGCTGGTAGTGATTTACTGTTGTTCTTTCCTGTTGAGAAGCACTTGCCTGAAACCTACCACTACACATGTAGTTGCAGCATCTGAGCATTTTGTCATGATCTGATCTTAGGCCTGAAGTCAGAAAAGAAATGAGGGAAATCATGTGCTGAAAGATGAATGCCCTATTCTATTCTATTCTCAGTCATGTTCTAGAAGAGGACCTGGAGCATGATGCAGGCACCCAAGACATGGTATAAGAACCTCCTGCACTGTACCTAAGCCTCTCCTCTTCCACATACTTACATAAAATGATTAATAGGATGGAGGTAGCTGCTATAAAACAGTCATGCATTCCCTGTAAGATAGCATGCCAAGGAGAGACTAGAAAAGCTAGGACTCTTTCTGGTAGACAAGAAGGCTGACAGCTGATAGGTTTGAAGTTATATACGAAATGCCAAAACTGTGGTACACCAAATCTGGCAACACTGGACCAGAAAGGACTCACTGCAACTAGTCAGAGATCAGTTTAGAACAGATACTTTTTCACCCATAACTAGTGAGGTCTTGGAACCATTTACTACAGGATGTCATGGAGGCAGCTAGTTCAGGCAGGTTAGGGGCTAGGCAAATTAATGGGTAAGTTCACTAAGAGACACTGAAGGGAACAGGCAGAGACACCCTCTTTGAAATTTCTAATCCAAAACCTGTGAACATTGAGGGATTAAATGCATAGTGGACCACAGATACTAGCCAGGCTTGTATGTGCTCTTACCCAGCATCTCCCCGTGCCAACATTAAGGCAGAATACTGACTACACAGGCTACCTCAACCCAGCAGGGCATTTCCTGTGCTCTTATCCCATAGACTACCCCCTAGCTTCAGTTACCACTCCCACTAAAAAAAATGAGGTCTTAGTATTTTGGTGGAGGGAAAAAAAAATATTTGTGGACCTTGAAAATGGTGATAAATGTAACTTGCAACTTCAGCTAGCAGGAAACCACAATGGTTCTACTTTAATGAATAAATTTCATTTCACTTAAACAGCACCAGGTATCATCAACCCCATTCAATGCAGAACAGAGCCTTGATAAATCTGTAATTTCTCCCTTCCACATACCTACTGCAAGGAAGGAAGGAAAAAGAGCAACAAGGAAGATGAACGTGCGACAAAGGCACAGAAAAACAGAGGCATGTCAGATGCTTCTTTCTGCTGTTCCCTTATAAAATCTCTGCCTTGCCCCAAAAGGTCTGTTTCCCACATTAGACATTGATTATCAAAGTGAACATTACCACGAGCACAGAGCAGTGAAATGGCAAGCCTGGTGACCCAAAAGTCCTTGGCAATTTTGTACATAACCATTAGGAAGGGTTCCGTTTAAAATAATCTAGCTTTCACCTGCATATGTGCTTTTATTTTGCCCTCTGAAATGCAAATTGAACTAAATTATAATTCAAAAGTTTTGAGAACTTATTAAAAGTCTCTAAAATTCTTAGAGAAAAAATGTTGCAATTCAAAAGAGTTGTCATATACCATATTTTTAATTAAGATAGAAATGAAACAAATCTCTTGTCATTTTTTAAAAGTGTTTATATTGCTAATGCATTCTGTCGAACAAAAAAAGTAGTCATCTTTGTTACAACATTGACTTCCAAGGCTGTTAGAAGTATGGGAAGCAACATTTCCTCGAAGTCATCATTGGTTAAAGAAACCTGTGGAAACACTATGTGTCAGCTGGACTATGGTATGAAGACCTACTTTGTAGAAACCCTCCTTATTATTTACTATACAACTATTATACAAAGTAGTCTAGAACACACAGGCTGAAATGGTCTCATTCAAAGACAATGTGTTTTAATACAGTTGAATACATCATTAGAAATAGAACCTGGAATTTACAGATTTCATAGCATATTTAGAAAACAATGACTGTGTCTTGGACACAGGTACCTTGAAAAGTATTTATGGGGTGAAGTTTGTGAACAATTCAACATGAGTTAGTGTGATGCTATAGTAACACAGTCTAATTAGAACTTTTAATATGGGGAATGCAGAAGAGAAACAAAGGGTACAAAGCATTGCACTGACACAAATACTGGCATCATGCATACAGTCAGGTATCAATGCTCTTAAAGAAAAGATACTGAAAGACAACAGAAGATGTCAGGAAAGAGTCCCAAAATTATCCAAGACCTGGGAAAAAAGGCCTCATAAAGGCAGAATCTAGGCTGAGAGGGTTGTGTACAATACACGACTCCTGTACAACACTTTATTTATAACTTGTGTTTCCAAGTTTGGACCACTGAAAACACCACTTACAGTTGGTTCTTCTCTGTAATGTTTAATAGAGCTTTCATCAAATAAGTGGACTTTTCATTTCACAGAAGATCTTAAAATTTTAAAATTCTATTTTGTTGGGGTTCAAAAAGTAAACTCTGTGACTGAAGGAAAGATTAGGAGTCTTGGGAGGGTTGGCTAAGCAGCATTAGGGTATGGAAGCCAACACTTGCAATGCTCAAGAACTCCTATATTCTTTTTCAGTCTGTTTAGATAGGAAACCTTCCATTAAACCAGACAAATTTGAGCAAATTAAACTACTAGCATGAAATATTGTGATTCTGAAAAATGCATGTTTTACCATGGAAAATCATTCTTCTGTAAAATTTCCAACTAGCTACAGTGGAGACCACTCTTACACCAATAAATGCATCAATTTGTTTCTTGGGCAGACAATCTGAATGGAAGTCATCAGACCAATAAATATGAAAAAAAAAAAAATAGTTCTCTTTGCCTATCAGGCAGAAGCACATACAGGGAAAACAAAAATATCTGCAGGAGAAGCAGCTGCCTGAGGGGTAAGCTTCAGCTAAGAAGGGTAGCAAAGCCCTGGAGACAAAAACTGGGACAAATCCAAGAAAAGCAACTATAGAGGTTTGGGTTGCATTGTTTTCTTTTTAAATCTGAGCTTCTGAAGCTGAAAAAGTAACTTTATAACCAAAGGAAACCGAAAGAGCTATTTGGAGCAAGATTTCACCTTTCACAGCTGCTACATCAACCCCCCAGCTTTGGGTAATGCTCACTTTAATGAGGCTATGCACCTGCAGAACATCTTGCACAAATGAAATTTCAGTATCCATAAACCTAGACAAAGAAACCTGCCTATAACAAACACATGAAGAATCCCCCACAGGGAGTTTAAAAAACAACACCACAACCCCTGGAAAATTAGCCATGGCCATTTATTTTGTAAGGGTATTTACTCAAACGAATATATAAAGGGGAGTGAATGGGAAAGAACTACTACAGTTATCGGTGCTCCTTATTTTTCTCCATACCAAACGTGAAAGCAACAAAGAAGCTATGCTATCAGTGACAATCTACTGTGTAAGGAGAAAGAAAAGTTAAATTGTGAAGCTGATCATCCAATAATATTATTTGCCACAAGCTTTTTTTAGCTTTCATCATCTCAGTCACACTTAGAAGCTCTAACTGCAATACACTGTGCTAGCAGGACAGAGATTCAGCAGGTGTCTCTCTAAGCTAGCTTACTAGATGCTATTTCAGCACTACATACAGTTCAGGTCCACAAAAATCAAAATGATGACTCATGGCTATCTATAAGGGTATGGGAAGTGGGAGGGACGACCCCCTCTTTATCTGTCAACAAGAATACAAGATCTGCAGAAGGAAAATCAAGTAAACTGTGGAAAGAAAAAACACAGAAACAGGCAATATTTGTAAGAACTTTCATTGCAAGCCCTCTGATTTATTTTTCCAGACTTTTATGATGCCTTGCAAGGTATGTGAGTTATGTGAATCTATCCTCTGAGGCATAATGTTGCATCTATACAACCTGGATTTTGGTTAATAAAATAAGACTCAAGGCAAGACAAGTGAAAACAAATTCAAACATCTGACATGTGGACAAGCTGACAAATGTTTGACTTCACAAGTGTCACATCTTGCTAGCTGTCATTCCAAAACACATTTGATTCAGCAACTACAACTGACTTTCAGAATAGGCTACATTTACATCTGGAGATTCAAGGAAAGTTCATACAGGCTAGCAGACTCAGTATTTTAGTCTAAAAAAGCATATATAAAACCCTTTTTTGCTAGTGTGCAGATTTCCAGTGAAGGTAGTTTTAAAAGAAGTGCTGTATCAGTCTTAAACTCACCTGCAAAGTTCCTGCCATATCTGAAGTAGCTATTTCTTGTAGCTGGACCAGCTCTAGTGATGGACTCTAATTCTAATGCTGCAAAAAGGAGATGACAATGTCTATTCTGAATACTTGCAGGAAGCATCCAGAAATAAAATGCAGAAATTTTCCATCTCGGTGAGTTACTCAGTATGTAGAGAATTGATGGGAGATATAAAAAGTAAACATATAAATAGACCTAGATTCCTAACTCTGTAAAATTCTACCAAATATATAATGGAAAAGACTTAAATAACCAAGACATACTGTCATGTAAAAACATATGGTATGCATGATCATACAGTCCTTATACAGAGAAAAGTTTATTTTATTTGTATTTTTCCAGTATTTTTCTGGTAGAACATTGGCACAATTAAAGCCATTTGGCTGTGATGCTGGTACACACTTCGTGTAATCTTTTCACTAAATGTCTTCTCCTGTAGCTGAAGAGCCACCTCCAGCTTGAAATGAAAATTTAAAATAAAAGAATAAAATATTTTGAAATATTAAAGGAACAGCCACAGCTTAACAATTCCAAAGGGAAAATGAACATGTTAGAGTGAAAAATAATATAAAACCTGTGTATACAGCACAAAAACATATATAGACAAAACTTCATTCATCTGTTTGACCAGTAATTTACTCTAGTTAATTTGCTCTTTTCCATCTATGTAGACTTCCTCTTCTTAGAAGTAAGACCTGAAATTATTTCGGTAAACAACCCAGCACACAAAGTCCATTACCAGCTTCCTTATGATGGCCAGCTTCTCATATAACTGCTAACAAAAAAATACTAACAAATTGTGGGGAACTGTTGCTTGCTGGGAGACTAACGACAATTCAAGCTATTTTCCTTCTCTGAGTTTCTCCAACTTGAGCCCTTTCCAATACAATTTTCTAACTCTGCCTATAACTGGCAAGTAAGTCAAAAGGGTAGAAACATGTGAAAAAAAAAATAGAAGTAAAGAGAAAATAGCAGCAAATGTATCAAGACATGAGTGATGCTTCTTTTTGTAGTGAAATCAGTTTTGAAATCAGTTCCCAACAAGGCTTATGTTCTTAAAATTAGCTAGGAAAGAGAGGAAGAGAAAGGCATTTTATCTTGATTAACCTTCTGACGCTACCATAACTCAGCAGTAAAACTGAGAGCTCTCCCTTTCTCTGTTGATTCTATGGGATATCACACCTGTGCATAAGGAACTAATAGGAAACATCAGGTGGCTCCATCAACTCAAAACCTAGTCAAGCAGTGTCTTCTCATGACAAAATCACAGTGTTTACTGCATCATCATTTGCAACATAATGAGGGAAGTCAGAATTACAGATTGCCTTCAACTTTAGGAGGATGCAAACTATACCTCCAGAGAATGACCCAATTTACAGGCAAGGACTCTAGCCTTCACAGCCTGACAATAACAATAAATGTATTTAACATATTTGAAGGGATGATAATGAAGGTGGAGGGCAATGGTTATCATCAAAATGTGATTTTTGCAGATTCTACTATGCATTGGAGGACTTTAGCCTTGTGATCAGAGGACTTAATGGGAAGGAAAAGAACGGAGTTTCAGATCCTCCTCCCTGGTGAAATGTTTTGTCTCCTTACCTTTTAGATTAGAAGATAACTGGAAAAATATGTATTTCCAGTATGCACACTGGAATATAGTTTAGACGCAATTTCAACACACCTGTGCAATTGTGTCCAGATCTAGATATGTATCCATATGTGTACACAGATATTTTCAGCTCAGAGACCTGGCCCAAGTCCTCATGGAGTGACTAGCTCTAAGCTTTAGATTACCCTGCAGAAGTGGTAGACTTCGCCATTAGGTGTGACTATTTAGGCTTCTTTGGAATGTCTAGTGGAGCTCAGGAGACCAGTGGCTGAGTTCCAACAGAGCCCAAAAGCAAGAGATGCTGCCCAGTACAAGTTCTGCTAAATGAGTGGACAACTCAAACTTCTCTATAGAGTATTTTTGAAGAGTTGAAAGATATCTTGTTAGTATAGGCAATTTAAGATTAGCAGACCAGAAGGTAGGTGTCCCAGAGTGTTTTCAAGGATGCTAGGTTGGTTTTAGACATCCAAACAAAACTCAAGCTAGAGTTTTGGATCCCTTCCAAAAACCAATAGTATCAAGCACACCTACAAAATTTATTTTAGTTTTACAGGTCTTTCAGGCTACAGAAAAATTCCCAACTCTATTTAAAGTGCAGAGCATCTCTGCCCAGGAATCTCAAAATATGTTATAACACATGTTTATTTAAGCTTCCCAGTTGTATTGTGAGACACTGAAGCCTTATTTCAGGCAGGCAGGGAAATACTAAGAGATCTGGACACACTTGCACAGCTGTGCTGAAATTGCATCTAAACTAGCAGGTAAACATTCTGAGCTCCTCATTCACTGATGCAGTTGTGCACCTTGGACATTTCCCAACAGCACGTAGAAGTAACCTGTCTCCTAGCACACAATCTGTGCCTCAGTTTCCATGGAAACTCAGTTTCCTCAGTTTTCAGAAGAAACCACGGCATAAAGGCTAGAATGAAGATATGATGTCTCTGATTGACGTGCCTGAAGAAATCTAGACAATAAGGTGCAAATCTGCACATAACACATCTTTGTCTACACACAGCACAGGTAGCCAAGGGTATTGACTAGTACCTTCCCTTGAATGACCTTAATGTAAGAGTTTAATAGTTAAAAGCAAAAACAAGTGACCACACAGCAAAACAAATAAATATTAAGCAGGAATTTGGCAGTGAAAATATGAATGTCTCTCATTCACCAGTGAAATGTATTTTAGCGGACCTTGAGTGTTTGTTTTACTCTAATGGTTATGCTGTTGCCTTAGAATATGGGCAGTAATGGAAGAAAAGTTTATTAATAAATGCACTGTGAGCGTATACCATAGTGTTGACCACAAGGTACTGACACTGAGGCTTTCCAGAGAGAGATATTTCATTGTGGAAAAGAAGATTTGCGGGGATATATGCATAAATCTTGATTTCGGATAGGAGGACAAGTAGGACTCATGTCAAAGCATCACACAAACAAGTAGCCAACAGTTAAATGATTTGGGAATGCAGAAAGGGATTTTATCTAACCAAGAAACAGGATGTTTTGTTCCTGTTTCCAAAATTTTCTGCAGGGTGTGCTTGCAAAGACTGTTAGTAGGTGTTCTTTATTCATCATTTTCTCTCCTAACTTTAATTTTCCGTTACCTAAGAGATCCAAACTTGCTTACTCTCTTCAGCTCAAATATACCAGCAAAAATGAGCAAGGTAAAACTGCAGATTTTCATGCCATAGAAGATTAAGGATGGTCCACGATACCTAATGAGTAATGGGCTGCTCAGGTGGCCAGAGGAAGGCCAAGGGCTGCACAAGTGACAACTTCACAATGCAAAAGAGTGAAGCTGCGTCTTAGATTTAGTGTGCAGCACTGGATCAAATATTACTTTAAGGTAAGTCATAGTCCTGTGAGAAGCTGCTGGAAGCTTCCCCGGCTGGGAGCCGGAGCCGGCTCTGGCGCAGGCCGAGCCCGTCCGGGACGGCGGTATCGCCTCTGGGAGAGCGGATTTCAGAGGGGGAACCTGCAGCCAGGAGGGGATTGGGATGGGAGAGGAACCCCTCTGCGGATCCCGAGGGCAGGGAGGAAGGAGGGCAGGAGGGGCTGCCCCCGCAGCCCGTGGGGAGACCAGGCGGCAGGCTGTGTCCCCCCAGCCCACCGAGGGCAGCGGGGGAGCAGATGCCCACCTGCAGCCCGGGGAGAGAGGAGTCCACGCCGCAGCAGGGGGGTGGATGCCCCCCAAGATGGCCGCCGCTCCCTGGGGAAGCCCGCACTGGGGCAGGCTGGGACTGAAGGACTGCAGCCTGCAGGAAGGACCCATGTTGGAGAAGTTCATGAAGGACTGCAGCCCGTGGGAAGGACTCATGTTGGAGAAGTTCGAGGAGGACTGTCTCCCGTGGGAGGGACCCCACGGTGGAGCAGGGGAGGAGTGAGGAGTCCTCCCCATGAGGAGGAAGGAGCGGCAGAGACAAGGGGTGAGGAACTGACCCCAACCCACATTCCCCGTCCCACTGCGCTGCTGAGGGGGAGGAGGGAGAGAATTCAGGAGTAGAGTTGAGCCTGGGAAGGAGGGAGGGGTGGGGGGAAGGTGGTTTTTTTAAGACTTGGGTTTACTTCCCATTATCCTTGTTTTGATTTGATTGGTAGTAAATTAAATTGATTTTGTTTTTTTCCCCAAGTTGAGTCTGGTTTTTGCCCATGACCATGAATGGTGAGTGATCCCTCCCTGTCCTTGTCTAGACCCATGAGCTTTTCTTTATATTTTCTCCTCCCCGTCCCACCGGGGCGGCGGGGAGGAGTGAGCGAGCGGCCTCGTGGTGCTTTGTTGCCAGCTGGGCTTAAACCACAACATGTATTTAGAATAGTTTTTGTTTAAATTATTTAGTTTCCATTTGAACTGAAAGTTTATGATCTATTAGCATGATCTTCATAGCTCCAGAAAGGTATTGCATTAATGAATTGGGTAGGAACTTTAAAACAGAGGATATTTCTACTGAAAATGAACAATTTAGGTGCCAGACTGCCTAACGGGTAGGCATACTATTTGTTGGTCTCCTTGGAAAGTTTGCATACCTGAAAAATGTCCAAGAACCTTTGTGAGTTCTGCTTGTAGTTACTGCAGGATACATTTTCAATGAAACCTCGACCTGCCTTCCATTACACACCTGGAAATGCAGGTTGAATGGTAGCACAGCTAGTCTGTACGCTGCCTTTTAGCAAAATACACAGAGACAGAATATTAATTGCCCATAACACCAAAGAATCATGGAATATCTCAAGTTGGAATGGACCCATATGGATCACTGAGTCAACTCCCTGCCCCTCGCAGGACCTTATGCATACCCTATGCATATGGAAATTCCATAATATTGAAATAGTATGTGTTCCGTAGGGTTAGGCCAGGCAAATATGCAATAGTAAACAACAGTAAACCAAAAAAGAAATGTTCACTATTTGAACAACAGGTTCTACTGCAAGATGGTCTTTGACATCCCTGACTATAAGGCTGTTGCCTGTCTCCCTCCTTACTACACATACCACTCTCTTCCTTCACTGCACTTTGCTAGAAAAATCTCCATTTTCTTTTCATCCTAACTTCTTCTTCTGTGGCTAACATTTTCTAGTAACAGCTATCTAGGAAAGCCCTCTGAGTTCAGATCAGGACTTTCCCCTTTCTCCTTCCCCAGCTAGGTACCTATTTCAACCACCATTTTTAAGCTTCTCTAAAGCATAAATTCATACACATGAAAAAATAAAAAGAGACTTTTTCCTTATGGTGGGACAAGTCATCTTTGTCCAGATTTTTGTTATAACCTTTTCTCATATAAACCAGGAATGAAATCACAAAGCTTTTCCATGTTACTCAAGCCCTTTGTGTGTAATGTACAGAACCATTAAGTAATTTTACCTTTAAGTCATAGCTAGAGAGTTTTCTAGCACAAAGTTGCATGAAAACACAAATAATTCGGACTGCAAGAGTTATTTCTCATTTAAAGGTGCTCTTGCGGCTCAAGGGAAGCCAACTTATTATTAGAAAAGTCATCGCTAATATTTGCTTATTATAACCTTGCCCAAAGATTGTTTGTCTAGCATGCCTAGAGAAAATCATGGCATCCCTGGGGTATGCTAGTCTCTGAACAATGACACTGTTGATGTCATTCACTGGCACCTTCCTCGTGGCATCACTGGAGGAAGTATGATCCTCTTGCATCATACTCTTTTCAGGATTCAGGTCTTAATTAACACTTTGAGTCATACTAGCCCCAACGGTAAAACCCTCTGTGCAGTCATTAGTAACAGTTCCATTCAACTCCACTCCTGATTTCAGAGAAAATGTGACCCAGCAGGTTTAAGAAGACTTAAATTTCAGATAAATAATTCAGCTTCACTACATAAAGCTTACAAAATGTCAGCATAAAGATAGTCCTTGAAAAAAGAATTAAGAGAAATACATATGGAAGGTGAAGAAATTCTCTTAGTCGAAAGTAAAAGTTCGGATGCAGGTGATAGCATAAGAGAAACTAACATGAAGTGATCCAAAATTAATAACCATGTAGGATATGAGTCAGCAAAGAGATCTGACTGGGACTGAGATTAATAAAAGGGTATATTTCCCCTTAAGTAATGCTTCTTAGGCCTTTTCCTCTTTTGTTTTTTTTTAGTCAGACTAAGCCCCTGGGTACATGAATATACATCAAAAATATATTTTTTAAAGAAACAACAACAGAATTCCCCAGAACAGCTAACCTTGATAATGGCTGAGAAAAATGTCTGAATCAGAAACTGGAAGCTAAGCCAAACAATGAAAATAATATTAAAAGGCTTAATCAACTTAATAATAATGAAAATAATATTAAAAAGCTTAAGTAAGTTTTACTTATTTGAGAGGTTATACTCATTTTTTAACGCATTGGCTTTGGCTGTGTCTGGCATTTGATACAAAAGGAAAAGTAAGTTTTCTCAGGAACCATCTATGACCAACCACTCCTAGAAAGCTGTTCTGAAGAAAGTGGGTTTGATAATTTTTTTTTTTTAAATGTATGTAAATATTTTTTAAAAAAGTAAAAAAAAAAAGTAAAAAAAAAAAGGTAAAAAACCCAGACTAGAATATAGAGAGAGAAATTAAATACCACTTGCTTAAAAAAAGCACAGTAGGTTACCAAATACATATATATTTATATATATATATCAAATTAGGATTTTTATATATATATATTTAGCACATAAAAAGTACAGAAAGCTCACAGAAAGTTTCAGCAAGGCAAACATCTGAAACCTGACAACCTCTGTAAGAAGGTTTTGTCCTTCTTGAACTGGAGTAGAGGAATGTTTCAATAGGTCATTTCTATTACTTTGCTGCAAAAAGGATCTTATGTAGGTGTTGTAATCATGTAATTAATGTTTGTAAATTCTCAGGCAATTAAAAAACAAAGTAATTAAAAAAAAAATTTACAGATGTTCCAACACTGAAGAGAAGCATCATTGATCAGTATTTAAAGGATGGCAAATCAAATTCAGTTGTATGAAGTGTGTGTGGGGAGCTAAGTTATTTCCACCTGTTTGGGGATGAATTTCACTCTGCATGAAGTGGCAAGATTGATAAAGAAGTCATGCAGAAGTCTTGCTGACATACATCCTGAAATGATGGCATGCAGCTAAAAATAATAAGTATTGTATGTTCACTGCAGCACTGGCAGTAACGGCAATCCCAAGCTTTAAAGACATCATGAGTGACACCCCCCAAAATAATAAAATTGGTTTTAAAGTCATAAATCTTTATCCACTAATATATCTGGAGGACTTTTTATTTGCCTTCCAGATGCACTGACTTGATCATTTAAAATTAAAATTACCTGAGAAGTTCTGAAGACTACAAGACTTCTTTTTTTAAAAAAAAAAAAAAAAGAAAGCAACTGGACTGAAGGAACATCCTTCCCCTAATTTAATCTTCTTTTACATCAGGGAACCAAACTGTATTACCCTTTTCAAAAAGTGACCATGGACTTGCCTAAAATGAGGTAGGCACCCTTCTTATTCCACATTCACAGAAAAACTGTTCTGAAATCTTTTCTAAAATAAGCATGAAATAGTTAATTGATTTTCCTAAAGTTTTAAGATCAAACCACCACAGACATACACAAACCCTGACATTAATCTTGAGTCTCAAGAAAATACAAGATTTGCCTGTGATAATTTAGAAACGTCAGACTAATATGGGTTGATGGGAAAATGGTGGAAAAACTGGTATGTTCACAAAGGTCTGCAAATGTCTTATAGTATTTTGCAATAATAATACAAAGTCCCCAGCGTACTACATAAACACATGCCCACTGAGTTAAAACAGGAAAACAAAGAAAAAAAATCATCTTTTTTGCACTCATTTGACTGAAGCAGAGAACCTTTGGCCCAGGTAACACTGATGTATGTTGCATGTTACGGAAGCTATGGGAACTGGAAGAGTGAACTCCTGCTAAGAACAGAAGACAGGAAAACGAGTACCTCCTGTGGTACGTATGGACAGACAATGGACTAAGCAAAATCTCATCGCCTACAAGAAGGCTAGTCCTCAGGATAGCATGCAGCAGTGGTTTCACTCTCAGACTGATTCTTCAGCTGCATGAAACTGTACTGATAAAAGGACTGCTTGGGTGGGACTTATCTCCACCAATTTTACACACCTACAGTATAGACATTTATATCGAGGCTCCTCTGATAGAAAAAGAGAGAAGTACTTCTGGGCTGTAGTTCATCCCATTTTAAAGTCTGATTCAGAACATGTCAGGTCAATCCTGAGTGAGAACTGCCTGTTTTATTCCACTGAACAAAAAAGGAGCTTAGGACAACCAGCTGAGTAGATGTCTACAGTTAGGTGAATTAATCCCTCTTTCTTCTCTTGTTTCCCTTTAAATGACACGTCCAAACTCATCTGCAAGTCTATGTGGATATGTAATTGCTCAGGGAATCCCAGTCTGCTGTTCCATCCTTTAAACCCATTTCTAATAGCTCTACTCTGTAAAAAGCATGTTTATGAATTCATCCAGATCCCCCCATGCATGTTTGGTCAGTATCTTCTGAAAAGCACTCTAAACTCTTATACAAGTCAGAGTGATGTGAGTAGGAATCATAAAAAGCAATTACCCAGGTTTGGTGCCTTACAGGATAGAAGAGAAAGGGATTGCTGGCAAAAGCACTTTAAAGAAATAGCTACTTCTTATTTAAAATGCAAAGAATCGTGAGGTTACAATGCAGCATAGTCTTCACACTAATAGTTCAGGATTAACTTCGCTGATATGAAACATGATTGAAATACAGATTAAATTAGCAAGTCAGAAATAGAATAGGTATGGAAATGAACTGATTCACACACAGCTGCATTTGTTGAAGGAGAATTAGTTGTTACCATCAAGAAAGACTGAGTAACTAAAAAGATGAAGAGACCAAATATCAACAGATGTAGTTAGCAATAATACCGAAATGAACATCGTGACTTCAAAGATACCATTATTTTTAAATCACATTTAAAAAACCCCTCTACTTCTTGTTTGCCTAAGATCACTACTGACTGTAGAGTACAGTGATCTTCAAGTCATAAACATTCATGTGCGTCACTTAGAGGAATATTTTCCAATCTATTTATAACTTGATTTGTTACTTGGCCATGGTTCCTAATCTGTCCGTCATTATTATAAGCATCTGTCCTATGCCAATGAACTAATGAGTTCATTTTCTACAATGAAGTCACAAGCCATCTTTCTACATGTCATGTCCTTTCTACATGTACACATCAGGCTGACACTGCCCTTAAGTGTATAGGCAGCAACAGTAACAATAAAAGCATGTTTCAATGATAAATAAAGATTTTTTTTTAAATGCTAAATAGAAAACCCAACCCATTAGTACTCACCACCAAGGCTTTAGACCTGTTACTCAGAAGTTTTTCAATGTCTCTGGCTGCAATTTCCACTAGCTGACGAGGGTTGTTGGCTTCTACAGTATACAAATCTCTGTTTTTCAAATAAATCTGCAAGAGGAAAAAATGGAAATAAATCCAAATGGCAGCAGACATTCAAAATAAGCAAAGTGACTTGACAGAACAGGCATCAAGATGTCCTCTGTTCCTACTGGACAGCATCAGAAAGACTATTGCTAGGAAAATCCAAATGTGCCTTGTGAAAGAAATACTACACCTTTTTGTCTGAGAGGTAGAAGGTGCCACTAAAAATCATTTAATAAAGCTTCAAAACTGACTGTTTCTAGTGACAGACTATTCAACTGCTAAATGCTCATGGAATCTGATTCCCACAGAGTGCTAAGAGAAAAGTAAAATGGAGATCCTTTAAAATGACTGAAGTTGATAGTTATTGCTGAATTTAATTCTTCCTGAAATGCTGAACAACAAACATACCATTTGAAGTAAATCATTTAAGTCATGCTAATGTAATCAGTTTAGTCCCTTATCTATTTATTCATATTATACTGTTAGTATTCATGAGGGAAGAAGAGGAAGAGGAAGAAAACAAATAAGAAAAGGAAAAAAAGGGAAAAAAAGAAAAAGGGGGGGAAATGGAGAAAAAACAAAAGGGCAAAAAAGATGGGGAAGAGAGGGGAAAGGAACTATAGTCGTGTTTCTCCTCTATCATGAATAAAGGTTATCTCTGGTGAGGAGCCATTAACTGTTTCCAAAGCAGAACACATATATGAAGGAGATAATTTGATTTGTTAAACAAAGCCACTACAATGAAATGCATGCAACCACAACAAGTAAAGAAGAAAAAAGTAGCAAGAAATCCATTTGCCTATCTCTGTCCTACTACAGCTGGATAAAGAAAAAATACATTATTTGGGGAAAAAAAAAAAAGAAAAAAAAAAGTGGATGCCTTATGGCTAGATGGGCAAAAGGGGAAAACTAATTTATGCAACCAACAGATGGCTTGAGTTTACTCAAGTACTCTGCCTCTCCGCAAGGCTGCCTGGTGGGGGCTGTGCTGTCTCCCAGGGAGTAATTCCAGGCACAGGCAGGAATGGGTCCAGCGCTAATGCACTGGCTGCCATCCAGCACAAGAACCGAGAAACTGCAGACCAGATTGAGTCTACCAGCCCCGCCAGGTTTCTCGGGTTAAAGCTATGGAGACCTTAAAGAAACTCACCAAAGTATGTCTCTGGTGCTTGTAGCTGATGGGTATTTATCACAAATAAATTTCTGACAGCTACAGTTATAGCTGCAGATTTTTATCAGGCATGTCTCATAAGCTGTCATAGGCTTTCACCACTTTTGAATTTCACAACACTCATGTTGGGTTTTGGTTTTTTTCCTGCAGAAGTACAGTCCTTCCTTTCCACCAGTAACTGAGTAATTGCATTATGCTTTAATTCTTCATATAGTAGTAATATTTTGAAAAATCTGTGCATCATGAGCAGAAAACCACTACAAAAGAAGATAGTTTTTAATGAGCTCAGATTATAGTTTGGATATTTTTGAGGTGCTTGATTTTCAAAATTGCCACACAGAAAGTTTCTCTTAGGTATAACCCAAAATCTCTTGTTTTTTTTTCCTGAGAACAGATCTTAATAGTAGAAATGGCCGATAGGCCAATAATTAGTCCACAAAATTTGAAATAAAGACATTTTATCCTACAACTTATCACAACAGAATTTCTTACAGTTTTCTCTGAAACTCATTAAATATGCACAGTCAGCAGTGGGATTCGGAGTCAAATTGACTGTAGTGACCAGATGAGCCTTACAGTCCTACAGGCAAGGCAAGAGTAGAAATCAGTTTCATAGATCCAGATGGTTTGAATCAAGAATGGAAATTTCAGAGGAGCATCTAAATTGGAGTGACCATCAAATCTGGCAAAACTCATAGGTCTTCCCATCAGCAGCAATTATTCACCCCAGTCACGTAAGGAACAGACACTGGAAGATGGGTGTTACCAGGTGTTGGTGTTTTATTCTTTGAAGAGAAATGCAGTGCCAAATCCTTTAAACTTCATTCATGACTGTGTGAAGTACACCTGCATCAAAAGTAACTAAATTTATAGAAGAATTGTCACAAGATTTTACAAATAGGCTAGAAAAATGTAAAATAACTTTCACGGAAGTTTTTTAATAATAGTTTTTAAAAAATTTAAAGCATTCATTCATTTTACTTGTGAAAAAGTTTGTTTTGCTTTGTTCAATATTTTCCTGGTTTCTCTTTTTTCAGATTTGTTCATGCAATTGCTTTTCATCTGCTACTCAACGATGAAAGCAATAAAACAATTTAAATATAATCCCTTTTCATTCGGGAGTTTCAATTAGGTAAAAACATCTTAAAATTTGGAAAAAGCAGTAGTTCACTGCAAAAATGCCATTTCATTGTAATTAAATTTTTCACTTGGTATTATAAACAAACATTAAGAAGGCCACAAGCAAAGAATATACACAGTAGGGGCACAGGCAAGTATGTGCTCAAGTAATGCAGGTTTGGAGCAGATGGATGATAGGGATGCTTGGAGACTGCGCTGACCAGCTATGTAAGGGTGAGTGCTGTAGTGCTAATTCTTTGACATCTTTAAGCACTTAGTGAAATATGGTTTCTAACAGGCTGTGATCTAACAGCCTCAGCAGAAGTTAAGGTGATAGCTCACTGCATCCACACAACCGTGATTCTGCACCCCACCAACCAGAAACACAATAGGAGTAATTTATTGGACTTAATCTTTCAATATAGAGCAAAGTTAGAGTAAGCCATACTAGTAAGGGATTGAGAACCTGGACGGAAGATTTGCACTTTCATCCCTGTATGTAATCTGTTCTTATAGCAAACATATGATCTTATAAACCCCAATGTGAAAGCACTCAATTTTTTCACAAGCCCCATTCCTATAGGGAAGTTGTTCCCATACCTCCAAGCTTGAATGGTTTGAAAGCTGCAGACTGTCAAAGTGTGGTATAGTGGATACATTTTTAGGCAAAAAATAAACATTTTTCTTCTCCAGCACCAGCTATCAGAATAGTTCGAAAGCCTGAATCATACTTCAACTTAAAACCTTTACAACAGGCATTGTGGGTCCTACTACTGGGAAAGCCTGACTCCGAGGCTGGCTTCACAAGCTGTTATTTATCAGTGATTAAAAAAAAGTAAGGAAAAAAATTCAGAACAACAACCCCCAAAAAAACCTTTGAGTCTTGCACAAGATCCCACATAGAGTCGAGTGAGTGACTCTCTTTCTCCTCCTCTTCGCTTTACCCCATGGCAGGGCTCGGAGCACCTATCTATCTCCCCTGCTTCTACTGCCAGTGGAAGATTTATCCCACAAGTTCCTAAACAAAAGGCATCAGAAATAACTCAGAACTTCACACACTTCTTTATTTTCCCGAAGTGTGAGACCTGCCACAACTACCAAGGAACAGTGTAAGAAATATTCACTAATTATTTAAGAGGTACGTACATAATTTATTTCTTGCCTGCTCCCCTTTTCTTTAATTCAGCTGTAGCATTGCAGCAGTTCAGCACAACACATGGAGAAATGATATGCACTTCAGGGTTTGGCAACCTGTGACAAACTTTTCCTTCTCCAAGCCTCCCAACTAGCAGTCAAACACAATTAGCTAAAACCCATCTCAAATAGCCATAAAGAGTGTTATCAGCAAAGGTGTGCTCATTCGTCTTTCAAAATGCAATTTGGCAGGCTTCGTGGCTTGTTAAGAAGAGCTAATTTAAATACATTTTATTAAATTGCTTTGACCAAATGAATGCAAGTTTCTGTTGGCTTTTACGTCTGAAATCGTTTTCAGTACTTCAATCACTAATGTTTTGCTAAAAGCTCTCCAAATTGTCAGTAAAACCCTACCACTTCTCACAGAATAAAGCCTCATTGCATGACTAAGTAAAATCTGTAAGGTCATAGCACAAAAAATACTTCCATTTTTCCCTGAACTCAACAGCCATGAACTTCTTTATTCAGGCAAAAATGTATTAAAATTGCTTTCTAAATACTGAATACTTATTCTGGTATAATGAACTGCAAGGTTTTAGGGGTGAGAATATGATAGGGAGAGTCACATTAGGATGAAACAAGACAAGAAGGACAATAGTTAAATGTGGTAAAGATTAGAAAAACTGCCAGCTCCTCAGCAGAACATGCCCTTCTCCACTCAGTCTTCAAGGACATGTTTATAAATCTCTCACAAAGAGACATTCTCCTTGCTTTCTATAAGACTCGCAAGGGAAAGTCAAACATTTCTGTACAAATTGAGAGAGAATGAAAGATGCACCTTCATTGCATGGCTCTTGATGCATTGTGGCAGGTATTGGGACCCTCTGTAACATTGACATTTTATTTAAATGGCCCCCATGCTTTATTAAACTCAGAAAGAGTTCCTGAGAGCAATAAATTATCTGTGCTTTGGATCTGTGGTCTTAGCACTGTTTACACAGACTACTCAAAAACCATGGAATAATAATTCACGTTGAATTCTTCTAAACTACAGTAGAATTCCTTTGCCTGTTTTTTGTTTGTTTGTTTGTTTTGAAACTGTCACTCTCCCAGTTTAAGAAACAATGGAGCCTTTTCTTCAGGCAGTGGTAACTTGGTCAAGGGCCCAAACATGGGACATGAACACGCCAATCTCAGTTCCATCACTTAATACTACTTTCACGGACGCAGAAGTCACACGAAACAAGATCTTCACAAGTTCAAACCCAGAATTTCAAATGTTAACCAAAACCACTGTATTTTTTCCTACCTTGAAATATGCTTTGGAATAGAGAAACAAAATAACTCAACAATTCCAGTAATACCTGTCTATACAAGGTAAATCTATTGCCGTTTTTATTACCTCAGTGCTACTTTCAAGACCACTTAGCTCAGGTAGGCTGATGGGACACTTCTGTCAATGCTTTATAATCAGTCTAGACCAGCTGGAGATTATCATGATGGTAAAACTTCTGCTGAAGGATACTACTGAGCTTGGGACCCCAAATCAACCAAAACTTAGTGGTGGGTCTTTCTCCATCTTTTCTGAAAGTGACTACACCAAAATACTGAGTGCTGGCGAAATCTTGAGCTAGGTTTTACAAGCTTATATACTGAAGTAATTAACTTATTAAAATCCCCCAGAACAGAGCAAAACTTAAATAAAGGTTTTGTAAACTATTCTCTTCCTGCCCACTCCCTGCTTTTGGAGAGGGCCTCCCATGGCCAGTTCCCCCTGATGCTTCCAAAAAGTCTCTTGCTTTCTACCCCCGTGGGGCACTAATAGGCCTCAATGACCATGACCTGCCCCGCTGGGAACATCTGCCTGCACCCCAGTCCATAGGCTCCATTTCAGCCCAGTCCTTGGCTGCGGGACAGGTATGCCTGTCTCCAGCCCTACCCCTTCAATGAACCTTGACCCTATACCATAGTTAGCCCATCTCCTGGATGGACCCCTCAGATGTATGTTAGAGCTTTTCTCCAGTCCTGTCTCTTGGATGGGTGTTGGACCCACACTGCAACCTTGTCTCCAACCTGTCCCTGGCTCCATATCTCCTCTTACTCCTGACTGGAGGCCCTAGGTGAAACCTAGACTTGGTTCATTGCTTGTCATGTCTGAGACTGCTGACAGCCCCATTACCAGCACCCAGCTCCCTTAAAACTGTGCAGTCAGAGTTTAAAACACCCCTCTGTCCCTGACTCAGGTTGAAGCTACACAAAGGAAACTACATCATTTTGGCATTAACTGCCCAGAACTAGAGGAATTGGGGAATGTTTTTCTCAGGTGCTTGCATGACCTAATCTGACGCCACGTTCAGCGCCAGCACTTCTGCAACAGACACCTCATGCACCAGCAACTCCAGATTACTTATTAGCTGCAGCACAATATGTCACGACTGCAGAGAAGTAGCTTAGGTACAGAGCTGCCCTCAAAGTAAAAGAGCATTCAGAGCCTTGATTGCTGGGAAGCAAGATGCAGAAATACCCCAGTGTGTGCAGGAGGCTGCTGGGGTCCAGCCCAGCCAGCAGGTTCAGGATAGCTTCTGAAGTCCCATCCGGGGTGTTCGGCTTTGGGTGCAACTCGACAGCAAAGCTGGTTCTCTTCAATGTGCAATTCTCTGCTAAAACCAGTAAGAATTGAAGGATGATGCTTGCTCTTTGCTGACAGCTGGGGATTTATGTAGCTTTGAGATTTCTAAACCTAAGGCTGAGCAAGCATCCAAGTCACCTTTACAGTTACTGAAAGGAACAGGCACTTCCAGAGGTGTATTCATCCTGATACAGAGTATTTCTATCTGCTCCTTATCCAGACAAAAGAGTTACCTTACAATTCTCAATTGAAGTAAAAACCTTGCCTAATAAACTGTATCAGAATATTAAATAAAAAATTAGCTAATGGGATAACTTAAGAATTTTTCTAATTCATACATCTACTTCAACATGACCCAGGATATTGGTCAGCTCTCCGTTCTCCCTCTCCCCACCCAAAAAAAATCATACAGACTGACCTCCCCCCAAATTTCATATTTCATCCTGGGGAGAAAGGAATCATCCAGTTTGAAAAAAAAAAAAAGGACATTTCTTACTGAAGTTTTGAGCAATGTTAAAATTTTCAAAACAAATACTTTGATGAAATCATATTGTTTTATCAACATGTTTTACAGAATTACAAACAGTTTCAGTTTTAATAACTTTGTTTAGCTAACAAAGTATCAACTAGTAACACCCACATGTTCACTAATTTTATTTTTTGCCTTTGTGAGTGCCATGAAGTTACATATCATGATCTCATTTATGTGAGAAAAGCAGAGATGGGGGACCATTTGACAGACATCCAAACAGATGAAGAGATCTTGGGAGCAGAAAAAGTCGGAAAACAGAAATAACCGCTCCAATCCATGTGAGTGATTATTATTGCTAACTTTTTATTACACACACAACTAACTTTTTACTGCACGCAGCTATTATTGCTAAGTTTTTATTACACACACTACTTTTTTATTATCACAAACAACTATATAATTTGGCCAGAGGCAGCAAATTCTATCTTCTTACTACTATATCTTATTTCCAAAGTTATACTAATATTTTCTATTTCTAATACACGCCAGAGAATTTTTCTTTCTCACAAGGCATTTCTTTTCTTTGAATCTCAAGTGATCCATTGTGGAACACATTGAAAAATGTTCCTTCCCAAGGAGCATTCTGTACATTCAAAGAAATCAGTCTGAGTATTTTAAATATGTCTTACTCTCTGCTATATATAATGTATAAATAAGATTACAGCTGTTCCCTAGCAACTCACAGATGCCTTCATTCTTGAAATTCATGGCAACAACACAAAGGAAAAAACCACCCCAACAGTTTACTGTAGCTGTTGCTTTTTAGAATCACTTGCCTGATCACTTACTGCTGTAAAGGTCTGGGATGACAAGTGGCAGGGCAGCTGACAGGTTGAAAACCATGACATTTCACAGTAGTGATGTGCACATTAGGAAAAAATTACCAGAGCTAGTTCATTCTTAAGTAATTCAGGCTGAATTCTGCAAGATGCTGGAAACACTTATGCTTCAGTTAACATCAGAGAGAGTGTAAGTAGTGCCAGAATCAATTGGCTCACTCAGGTGCCTACTTGAAGGAAAGCAGATAATCAGGGATACTTTGTAGGATGGAATCATCAGACACTTTTGACTGTTGATAATTAACGAAGTAGTCTAGAGGACTTTAAAATTAAGAAGTAATTTTTGTAATTATCACTTTGTATTCAAACCTTCATAAAATGTGAGTTCAGCTTTGTACCTCTGCTATTGTACAAACATCAAAAACAGATCTATAAACTCCCTTTTGTTAAGAAAAATGCATTTGATTTTGTTCCATAGCGATAGCAATACAGCATTAAATAACAAGACTACATCATTTATTGGTTTCACAGCAGTTTTCGCTCAGGCTTTCAGCTGACTGGATGAGAACTCAAAAATCCCAACTCATGGTAAGTACAACATGTACAAGAAGTGAATCTTTCCTGTAACAGAAGAAGAACAATAGGAAGAAAGTGTTTCACGTTTCTTCTGCATTTCTCGCATATTTTGAGGTGGGCACTTACGTAATTTTTCAAACTCACTTATTTGTAGGAAATTGTGTCCTGCGTCAGCTGCTCTTAATGCAATTTAACACCTATTGACTCTCTCCCCAAAGGTAATTTTTAAGTTGCAGGCAACTAGCAGAGTTTTTTTGGTGTTTTACTAACCACAGGAGTTGGAACCTGATTTGCTATAACGTTAGGGTGTTTGTTAGTATTCATGTGTGGGGTTTTTTAAGGGAAATCTTTAATTTGCTCTCAGCTTCTACAAAACCCATCTGAACATAAGCACCAATAGGACAGATTTTATTAGTGTTAAAGCCAATGGAAAGTTATAAATGAACCAAGAACAGTGCTTTGCTCAAAGATTATCCAGATCATCAAATATTAATTAAAACTATGGTAATATTAAGCCATCCCCCCCCCTTAAGCCTGAGCAAGCTTTGTTAATGCAGCCACCTATTCTTAGCGACTTACAGCTGATTTCGCTTGCTGGAAGAAGGAACTCTTCAAAATGCCAGTTTATTGCTAAGGGAGCAGAGGGAGAGTAGCATCTGCAAATAATAAATGAGGCTTCCCTGTGTTTTGACAATCTCTTAATTTCCATTTGGATTACAAAAAGAACTTGCAGATGTGTCTTCAAATTTCCTAGCCTGCATTTTTAAAAGTGATTTAATTTTCCTGACATCTTGACATTAGTTAGCACTGTGTAAACTCAACAGAACTTAGTTTGGAGGATTCTAGTCTTAATGCCTGCAGCTTTGGTATTTGGTTGCACATAGAACACAGAAATGACATACCCCAAATGGGAGATACCTTTATAAATACTGTGTTCTAAAAAAACCTGTTACTGTATTTTGGGAATCTCTAACCAGTCTAACCAATCTCATACATTATTTTAATTCTGGTAAATGGAGTCCAACTTCTCAATAAATACCTGAAATGCCCATGTTCCACTGTACCAACCCCTTCATAATTCCATTCTAAAAGTAATCCTGACCTCACTTCCCTTCACCACACCCCACTCAGACAGCAAACTGGTGTCTTCGCCTTAGGGATGAAGCAAAAGACACAACTGTAAATAGTGTACAATAGCCAATTTATGCTTAGAAAGAATTCAAGCATTTCAGAGCACCAGCCTCATCACAGCGCACTCGGCCAAACTTTCTGATAAACTGTCTATTTTATTACACGTTACCGAGGGCATTTAAAAAAATTAGAGTTGCTTCATTGCTTTCAGATTTTTCTCCTTCTTCTCCTTAGAAAAACAATGTAACAAAACTGCACTTCTGCGGAAAACTTCAGTTGTAGACCTACCAGAGCCTCTCATAAAAATGGCCTGAACTCAGGGAAGTTGCAGCAAATATAAAACCGATAACCCCATGAGGATTAAGAATTGCTTTAACAACTTCAAAACACTTGTTCTGTTTAAATTTTCATTTCAAGATGACACTAAAATTTAGTTGTATTTGTTTTATATGGGTAAAAAGTCTTCTGTATTTTATTTTATGTTTAAAAATGTGGTTTAGTCTTTTGTTCCATTGAGAACAACAAAAAGAGACAAAAGGAGAAAAGAAAGGATACAATACTGTTCTGACTTTTAAGATCAGTCATAGTGAACCTCACTGGATGGCACAATTTATTGAATGAATATGAAAGTTTCCTTAATTCCCATATTTGACTCATTGGAGCACTTGCTTTCCTTTCTTAGAGCACTGAAAAGTACACCCAGGGTACACAGTGAACCACTTCACAGTTATGCAAGTTGTGCCTACAAGTGTTGTGGTATTAGTTACATTTTCCATTTTCAGGGGTGAAGAAGGATGGAGACTACACACTAATATATTAATATTTTATAGCTCAGAAGTCAAAAGTGTCTTAAAATTCAAGGTCAAAATACTGACAAACTCATCAGAATCTATAGCAATCACAACATTCAAATGAAATTCAGACTTTCAAATGAAATTCAGACTTTCAAAGTCCATAGACAAGACCACTAGAGAAACGTAAGCCAAATGTATTTATTTGGATTGTAATTATTAAAATCAAACCATCTTAAAAAAAAAAAAAAGTTCTCGCATTTCTTCTTTATATTTTTCTTAATTATAAAACTCTCCATTACTTCAACCTTAACAAGGGTGAATGTAGTATATTCTGGAATGTGGCCATATATCCCCTAGGTCCATCTGGTAGTTCATCAGAGAATAGCATGAGGTACAAAACTCTTTGCCTTTGGCTAAAGTATATTTAAACTGAATCCAACCTGATAAATATAGTAATAAAAAAAAAAAAGTAAAGCTGGTAAAAATAAATAGAAATTTCAATTCTATGGACCGGCTTTATTTTTTTAATAAATAATCGCAAATTTATATAAAGCCTTTGCTAATTCATCCCATTAACTTTATGACTTTAAAGAAAGAGCCACAGAAATATCACGCCAATCACAGAGAAAAGATAGAACAGAAACTTTTACTGCTAACTTGTCTGTCAAACCACCTTTTGAAGCAGGAATTTCAGACCACCTATGACCACAGGGAAGACTCATCCAGATACAGATTTTACATTAAGTTCTAGTAAACTGTTAAAGCCTCCCCTTGCACAGACCTCTACACAGTTAATGAAGAAAACAAGGCAAGCTATATATGACAGCTTCTATAGGTAATAAGTTAGTGGCATGCCTCTATCTGTAGAGCCTCTAGAACATAACAGTAACTTAGCTAAAATCTGTAATGAGTCCAACAGAAAATTACACCTAGGTTATAATTCCTTCTGGCAGAAGGAAGCCTTCCTGCATATCCCTGCTCCAGGACAGTTGAAATCAGAGACCAGTCTCTCTTACAAGTCACTCATCTCAGTTAAGCTCTAGAGACTGATCCAAGACCTGAAAAGCTAAAAGCATGGACTGGGAATCTGCTGCCAATCTGAGTGCTTCAGCAGACTCGCACCATCTGTGCATTAGGCACACAGACCTCACACTGAGCAATGGATGAAATGTGCTCATGCAGAACCTCGGCTGGGTGTTCGGCAAGGAAGAGCTAATTATTATAAAACAGCATTCAAGAGATAAAATAAATAAAAAAATTTCTAACAGTTGCTGGTGGACTCATTCTGTGAATGGAACTCATTGCCACATACCAAATATCCATATGTAGCTCTCTAATTTTGGAGGAAGAAACGGTATTTCTATCTCAGTTTGAATATCATTTAAAGGCCAAGTCAGTCTGTATGGGTTCACTCTGCAGCTCCTGGGACTGTAATAACAGTATGCCTTACGAACATCATGCATGGATCGGTTTTGCAGTGATGTATCAAAAAGGAAACAGATTCAGAATAGACTTCCTTGGAACTGCCTCTCTATCTGCTGTTTCGTTCACTTATGCCATTGCTTAAAAAGGTTACACTGTACAAGATGGGCATTTTTTTGCCGTAACAGCCATAGTGAAGCTCCAGTGTGTTTGTCACGTCAAAGCTCTTAACACAGACCCACATTTTTAATACAGTGTTTATGTAAAAGAGGATTCTCTTCAATCAGTTTGGAACAGACAAGCTCATGCATTGCTACAAGGCATGTTCTCTACTCTGAGGCCTTCCTTTCTGGGTACTGCAGGGATCCCTCCCTCCTCTCTCCTGTCCCTAGAGGTATTTTAGGAGCTGGAAATCAGAAGCATACTTCTTGTAGTTTATTAGATTAAAAGAGCTGTCAATTAGCTTAGTCATGGGTCTTTGCTGTGAAAGGTCTGTGTAAAAATGGAAGTTGAGCATACTTCCATCAAAATGGGACTACGTATTTACTTGATTCTGTAGGCTCTTCACCTGTTTTTTTCTGTATGCTGAGGTAACTGTTGCAGGTAAAGGATGTGACTTCAAACTTCGTCCAGTTTTTTGTCTTTACTAAGACAAAATGCCTACTGATAAATGAAGCTAGTGAGATCAGATACATCCTCAATATTTATTTTGCTACATGGATTTTAAAATTCTATTAAGCTGCTGTCTATTCCTTCTTTTTTTTTCCCCAAAGTCTATTTGCTCTGTAGAAACCACATCATTCACACCAGAGCAGCTTCATAATGCCTGACAGCACAAAGAGTTCATGAGTAAGACAAAGTTACATGAACCTTTTTAAGTTGAAAGGACAATTGCGTGACTGGGTTTTTTTATTTAAAAACACAATACTTATAACATTAAAGGGCATATACTAAGCTGTGTCTTTGTTGAGACCCATTTAAAGAAGCACATTGGACATCTTGTACATCCTTAACAAAGATTTTCCTGTGTATCCTGTCTTCCTGCTTTCAAGTCTCAAGTTGTTGTATATATAACAACTTTTTTCTTATAAACATTCCCTTTGCTCTCCTAGGGAAAAAAAATCTGTTAAATCATAGAAAGGACCCAACAATACCCTTTTCAGCTGGGCAACTACAGCAGCAGTAAAATCAAGCTATAGCCTCTGTTTCTTGCGTAAAAAATGTTTCTTTTTTTTCAAAGTACTTTTTACCTGCTTGAATTGTAAATTAAATGTTGTTAGGCATGATTCGTAGCAAATGTAAAACAGTGTAATCCACTGAAGTCAGTGGAGCTCTGCCAGTTTTCAACCAGCTGAGTATTTTGGCATCTTGAATCCTGACTTCCTGCCTTGTTGAAGCAATCTTTGCATTACTGTAATGAGGATATTACATTGGTATTAAATCCAAGTTGGAGTTCTCCCAAATCTCGCCTAAACTCCTACTAGTGTCCCAAAAAGCAGTATTTAAAAATGTCCTTTAAAACTATTTTTGGAAAACCATTTTGAGACCATTCCCAGATAGTATAAACAAAACTTGAAAGACGTGAGGAGGAACTACACTTTAGACACAATCGATCTTACTGATAACAGAACTTACATTTAGATGTTACTAGTATTTGTGTTGATTCATACCAGCAAAGTAGTAATTTACCACAACTAATTCACAGGAAGAATGACCTGGAGTTAAAGCTCTAAATGGAAAAATGAAAACCTGAGCTCAGTTCTTGGTTGAATCAGGATTCTCTCTGTATGGCAAATATCAATTAGTGAGTAAAGGCATATGTATAAATTAAAGATCATGTTTCCCCTGTGCACCATAATAATCCTCTGCACTTGCCTACCTCTCCGTCTACAAATATCCATTTTGTCTGTTCCTTCTGCTCCAGTTATACTGGTTTGCTTGGTTAAGGCTATAGATAAGTGTAGCCTCAATTTAGAACTCCTAATTTAATGGCATCCAAGCTTGCTTTTGCAATTTTGCCTACCACAGGCAAATGCTGTCATCATTGCTAATAAGAGAAAAGGTGTGTGAAACGTCCATTGGCATAAAGATTTTCATATTTTCCGAAACATAATCACTACTGAAGTAATTCACTAAATCAGTTCCCAAATACTTTCTCTTTCTTAACACTATGTGGAATATTCATGAGTATATTATCGTGTATCCTCGCTATACATATATTTTCAAAAGTTGTGATTAATGAAAGTTGCAATGGTTTACAATGGCTCTATTATATGTGCAAAAGCAGGAGGAAGAGTGGTTAGTCACTAGGACAAGATTGTGATTCCAAGCCACTGTTAAGAAATTTGTCAATGAAAAAGAAAAGGGAATTCTCCTCTGAGGAGATTCCTCTCCTTAAACATGATTCCATTAAATTGAGTACATGTTGAATGTAAACTCCTTGAATATAAAAAATGCTCTCCCTGGGTATCTATGACCACACTGCAGAATAAATATATATACTTTTACATAGGTACTGATCTCAACAGGTCTGCTATTCACCGAACAAGTCCCTCACTTGAGTTTAATAGTGGTTTAGATTTTATTTTTTTTATTCCTTTGGAAGTATGTATTACACTGAGTTTTACGTTCTCTCTGGTCAAAAGCTCTCCCAGTCTAAAATCAAATTAATTGAGAGTTCAGGCAGTGCTCCTATGCCTCTCCATGATGACCAGAAGAAAATATTTCACAGTTCTCCAGATGAGACCGTTGTGTAGTACAATTTCCTGCAGCACAAAGATCCATAGATGTCCAATGCACATACAATCATGTATAGCACTGATGAACCCTGAGATATCTTCAAAAAGTTATGGAAACACCATAAACTTGCATGGCACAGCAGCTAATTGAAAAAGCCCTGGTTTTTTAAGGACTAATTCACTCCAGCTGAGAACACAGTAATTGTGCTACTTTGAGAGCTATCTTGGTCACTTTAGAGATCTTCATAGAAGACTCAATTGTACGAAGCAGACACAGATTGTAACTTCAGCTGAATCAGTGGGACTTCTTTCCCTGCGACCTGGGAGAAGCTGACCAGGCTGTGAAATGGTTATAATCTGCTACACATCCTTGCTACAAGCTTTAACCTCATCACTTGGCCAAATTAAAATTGATTTTCCCTAGAACAAGGGAAAACATTTCTCCTACCAAAAATCTGTCTGACCAAAGTACAGTTTTCCAGCCCTCTGGTACTACAGCTGTTCACAGAAAGTCAGGTCTACTATTTTATAACAGGAGCACCCTGCTCCTTCTTTTTGTATTAATCATTCTGCTTTTGGAGGGAGGACGGGCAGAAAAAACAAACAAATGTACTTGAAGTTTTCCAAAACATGAAGACTACAGACTTGATCCAAACAATTGTGGAGTTAGAAGAAGTAATAAGTCAGAATCAAAGCTGAAAATTCAGTCTGGCTGTTAAGTATTTTTAAAGCTTGGGCAACTGAAGGCAAGTTCTGTGAATAAAAGTGACAGGCATGCAAGCATGCTGTTTTTAATGTCTTGTAATCTCCATGTTTCCAAGACTGTGGTTTGTTTCAGAAGAGATCTGGCTAAACATTAACAGGCAGAAAGCAGAAAAGAAAAATGATGTAATTAAAAAATGGGAAAGTGACAATAGCCTGTAAACAAGAGGAAAGAGGGAGAGGCTGCATGGCTCACACCTTGCAGGACTTTGCATGCTCCCTTGCAGGCAAGAGACCTAATTAAAATCTTGTGGCTAGAGAAAAACATGCAATTTAGGTCAAACAAACAGCTTTGATATAAAGGGATATTTTACATGGAAACATCCCCCTTTCATGTTTTTAATCCTAGGATTACAAGCACATATTGATCACCTTGTGGATACCCTCTGAGATAACTTACTGTTTGCTTGAAGTGTGCTATAAATTTTGGCTTTCAAAAAGAAACTTACCTACAGTATTCACAGACTAACATTTTTTTCTCAGCATGAATGTCACTGTAGTATACTTTAAGTATAGCTGGTAGCACTACATAGTATTATGTTTGCCCAGCAGTTCTCATTATCAGACTGTTTTAGCAGCTTGTAAGTTTGCCGAATATTAACTACATAAACTAACATTTTTCTCAGGCAAAAAAAGAGTGACAGCATCAATCTCTTGGTTTTTCATTATCTATTTTACTATGTGGTCTTTGCATGGAAATGCCAGGCAAAATGGTTGAGACATTAAGTCATTGTTTTGCTCAAGTCAGAAATCCTCTGTAACTCATTTCCCTTTGAAATACTCTATTGCCCCTGCACTGTAGATTCAAAGATACGCTTTTTACTCCTTGTTGTTTAACAAATTTTAGCCTGAAAAGCATCTGCAGGTCACTGCAGAGATTTTATCAGCTAAATCCCTGAGAACCTACACACAGGTGTATCCCAACCCAGACAGCATCACTCCTACAGTGTGATGAGCTAAAGCTCAGACGTGCTCTGATCTCTCAGGTGATCTCTACACATTTGTGGTCTAAGCAGTGGGAGAAAGAGGAGATGAAAACTGAATGAAGAAAGGGCAAGAGATTGGGATATGGAAGTAGGAGATAACAGACTGAAAAGTGGCAGGCAAAGAATAAGGAGAGAAGAGACAGGAAAGGGAGGAGAAATAGAAAAAGCATACAGGAGAGAACTACAGGTCTGGGACTGAAAACTAGTGATAGAGGGAAAGGTGAGAAGGGGGAGGAAAAACACTTGATGAAGAGAAGAGATGCAATAGGAGTATTGGGACAGGCTGGCTACACACACCTGGACAGAATGTTTGGGAAATGCTAATGCTCTGGACTAAAGAGTCCAGAGAGAGGTGCTGAATTGGAATTCAGCTGAATTGGTGTTCCATGCTAGGTAAACCTTACAGTTCCTCAGAAAGCTCAAATGATAGACATTCCTGTGTTGTTGAGATTCTATATTGGAAACCCATGTGTGTATCGACCTGATACTTTGTGTTAGGATTTCAAGATTTCATTTTCAGTTTGTCAGGGGGTTTCCAAGATTAAAAAGTGCATCTAAAGCATCTGCCTTAAATTGTGTTGCAATACGAAGCACTCCAAAAAAGGCCAGAACTAAAATAATCTCTGCAATCTTCATTTATGTTCCTCATGTACATCCAGTGACACAGCCTTTCCTTCTATAGGACAGTGGTGATCTCATCTAAACTGAAGCTTCCACAGTGTATACATGGACATCCGAACAAGTCATCTAGCCTCCACTTATAGTCAGTAAAGAGAAAATGTCCTTCTAGGAGAACATTCACATGAGAAATGTGGAAGTCTAGGTAAAAAGTCATTAAGGTCAAAGGAATACATTAATATACAGTGTTAAATCTGAGAAACTTCACACCTGACTTTTCTGTGTGTTTCTTCATGGCTTTGAAACACAGCTACTACTCATTTCATGGATCATTTTGGGAGATTATGACTTCTGAAAAACAAATCTCACATCTTCATGTTCACTTCCCCAGCACCAAGGGCTTTTGTTGGCTGACAGAATAACTTCTCTTCCTGACCGAACAGCAAAATTTCCCTTCATTATACAGTCCTACATCAACCCAGAGATCCATCAGTTCACAGAAGGAGCCATGAGATTTGTGCAGGGATAGGGAGAAGGAAATGTCTGATCATGTGGTTGTATGCTGGATCATGATGTATACACACAAAGTTGTATAGGCAGCGTAATCCTGACATTTTCTGAATTGTGACTTCATTTTTCTGGCATCTCAGATGTGTTTTTACCTTCTATGAATGGAATATAGCACAAAAGTTTCTTCTCAATGACAGAAGAATTGTAAATTCTTCCCTAAAACACTTTGGGTTAAATTGGAACAGCTGAACAAAAGTAGTTTTCATTCTCATCTATGTTTCTTCTAACCAAAAGCTGCTTCTTTTCAGGAAATGTGTGTCAGAAAAATAGTCTCCCTTGTTAACAGAGAGCAGAATTCTCCACTGCCGTGAACAGCTGCTTCCTGGATACCGTATTTGACAAACATATAACATAAAAGCACTTGCTTCAGGTGGAAGTGTTGCAACAATGGTAAGCCTTATGTCTGATACTGCAAAGCTGATTAAATATTAGCAATGAGCAACTGCTGCAACATTAAAAGATTGAATTGATAGATGTCTATGTTATTCATTTGTCTCTCAGTAAGCACTGCAGAGTTTAATTCCCCAAAATCTTTTTACTATGTTGCGATGAAATGATTGTAATGCCTACATGAGGCACACCATTCACTTTACTTTCTAGTTATTGCAGTCTAAGGTGCTTCTTACTCACCGCAGCAAGCTGGTCCACTCCGCTTGCAGTTCGTGCTAATGTTACAAGATCTTCTTGCATCTTATCTACCCATGATTTTATCCTACAGAAACCAAAAAGAAGAGAGAGACATCCAATCAGATCCCTGGCAAATGAAACTTCCGTACAATTATATAGCACAAGAAAAGGGAAAAAAGTCAGAATATGTTGATAAAATTGAATACAAAATGTACAAGACTTGTCTTTGCTAAAAAATAATAACCTTGGAACGGACCAAAATATTCAAACTACACTCTGATGGTGTTCTCTTTCACTGACTCAAATCTAAAAGTCACTTGCTTTTTTCTTTCTTTTACTTGTCATCAGCTGGAGTTTGCCTGGTGTTCTCCAGGACAGACACAGTCTTCTCCAGCAAGTATATCACTGTAGCTACCTTTTGTTGACAGGTACCGAGGTCTGTTTCTAAATGTGACAGAGCCTAACTTACCTTCTTTTTTTTTTTTTTTTTTTTCAGTAGAGCCTCTACCCAGCCTTGATGACCTGATTCTTCTCATACACTAAGTCAGCTGTAAACCAAGCATGCTATCGTATCTATTACTACCTATAGCAAACATCACTGCAACAGAGCTGGTACACTGCCTGCCAGGACAACCTGCCTGACCTGCAGCTCACTCCCAGCAACTCTTCCTTTCCCGAGGGCCTTGAGGTCCCTCTCCCAACAGACAGCACAGGCAGATTAAAAGAGCAACTGGGAGCAGGCTGACAAACCAGGATAAATCTTCTGGCCTGTAGCCCCTCTCCAGACACTCCAGGGAAGTAGCAGTGGGACAAGCAGCAGCAGACATAGATGGCACAAGCTGTTTTGGCAACACATGCCCGCTCCTGGCTGCTGTTTTTCACTAGGGAGCAGGCAGTGATTTGCTGCTGTGCATGCTCGGTTCCCTGTGCCCAGTAAACCTGACTCTTTGGAAAAGCACTGGAACCAATACAGGTTTTAGGGTTCGTGCCATGTCATGTTTTGTAACAGGAAAGGAGCCATAGTACAAGTTTATTCCAGTGAGGTCCATGTTCAGAAGATTGTGTCGCTTGCCTAGCCAGAAAGTTTGATCTCCAACTCATCTATCCTATCATCCCTGTCATTACCACAGCTCTCTGCTCTGAAACCTGGAACAGATACATATATTTATTCCAGCCATTTCCTATCCTTAATCTGATACCCAAGGAATGACTGCTTAGATTATTCATGAAAGTAGGAAAGACAGGAAAAGAGGGACTCCATTTTTGCTGCAATATGGAAAATTTAGAAGACTAAGAAAGAATGTGGAGAACTGATTTTACTCCTTCTTTCCATGGTCATTAATACATTTTTTGTTAAACCATAATCAATATCTTAAAAGGGTACAATCCCTATTAAGGAGTTGCAACTTGGCTACTTTTATTAAAGGATCCTTCCTCATGCTTTAGAAGAAAGCGATTAGTCATCCAAACACAAAAGTTTTAGCGCTGTGACATCTAACACAAAGGACCATTCTGGCAGCCCAAAATAACATGTGCACAGGTAGGAATAGGAACTACCTAGACAGGAAGGTACCGAGTTTTACAAATGTGCCAGATTTAAGACAAATCCCTCTTCTCAATCAATAATGGGTCACTCCCCAAACAATACACTGTCTCTCATGCATCCTATTTGAATCCGATTTCACACAAGCGGAATACTCTGACACAGTAAACAAGAACTTTTTGAAGGTTTAGCTCAAAGTGTCTTTGAGGCCTTCATGAAAAATCTGTAGCAGAAATTGAACTAGCAAGTGTTAACCATGGTTTCTCATTAACGATAGCTTCTGCCCATGATACTACTGTTTTCATCCTCCCTCCAGCCCCTGGCCTGGCTTGTTTGACACTCTAATTTATTTTGTCATATCCTTTATTTTCCATTGTGTCATATCCTTTATTTTCTATTATGTCATATCTTTATTTTTCCCTTCCAAATCTTTGGATAAAGAACGGCGATTTCACTCTGTACAGCATTTCCATTATTTCCTCACTGGATTCCAGGTGTTTCAGACATACAAAAATTACATCTTAAAACACCCTGAATTAAAAAGTCATGAAAAAGTTTTAGACTAAAATTATTTCACTATTCTCATTCATCACTGAACAATTTTTACTGATCTAGTTCCCAGGGACTAGAAGCTTTCAGAAGACTCTCTACCCTTTAAAATCTTCTCAGTGCACTCGATGAAGACTGACTTCTACTCTAGATGGCAGAATGCTGTTATAATCCCAAAATTTTGGGAAGAAGACTATATTGATTGAACGACTATGTATGCCAAATCAATAATGCTAGAGGAGACCTTATCACACAGGCTGTGATTATCTAGATTTCCATGAACAATTTCTTTTACTTGCAGGTATTTTTTCTAATTTGGGCCAAGCTTTAAAAAACTCTTTTAAAAGACTGTAAAATCAATGCTTCTGAATAGAATAGTTCTAAAGTCTTGACAGGATGAGTTCCACCATATAAAATACTCACTGGATTCTCCACGAGGAAAAAGGATGCACAGAAAATTGTGAAAGTTGTAAAAAAAAGGTGTAACACGTTATGTAAAAAATGCTTACTGGGACAAACCCTTTGGCACTTAAAAAGGACTGATGGGTACTAGAACACTTGTTAAGAATTCAGTCATCTCATATCTGATTGTAATAAACTGCTAATAAATTAGTCAGAGTAAACCTCTTCACTAACAATAGAACCTTTTAATTGGGAACTATAGGAGTGCATATTGAAAGAAAGTCTTGAGCAAGTGTCTTCAATGGAAGCCTTACTGATATGCCATTTCCAGAGGTAGCCCCTCCATATCGTGGCATGAAAAGAGGATTTACCTCAAAATGGGCCTACCTCTTAACTTGGTGTATCCCCCACTCTCTTCCCAAATCCTGAGAAAGTCGGGGAGCGGTAGCAGAATGAGTAAAAAGACTGGAGACTCCATGAGTTTGTCCTCCAGTGCTCCACCAGAACTCTCTCCTGCAGGGCTTAACATCTTATTAAACGCTTACAAAACAAAGCACGCTAAGGGAAAGACCTCCAGAGGGACACAATATTTTAACAGGTGTCCAAAGGCTCCTTTTATCTACTGTAACTGAACAGCCCTTTCTCTAGATTTTTCTTGACACTTCTTACCCGTTGTGTGATTTGACCAATCTTCAGGCTGTTTTGCCATTCTTTGATGAATGTTTGCTGCACCATTTGAGTCACTTTGCTACCTATCTCCAAGCCAAATAACAGGTAGACCCCTTCAGGATAGTGTTAATGCTTTTCTATGGAGGTTCAACAGAAGGTAATAGGTACAACAGGTCAACAGAGTCATGGTCTGTGTTTGCTTTCTCCTTTTGCACTGTATGACCAAGAGTACTCTTACTGCCTTATTTCTTTGCTCATTCTCATCCTACATCTCTAACATGGCCACATGAAAGTGATGTATGTTGGGATTTAGGGACCAATTACATTTTCATTGACTATTACAATTGATTCCATCGTTGTTTTAATGCTCCCAAACCTTCTCTTCTATACTTTTCTATATTTTTCTGTGTGAAAGAATGAGGTATATGAAAGGTGAAAAAATGAAACCCATTACCCAAAAGTGTTTTCAAAGGCATAAAATTATAGAACACACTTAGACTTTTTTATGATCCATTTCAGTTATAAAAATTCCGGGTGTTATTTCTAATAGGAGTTGATAGAAAAAATCAGGGAGGATTGATTTTTAAATTGACTTTTTTTCATTTCCCACTGCTTTGTATTTTTACTGGATATATTCCTCTCTGTCTTAAAAGGAAGCTAGAAGGGTGAGAACACATAGTAGTTAGTTAAACTTGAAATTTTGGAATAAATTACCCTTAAAAACATTAATTACTTATTAGTACTATTACTTGCAAATGAAATATGGATAATTTTCCTCTTTAAATTGCAAAAATATTCTTGATTTTTCAATAAATACTTCTTAGATATTGTCTAGAATTCCTGCCTCCACACAATTAGCCCACACCTTGCCTTTTGAAGTTAGTCACCCAGACTAGTTTTTGTTTTCTTTTTTTGTTTTAATTTGCAATTGAACTAGGCTTCTGCTTCAGTCAATGGAAAAAGGCATTTCCAGAGATGACCCATTCTATCCTCAGCCAGGTAAGCTGAACTACCTATCTCCTACATTGCCGCTAGTGGAGCCCTGGACAATTTTGATTCCTACTCCAGGTTCTCCAGCGCAGCTAGGCCACAGGCTTGACTTTTAGGCAGGTTAGGTTAGACAATATCAGTTTCTAAATTGGAGTAGGAAGAAGTCCACCTTTGTTCTAATTTAATGGCAACTTCCCTCCCCAGTTGTAACTTAAATGTGAATAATAATGCTTCTTCCAGTACTGACTGTATATTTACCTTAAAAGACAATTTTCTTGCATATTCATCTTAACCTATTAGACCTTCTGTAGCGGAAACTGTCCTTGACTTCCTTGCCTGTACAACAGCTAGTACAGCAGGGTCCAACACAATAAAAAGTAATAACTTCAGAAGGGTTTTTCTAGATTACTATCAAAAGTACAAAATGATAAAATGGCATTCTACAACTCTGAGGAAGCTCAGTATAATTACTTTTGCCTTCCCACAAGAAATTAAATAACACCATTATTATTATTTATAAGGTCTAATGTCAGTATTTCTGCATCTCAATTCTCCCATCTTGTCACAAGACGAAAGTGTACGTTTGAGATACTTCATGCTCCTCATAGACCATTTTTCAGAAATGCACGTAATCACATCCTATAACTCTCATGGGAAAAATTGGCAGAATGTTTAGAATACAACTTTTTTTTTTGGTTAAGGAAACATATTATCTCATTGTATTATTTTTTTTTTAAAGTATGTCTTTAAAAAAAATGAAACAAGAGCCTTTAGGGGCTGAAATGCTTGTCTGGTGCTCCTTTTAACTGAAGCCTGTAGTGCAATATCTGTCTGACAGCTGCTCATGGTCAGAGTTTATTTAACAATTGGAAAGCTGTCACAGCAAACGTGAGCTCCCATGACTTAAAGAAGCAGCAGTCATTTTTTTCTGCAAAGGGCACCAACAGAAAGCCTGTACAAAAGGTTAGTTTCTTCCTACCGTTATTAGTGTGGCATGAACATTGCAACGGATGTTCCACTGAAAGGTGATTACATTTTGCAGCACAATTGATTTTAAGCCCCTTCTTCCACACACAGGTTTTCCCCATATCAAACAATGACTAGACAAAAGGAGTGCGCACATGCCTTTCCACAGCAACTTCTAAGTGGTTTGAATGATGAAGGGGACTGTTTGATTAAAGACAGACATGGGTCATTTACAGGGGAATTAGAAGGTACAACCCTGCTGCTGTCGCCTGGGCTGTGACCAGATTGATGAAGAAACAGCCAGAACACTACAGAGCCATCCATCCACATTACACTATTAGCCAACCTAGCATAACAGCTGTTTTGACAGCAGAGAAAGATTTTTTTTCCATTTTTCTTTTTTTTTTGAAGCAAGACAATGTTTCCTAAAGTCAGAGGATTTTCACAGGTACACCCTTAGTCACGCTCCAAGTAGAACTTAATATAGCAGGTGCTAGACTAAGAAATCTTTCTTTTAACTTCATTAAAACCTATTTTTATGTTAAACCTGTATACCAAACTATACTTGCAGAACAAAGCACTGCCCAATTACAAGGGTAAAAGAAACCAAGAGATCTAGATGTAGGACAGCCTGGCTATAACCTTTTTTCTGCTGAAACTGATGCAATTTTTTTCTGCTGACTTCAAGGAAAGTAGATTCATGTAATTATATGCCATAGCTTTGTAGACCACTCACACTAATTTAAGGTCCATTAGCTGACTTCTGCTTGGATAATGTCTTATAATCTAAAAAGGCAGGCATACAACTTAACTCTGCCAGTTGAAGTCACTTGGTATGTTGGAGATCCACGTCCAGCTCTCTTCAGTTAAGAGTACATTTTGCTCAAGTTTCTGAATAGTTCTTGCATACAAAAATAATAATTAAGGTAACAAAAGCTGTAAGTAACAAGAGGACGAAGCATTTTCAAAATAGGTCAATACTTTTTGGATTATCAAAAAGGAAAAAAATACGTAACACATTGCTCCTAATTCAATAGAGAAGTTGTGTTTGAAAAATGAAGATAAATGAGATTAGACTCAGAAACAGTGAGAGAGCAAGCCTTGCTCTATTTTTTCATGCTAACCCCGCTCTATTTTCTTGCTCAGAAAAACCTTCATTTTCAGGATCAGATGCTTTCTAGAAGATTTGCTGTCAGTGAAGGAGAGGGGAAAGGTTACAGAATTATCATAAAAGCAGGATTCTCAACCATTCTTTGTCCCTCTTAGGCAACACTAAAAGGGCAAACAGAAACTGCTATTGCAATTTATAGAAGACATGTGAAAGAAGAACATATGTTACAACAGAATTACTAACCTTCTACACAGAAATTACCTGTGTTGCTGCATTTATACCTCCTACTGCAAAACTACTGAGTTCTAATACAACTATATATTTTGATGACCTATTAAGCTGACAGTACTTGTATTTCAGGTGTGTGGGTGGCTGGATAGATTTACAGAGAACCAGACTTTGGAAGGTGTAAAAAAGGCAGGTTTTGTGTAATGCTGAACAAATTGTCGTAGAGTGCTAAAATCCCACTGATTACAAATCAGGGAAACAAAAGGGTTGGATATGGAGAGACTGATGCAAAGAGCACTTAAATCCCATGGTTATGAGATCAAGCTCTTGAATCTCCACTGCATAGCCAGAAAATGAACAAATTAAGGTTAAATAATTTAGATGTGATAGGAAAACAAATTAAGGCAAATTAATTGTATAAGCATTTGTGAATTTTCCACATCTTACTATAGGATTTGTAACAGTCCAGTTAGATGCCAAAGAGTGAAGGAGGTTTAAATTCATCATCTAGAGACATGCTCATTCTATAAGTTCTAGGGTTATGAATGCCTCAGGGTGGTGAACAGCCCTCCAATACTTCTTTTTCTGTTGTTTGGAAATTTGCTAATGGACTGTGTGAAGGTATGACAGCTTACAACTATAGTATAAATAGTAGTAAATGGCATTGTGTAAGGAAATTAAGCATTTGGAAAATTAAGTGAAAAGGGGTGTGTGCTGCAAGTGTTCGGAGATCCCACTTTATTCCAATGAGAGAATGATACAGGCATGTATATCCACTGCCAGCTATCTGTTGAAAAATATATCACACAATTTTGTACAAATGTTTGGAAGAACTTTTGTGTAATAAAAGCAAAGCACAGATTAATTCATGTCATCTAGCTACTGCACTGAGTGAGGAAAATAGGGAAGCTATGCTATCTCTGTGCGTGCAAACGGATGCACAAAATGCATCATCTACTCCATAGGCAAAAATATTTCCTCTGTTGGCAAGAAGAAGAAAAAATACTACTTACTTTGTTTCTTTGCCCTCTTTGACTGTCTTATCTGCCCAAATGTGACAAGCTGCTGACCATGTAGTCTGCAAGGACTTTCCAGATATAAGACAGCCCCAATAGCCAAGGCCAGAGGGACCCTCTTGCTCTTTCCTGTTTTCAAAATGTAAACCCCTTGCTTGGAATATTTATTTTACATTTGTCAAATTGAAACATTTGGGGAGTAGGACATAATTTCTTTGTCATATCTGTCATTCTGTAGAAAGGGTCAATACAGACAGAAAACTCTTCAGGATACACTTGGTATTTAGTAGCAGACATTTTAACGTTTAGACTTGGGCTTTTTAAGCTCTTATTTCACATGTTTAAGCCATCCAGTCACAGAAGCGATTATGATTTTCCGATTTTTTTCCAAACACTCCTTCTCTATATAAATGTGGTTCCTCTCTGTCATAGCCTTCACAGAACAAGCACGCAGGAGCACTCACTAATGACTGCTCTACCAACTGCTCTTTCAAGGAATCCCTTTGCACCACAGATAAATGGGGAACTAGGAACCCATTGGTGCAGCACTGATACAGACAGAAGGAGAAGGAACGGCCCCCTGATTTGGCCAGCAGCTCAGGAGATTTAAGTTCCACCACTGACTCCCAGGACAAAGTCAGGGGCAAGTCAGTGGCTCACGGCAAGTGACGGGCAGATCTGCCACACCTCAATGACTGCCTACGTCCTAACAAATGGTTTGCTTCTTAATATTGAGTCCCCGTGGCAGGCTCCAGGATGGAAATGGTCAACTGTGGGTGGCACCATGAGCTGCTCAGTGCTTGGCCCAGTTCCTAGAAAAGCAGAAACCTTTCTCCATCCTCACCCAGAACTTCTAGGCCCAACTAACTCCTTCACCCTGACATCTCTTTTGTAGCCCTGGAGCACAGCTTGAATGGCAATTTTGCTCCCACCTTCTGACAAAACCTTGCCTAAATATCTCTGTCAGAAGGCTTCAAGGATGGATCTGGGAACAGCACCCTCAGATCCAGAGGCTGGACCCCCTCACAGCTGCTCACTCCCATTGAAATACCCTGGCTTCATGTTTCAGTTCAGTTCTTTATCTGTAACTGCACTTTCCACTTTAACAAGTGTGTGGTAGATTCTCCAAAGCACCCAGATGTTACACAGGAGTGACCGAGTAATTGCTTAAATATGGTGTTCACTTTCACGAGCCAGGATCAGGGCATGGTCACACTATTTTATAAGCTCGCTCAGTATAAACCAAGTGGCTGACAGGTGCTTAGCCACACATGTTCATAATTACAGCTTCTGCTTCACAAATATTTCCCTTTGCCAAAAGTGTTCTTTTGGAGTCTAAAGCTTCCTAATAAATAACATGAAAAATATCCTCTAATGGAAATTACTGTTGCACAAAATATCATTTAATAATTTAAGCTCAATCTTTAATGTAAGCCTGACATAGAATCAGCTGCAAAATTACTATAAGCTGTAAAAAGAACTCCTTAAAAATTATTATGCTTTAATTATCAAAGATTATAGTGCTAAAACAGTTTAACAGAGAAGACATAACAAATTTTCAGCTCAAATGACTATCAATAGTCCTCAGATGTGTTTCATTAAAGGCTTTTACAATCAGATATACATCTAGTACCATTTATTGCTTAGCAATGGAAAAACAATCAAACGTTCAAAATCTAGTTACCATTTTTGTGGCTGAGAAACGTTAAGTTCAAAATGAAGATTCCCTAATTTGTTGCTAATTTGTACTAGATGAAATGCAATAATTTTGTTTTAAATTGCAATGGTCTAACATATGGCCGAGCATATAGATCTCATGGAGGAGCAGCCACCAGAGACCTGGGTATTTTTGCCCCCACTGGAGTTCCCCCGGAATAGCATCTAAGATGCCTCTTATCCTCTCTTTGCTTCACCTCTGATAACTAGTATTTAAAGAGTGTCCAATGCAATCTGGACTAAGTTCATTACTCTAATACAAACACAGATACTCCACTAAAATCATATATTCAATTTGGTAAAAAGGAGACCGAAACTGAACCTCACATACATCACTACAGTTATTCCAGTACTGTAGCAACTAAACCTGGATTAGAAGCTGGTCCCAGTGCAAAGTAATATGAAAACACTGCTATTTTTTATGGTTTTATATTATATGGTAAGTCTGTTAATGGTATAATGCCTTTGGAGAATAAAAAAGCATGTCTTAAAAAAATGATTGAAAAATAAATCTCAGTGTAATGGAACTTTACAAAGTGCTTAACTGCACAATTTTGCTAAGGCGTTTCAGGCAAAAAATTATTTTATCAGTTGTGTTTAACATATCACACTCACACTTTAACCACCATTTATATTGAAATTACTTTTTCCCCAAACTAATAAGCATTACATTTTAGCCCCAGAAAAAAAAGCATAAGGAAATTAAAATATGGCATATTGGATACCAGTAAAGAAGACATTAAAGGAAAAAAGAAAGCATTTCTTACAAACCAGGAACGTATTCAGAAACTTACTTATGCACATTCATCCACATGTATGCGCACCAATTCAACCCAGTGAGAATTTCGTCTGAGCCACCCAATTTGTGCTATTACTATTGCAGTATCTTGTTTTCATGTATCTAGAATGCAGAAGCTACACATATGGACTGGACGTGTGTGCCCTCCGTACTGAATAAACATACAAGCCACCACAATAAGACACATACATTTATCTCCTTAAAGCATGCAATTGGTTTGATCTGTTGTTTGCGGTAGGACATTTACCTTTTTTCATAATATACATGAAGAAACCAGAGTATCTAGGTATAACTGTGTGAAAATGGAGACTACATAATGTTTGCATAATGCAGCAGTATAATATCACTGTACCACGAGATGGTATGATCACACTGAATGCAAAGCCTGCCTCAGCCTGACAAAGAAATACAGGATCAGACCTTAGACTGAAAAAAAAACTTACTCAAGTAATACAAAATATATAGTAATTCAGGTAAAAATTAAAATGTTAGTGTTTCTTCTTCTAGATTATCTATCATTGAATGTATACAGAGTAATTTTGTTTAGGTTATGCAGCATTGAATGTATATACGTAACAGGAATGCCAAGACAAGCTTTCAGAGAAATAACCACATGACCATTTTGTCCCCACTTACACTTCTGAGGAAGTGAACAGCAAAATCTCCCTTGAGTTTAGCAGCACACGGATATGTTCTTAAATCAGTGTATCTCACTGTCTTTCAGGGAGCTGAGATATAAATCAGCACCAGTATTAAAAACTAGAGGGTTTTGGGGGGGCGGGGGGGGGTGTTAGTGAGAAAAATGGGTATTAAAGTACTTGACCTCTCACAGAATATATTAGGTAAGTGCAACTAAGGCAATGACATTGCATCAGCTGGGAGCTCAGTTGCTCACTTCTCTGTATTTACCCGATTGTCTGATGTGGGTTTTGGTTGTAGCAGCAGAAGTCCAGCACAGAGGACTGACACTAGCACCAGCAAATCTTTGAAGTACCCTGTGCCAGTGGCTTTGCTGCAGCGAGGTACATGAGCCGGTGAGTAATACCACCTATGCAAGTGGCACTAGTCATATAATTTAAGTACACAGCTGAACTGAGAGTCTGCACTCAGATCCTGTACAGCGAGTCTACCTTTTCTGGATTTGCCACTTGCCTAAATGTAAAACTTAAATGTAAAAATAGAGGGATGCTTAAAGATAAGCAGGTGTTTATGCACTGTGGAAGATAGGGCTTGATTGTATAGGGAGAATCTTCCATATAACTCCGTATGAAATCATTATTATTATTAAAAAGATGTTATTTATAATAGTCATTTAATATGAAACTCATTTTGAAAATATTCTATGATCATTTAAGCCCTGAAAAAAGCAACAAAGGTTGGCAAAAACAGCGTAGGGTTTTTTTACACAACTATGAGCTGTTTGCTACCAAGCTTCACATTTTATAACCTCCTTTCAAATGCAGTTTTCTGTGATGTTGATCCCTCTTGTTTAATAATGACAAGGATTCATAAATAAAACATCTATTATATCAGATAGCAGAATGCTATCTCTGATAAACCCATGTTGTCTAAGAAAAAAAAAATCAATCTGACTCCAACTATACTCCATCAATGTAATGCTACTCTTCTAATTTATGATATTTTTTCAAATTATTATATACTTTAAGAAATTTTTGTTGTACAGTGTACTCCAAAGAAAATTACTTGAAAGCTGCACATCCAAATTAATCAGCTGTTTCATTTGCAAATATATTCTTCCTTTCAAAGCCTGTCTTCCAATGTGCAAAGCTGTCACCTCCTTAACGTGCCACTGCTGTGGCATGTGTAGTAATAGCATTTATAGTAATGAAGAGACATTTTTTTGGAAAGACCTAAATAGACTCTATCTTCCGAAAGATAGGCACTATCTGCATTCAGTGCTGCCATTTAAAACAAAAAGTAAAATATCACGACAAAAGACGCAAAAGATGCAAAGCAGAGATTATTGTACAAGCAAAACTGGCACAGAATATTAAGTTTCTACAGAAATTAACATCAAAATTAGCATAGCCATGCTGTCTTTAAATTCTTTCCATTTCACAAAGTCGTACTGAATTACACTGAGTTTTTGCTAAAGGCGCAGCTGGCATGTTGTGGTTCCTGGGATGCAAATGCATATTAATGGCTATTTGAAAAGGATAATAGTACATGAGAAAATAATCAATGCATTCTTTTCCTCCTGTTCAAGAGGTTATCAATCTGTTCCCACACACACTGCAGTTTTCTGTCTTGAAAACAGTTTTGAAAACTGTCCATTACAATACGAGGTCCGAATCCAAGAACTCTTCGTACCTTAGCAAGCCTACGGGAGGTCAGGACTCCTGATCACAGGATCAGGACAGTGTCTGCACAGGCTGCTTCAGGTAGACCTTAGATATATTAAAATCATGACTAAGTTTCTCCACGGTGTTAGACAGACCAGCTGTATATCAGAAGAGCTAGCATACTGTAAACTACCAGAAAAAAATCAATGCAATTACCCTGTAAAAAAACGGCAGCAAAGAACCAGCAGCAACCAAACCCATATTTCAATCTTCCACTTTACAAAATTAACGTTTTGAAATGGGTAACGTCAGGCTTCACAAGCCAGTTCAGTCATGAACAGCTGTGCAGGTCTTATATTTCTGTTGTAATCCTCCAATAGCAGTATATAGTATTTTTCTTAAATCTGCAGAAACTGGAGATTGAGGAATAATGCTAAATGTCATTATTGAAGTGATACGGAAGTCTCAGCTTCATTCTTTAAAAGAAAAAGAACTCTTACAGATAGCTCACAAATTACTTATATAAACCTTAGAAAAATAAAGAGTATGTACTCATGATGTTTGGGCTTCACTTTTGAAGGCCTGTTTGACGAGACTGCAAGTGTTTGACTCAGAAAGCTCAGGCACAGAAATGGTTTCCAACTGCGCGCACAGGGCCAAAGGTCTGTAAGGGTCAGTTCGCAGTAAAGCTGAACAAGAATGACATTAAATGTAATTCAGCTCTAAAACAATGCCTTCTCAAAGAGTCTTTGCTCTCCTTTCTCAGGCTGGGGTAAATGCTCTAAGGTCAGGAGGCCACAATGCTTGTCAGCGCATTCAATGCACATTAAACCAACAGGCTATTAAGGAAGAGTCTCTGACATTTACTTGGGAGCCAACCCTTCCCTCTTCCACTTGTCCCCTTCCCCAATTTCAACACATTCTCTAATTAAGCATCAATACAATGCAATATAATTGAGGTAGTAGTCATTACTAGGAATTACCCATTCTCCTATCAAATCAAGAGCGTACAGAAAGGGCTGTGTTTGAAATGGGTGAACTTAATTGCCCGATGGTCCCCAAGAGGGATGTACAAATAGATCAAGACATCACACACGCACAACTGATCTCAGCTCTGACACAAGCTTTTTGTCACTCCCTCATCTATCTTTGCTTACTAGGGTTAGTGGTGGCTGGAGTCGACACCGGACAATTTAATAAATAAGAGCATTGGATGTGTTTTAAATGAAGCATACCAGAATGCAGGATTTAGTGACATTTTGATTAAAAGTCCATACATAGCGAAGGCTTTTTATGAGGCAGCTGCTTAAAAGACAATCTATTTGAGTAAAAACAGAGCAGGGTGGCTGGTATCCCTTGGCAATTTACTGTGAAACATTTGTTTGCTTCACAACAATTTGATTCACAATCATTGCACTTGCATGGTTGGTTGATTAAATCAGTATCTCTAGCAGTCATTACAGTGAGCAAAGAAAAAAAGTCAATTGCTAAAGTAATGCCCTTCTGTGTTATGCAAAATAGAAAAATCACAAGAGTGCCTTCTATTTCCTTTTCCAGCACCTCATTCTCCGTTTCAATTTCCCAGTACCTCACCCTCTGTTTCAATTTCCCAGTATAAAGTACTGGGGTTTTAAGTTAGACAGTCATAAATAGTACTTAATTGAGAAAAGTGTTAATCCAGAGCAGTGGTGATAGCTGTTCTGAAGGGAGTGCCCTACCAACTGTTTAATAAACAATTGCAGATTCATTGATATTGATCTAGGAAAGGATTGATTATTTTTTTTTAAAAGGAAAGAAAAAGAAGGGTATTCAAATAGAAGAAACAACAGTAATTTGAATCTGATTATGCAAAGAATACAAGCCAGTCTCCACCTCAGTCTGTCTCTCCCTATGCTGTGATCTGCATTGTGACAAGTAAAGAGATGCCTTGGTTCCAACCTGGACTACCAGGAGTAACTAAAGCCTATTTAAAAGGCACAGATATTAAGTAATCAGGCAACAGAAAAGAAGAAAATAAGAACGAGCCTGGCAAGTAGGGAAAATGTCAACTCTGGAGGGTCATGCTGCATTTATTTAGGCCTGGATGGGTGTCAATAAGTAGAAGAGAGCAATAGCTGGCAGGGACAGAAAGTGGGAATGAAGGTATAGCTCTTATACTGCAAAATCACAAACTAAAAGATTGAATTGCTTAATTTAGATAAATCTCTGTGAATGAGAGCATTTCAACTTTTTAAAAAATTTTATTTATTTATAAAATGCTACCCTAGGCAGTTTCCACATTGCTCAGTGAAAAGGCTGTCGATATCAGTAGAGAAAGATGAAGGAGCCTTTTATACTAGGTGCAGTTTCTGCATTTCTCTTCATTGTCATGACTGTAATACAATTTTTCTGTGACAACACACCAGATTCCAAGGATACATTGAATGCCTCGACAGCTCTGAATATGTAACGTTCCCCAGATGGAAGGGAAGGCAAGAACTTCAGTACAACTGTGTTCTCATGTTCACCATAAAGATAGTTCTGAAACAGTAGAACCATACCTTTGCCAGACACTTAATCACTAAGTGTCACAATCTGTACAATTTTCTTCTTATTTTTGTCTGCATCTGACATGTTAGGCTAGTAGTTCCTATATCAAAGTTCTTTCTTGCCTGTTCCATTGCATGCCTGTTAAAATAAACTTCACAGCATGGTAAGGTATGTGTCATTTGCTTATTTCAAAATACTCTCTCACATAGATGTATTTCTAATGAATTAGTAGTACCTGAAAAACCTTACACAATATGTGTAAGTCAAATAAAATTGCCTGCAACAAGCACTAACCCATTATCCAAATTTTTTCAAAGATTCTAGTTAGATTGCACAGAATAAAGGTAGGTCAGAGTCTTCTCCAGATAAAAACTGATTTGTTACGCTGCGACCATGAAGCCAGCTTTACATGTCCCATTGCCCACCTCTTACATCCTAGTTACTGATTTTACAATGCACACAGAGGTGCAGTGGAAGGTCCTATATTTTCTTTCTTTGTGGATTTCAGGCATGATATTAGATGAATATAGCACATGGGATCCAAACAGGACCAGATTCTTAAGTGTGATTTGAATGATCACTATCTGATCAACAGCCTTTGAGCCATCTCCATGTGCCAAGAAGTAAGTTTCACTGAGTTGAGTCTTTTATGAATACAAATAGTTGTATTTCTCTCACTCAACCATCTTCACTAATCTCTTGTTTATTTAAGAGGCTGTTAAAGAAATCATGAAGAATTGTTATCCTTATGTAAGAGGTTGTTAAAAGAAATCAGAAATCACGAATCAGGCCTCAAATTCAAGAGTGTGGTTTGAAATGTATTTATGCTTAAATGCAATATTCAGAATTTTTTTTTTAACCTTGGCTTTATCTGGGTTATTTGAAAGAGCTTACACCAGCCCTTGAAGTATTAGCCCAGCTTCAGGAGGTAGTAAAGGCAACAAACCCCTTCACTGATTTTGCTGTCTGAAAGTTAAGCAGCATAACAGGCAGGTGCTTTATGTGCAGACCATCAAAGTATGTTTACCTGACACAAATTATGAGTGGTTTGTTTGACTCGCACACCTTTAGTGTTCTGTTACATGATTAACTCTACAGAGACTATATCCTTACTGTAACTTTACACAGTGCTTAGCGCTTGGCAGTTCAAATGAATTCTTTGAATATTTTCTTAGTACAAGCTTGAGATATTTTTCAATGCCTGGAAGATGTGTGTACTCAACCTCCATTACATTAATGACAATCTGAGGGGTATTTGTGTGATCTGCTTTAGGTTCTCGCTGTAGGTTTCTACATTGCCTCTTTGAAAGTTTCTGCCTCTTACCATTCATTGACTGTGTGGGGAGTCAAGTGCTTGAATTGGGCTTTCTGAGTTGCACCTATGGATTGTATCATGGGGTAAATAAATAGTACAGGAGTTTTCACAAGTTTCTAAATCCCCATGGTTGTTTTGCAAAAGAAAACATTCCTTCACTAAATTGTCAACCTGTCTCAACAAAACCCCTCTCTTAAATTCAAGTGAGAGGTTGAGAATGGGCCAGTCTACCACATCTACAACCACCTGATCTGTGTGGGTATAGAAGGAGGTAAACAGACAGAGACACCTGACCACCCCCATTTGCAGAATTATCATGTCCTTTTTTCTACAAGCAATCATGATTGCTGAAGGCTATCTGGAAAGCATTCGGAGATCAACTGATGTTTAAAAGGCCCTTAGCACACAACAAAGTAGCACAATCAAAATTTGATCCATTTATAACCCTTTCTAAGCATGTCACTGAAACATAATCTCTTTTCATTTAAAATAGGAGAGTGCAGTGCTATGTGAGATCTGTTGCCTGCAGTACAACTGATGATACTTTAGATAAGAAGGATGAGATAGCTTTCAGTCTTACAAAGGTAACAGACCACTTTAATGAAAGCTTAGAATTTGTGTTTAATATTTAATCAACTTAATACTTTGATTTATGTAGGCTACTGTATATCCTCCAAGAGAAAGAGGAGAGTACTTTCACAGAAGAGCATTTGGGGAGAAAAATGTTGACATTACTGCTCAAGTTATACTCCTAATTATGTATAAATCTTTTATAGTTCTTCTGTTTCTCTGAATAAATTACTTTCACATTGCAAACACAAAATCAAACATTTCTAAACTGTGGTTTATGATAAGCACGCATCATAAAACACTAGCTTCTCCCGTTTCCAGTACAAAAACAGCACTAGTATCAGACACCGGGAGAAGCGTTAATGCATGCACAATACAGGTCTATTGTCATGTTCTTCAACTCTGTAGAAATCCTTTATTGAGACAGCGAAAAGCAGTTCCTGATAAAATAAAACAAAATGGAGGCAAAACAGTGATGTGCCATGAAAAGGCCACAGAAGAAGAGAGTAACAGATTTATGCACAAAAGTCATGAAATTCTTAATGATGGTGTCAGATTTGGGTATCTACGCCCTCAGTATATAGCGTTAGTTGAGATGAAAGGTCTATGTATATAAACTTTAATATCACAGTACAAGGTTTTCCTCCATACACACTCTCTTTTTATAGTATACAACATAATGAGATACTGAAAATGTGCATCAAAATGTACTGAAAAAGTATGTGATGGCTATCAGCTTTCCTATACAAGCAAGGTATTGTCGACTCCATTACCATACTCTTGGCAACTGCTAAATACAAAATAATCAAGTAGCATGTTCTGGACTAGTAAGCTGTAAAACCTGTTGCTATTCACTGTCATGATAAGACTGCAGTATTCTCTCTTCTCCACTTCTGATGGGATACTTTGAAATTGTCTCTTGCTCAACCTAAAATCATATATCCCTTAGCAAGAGCACATTTACTGCATTGACTTTTGCCTTCTACCATTTCCTTTCAAATGCCAATCCAAAAAGTGTGTCAGCACAGGGAGAGTCACATCATCATTCACACAGTCCATTGGTAGTGGTCTTGGGAGGGAAAGTGGGCCGATTGATTTTGTTCCCACAAGAAAAAAGTAAATGACCTATGAAATGTGAAGCTGACCTTTTATTTGTTATCAGTCATCTGGACAAGTAAAAGGGACCACCCTCTTTGTTATGCTTATTGGCCTTTTGTCAACACTACATGCTCCAAATTGGTATTTCCTGAAAGGCTAAATGAATTACAAGTGACCTGCCAAATCATAAAGGAAATCATGGCAGAACCATGAAAAGAATCATCATTCTTGTCAGGGTTTCACTAGACTTTTGGGCAAGTAAGTGTGAGCAGAAATAGCTTAGTCCTGGCAAACCTCTAACTTCTCCAACCCCCTAATATTCAGAAAGAAGCAGCAAGCAAAACCATACCGAGCAGTTGTACCTCTCCACATCCACTCAAATCCTCAGCACTGCCTTGATGCAGTAAAATAGGTATCTCATTCTACATTGCTTTGCACTACTTTCACGTTGGTGTAAGCAGCTTCCAGAGTAAGAATGACATGGCAATACAGAAACCAAGTCCCACTACTTTTCTATTGTGAAAAATGGACATTAACCAACAAGGCATTAAAAATTTCAAAAGAAAAGCCAACGAACAGCTTTGTATATGGCTACAGTTAAACGATAAGCCGTTATTTCTTTTTAAAGCTACCTGAAAATGGATTTAGCAAGATGCTATCTGCTCCTTTCCAAGCTTGCCTCTCCCACAAGCACAGGACAACCGCTCAGGGACAACCAGCTCTCTTATTTCCCCAGGTGTCATGTCACCTTTAGGCACAACAGGCCAGAGGGTCTCAGGGACTGGTCACAACTGATTCCTCCAGACCTGTGTCTACTCACACCTCCTCTAGGGAAATATTACTCACCTTGCACAGCTGTCAACTTTAACACTGAATTTCTCATACAGGGCTTTTTTTTTATTCATGGCACCATGCTATCAAGCCTAACAATGGGCAAAGTGCTGAGGCTAGCTCTCTTGTAGCTTGAATCCAAAGAATCCAAACTATGGCTCTATTTCATACACATTTACCAAGTCCCTCATGCATTAGCTCATGCATTCTTCCAGTAGTTCTCATTTTCTATGATATATATACCATTTAGTTCATTGTTTTAGCCATATGCTAAACACACTTTCAAGCTCTAGTTACTAGCAAACAGCACGTTTTATTCGTGCCATGTATTTTCAAATGTCTATTTCGATGTTTCTTGGTCTGTACATCTTCTACTACAGGTGGTTTGTGTAGACTTCTGTTAGTCCTTTGCTAGTCAAGCCTGTGACTATGCACAGCCTAGTTGATAGTTAATTGTTTTACTGCTTAAACAGCCATATATTCAAGCTTCCAATACTTAAGAGACATGCATGCAGCAGACCTAGTATTTTTCAGACTCATATAACACTGCTTTAGCCTCAAGCAAAGAAAAAATGGATGCTATGACAGGTTCCTTTCAGCCAAATTCTATTAATCCAATAAAATTCTTACTGCAAATAATTTCACTGTTTAATGACTTAAATAATATGATTCTTCTCACTGAACTCAATGAAGCCTATCTAAACAGAAAAAAAAAGTAGGTATTTCAAGAAGTTATTTTCATGTTTTAAAAAAATCATTTTGAAAAGGTTAAAGCAAATTTACACATGTGCTCCTGGCAAAATCTGACCATTTTCATCCTCCCTAAAAAACTGTTTTAAACAAAGTGAAAGGAGGAAGAATAACAAAAAAACCTGGTACTAGGGAAACACAAAGCTGTTGCTGAAAGAAAGCATATAATTTCGTGTCGTCCGTAGTGTAATTTTTTTTCACATAGCTCTGTTTCCAAAAGATGCTGAGCAGCTATAAAATATTTTCACTGATGGCCCACCTTTATTGGTTATCTACCATCTTCACGATCGCGATTACTTCCATGACTCTATATGATCAATTACTTTAAGTAAAAAGCCACTCTAACTCATGACACAAACACATTAAAATTGCAACACTTAATAAGGAAGCAGCTTGAGGAAAATCACAGCACATAACTAAAATGTTCAACATGGTCTTTGGATGTTAGCATTAAAGAGCCAGAATTCCTTGCACCAGAATGAACGCTTTACAGCACAGAATAATGGCACCCGTAAATATGAAGCATGACATGCTGGAAGCATCTGAACAACAGTAATTGCAGCTTCTACTTGAAATTCTTTTGGGGAATTTGATGAGCTCCAGTTTCAGTACCACAATGAAAAATTGATACTTTAAGAATGGACAGGGGAATGGAATAATGAAGTAATGAAAGAAAAGACTTCAGGGGACTTGTTTTTTTCCTTCTTTATTGTGGGCCTGCTCCTCTACAAACAGCAAGTGTCTGCTATAAAATGATAAACCTCTTCAAATCATAACAATTTCAAAGAAATACAAAGTAGAGGGATGGAGGGAGGAAAGGCTATGAAACCTTGCTGGGTTTTTTTCATCACTTTCAAAATGTTCATTGATGTCAGTAATGTCAGGATTTTCCCAAGGAAAACAGTGGAGTTAGTTAGAAAATGTCCTGAATAACACCACTGAAACAGAAGCTATGTTTGTGTTAGCAAAGACTGTGGCACATCAGGAGCAAATCTGGGGAGGAAAGCAGTTATGCTGAGGACCAAATTCCCAAACCAGGTACACTTGGGGCATTTTACTTTGGACTTCATTATAGTTTGGTCCTGTCAACTGAATGCCTGTGAGCAGTTAGAGAATGTTAGTCATGCTCTTGAAGCGCAACTTCCAGTTAATTTTCACCTGGAATAAAATTTGTGTGCACCAAGATCACTCTGCAACATGAATTCAATGTGTACATTCCTGATCTGAACTAAAATGCTAAGCACACCAGAATCTACAGCTAAACTTAGTAAGCTTTTGCAATAATATTTGTATTCCCTTTCTCACAGTCATGAGAATTTCCAAACTATTCCTTCTTCATTTATAAAGAACTTTTTTTTAAACTGAGACCACTGTAAAATAGTTTGCAACATAGAGATTTGATTTTTATGCTCATTTTATCCCTTTATTACTCATTTTCTTAATGATGGCCTTCACTGCAATCATTCCATCAAATCATAAGTAAATCAAAATGCACTCAACTACTGGTAAGAACATGAAAGATCAGAAAGGTTTGTCTCAAGTACCAGAATTGCCGTGTAGTTCTGAGGCACTTGCACAATAGTTGGGGAAGAGGGTGCATTGCCTACTTTGTCAATACATCAAGCACTATGAAAACAATTTTACAACTCATATTCTTAAGACTTATTATCAATCTAAAAGAGAAAGTTCATTTATGTAGGTATGTATATAGATGGGTAATTTGTTCTTTTTTTGGTCTGTATGTATGGAAAATACATTATCCTTAGATTCCTTTCCTTTCTCAATATCCCCCTGGAACTGAGAAGCCTAAAATGGGTGCTGTACTCCAGCTGCAGCCTCACCACTGCTGAGAACATGTGCAAGAGCGATGGAGCTTACGGTATGAGTGGGGTACAGAGCGAGTTTCAAAGCGGTTCCCAGAGTTACAGCTGCGGTGTACCTGGGCATCAGGGCTGTGCCTGCGTGCACATCCAGTGTACTTGGGCCATTAATTCCCTGAGCGGGCCAGGAACTCCTGCACAGAGGAGACCATGGACTGATCTGAGTCAAAGGACTTATTTTATCCAAGGTGAATGACTGAAGCCCAGCCAGCTCCACAGCAAAGTCACTAACTGGTGCAGGAGCTTTCCAAGTGGGAATTTTGGCCAGTCCTGAAGATTGCCCCGGAAGCTTCTGCTGTACCTGGACTGATTTGGACCTTTCACTGCATTGAACAACATCCTTTGGGGTGAATCTGGCCAGACACTCTCCTAGGTGGTTTCTGCTGCAGAATTAACTAAATTGTACATTGATAAGTTATTTTTAAACATTCAGCTGAAACCAGTCCTGCAGGTGAAAGCATGGTCACGTAGGACAGCCTCTTGTACATAAGTAAGACAGTCAGAGGATGTTTTGTGTGTATTTTAAAATAATTTTTAGTGATGGATCACATTTGTACTTAAGTGATCAGGTAGGACACTGGTCAGTTGATATAAGAATTCAGCAGAACAGTGGTCATTACAAAATTATAAAATACCTCTTACAGTTGCTTTTTCAGAGGTATTTCAAATGTAATGCAATTATATGCAGAAAAATAATAAATTACTTTGAATTTTAACTTTCAGTAACAAAAAAAACCACACAAGAAATGTTATTGTTTTCACAGCAGTTTTAAACAGATCACCTAGTTCTTTAAATGTGTGCATATGTGTGTATATGTAAATATCTGTATACACACACAAATATAACTTTACACAGAAGTCTTTTTCAATGATTCATCAATACATCAAATGATTAATTCCAAATACATTTTAGCAGTAACAGAAAAATGTAACATTTACACAGCTCAAATTCATAGTTATACTGGAAATTGTTTAGAAATAAATATTAGTAGTTAGTGGATATAGCTCCACTATTTCTCACTCTCTAACTACTTTTAATAGAAGAGTTTTTCTCTACTCTCGTATTACAAGGGTTTTAGTGAATTAATGTCTTTATTTCTTTTTCATGTGTGTCGAACCACTGCTGTAAACAAATCTGCATGAACATGGGGGGGGGATTTACATAGACATACCTTTTGACACATCACTCTATCAGAGAATAAGGACCTGATTTTTTTGTATTACAATATTAAAAATCCATTTTAATATTTCCCTGTCCTTAACTTAGTCCTTAATCCTGCAAAGTCTTCTGCATAAGAAGCCTCATGTGCCTGCATGAAAACCACAAAAGGTAACAAGAAAAATTAACTTGCACCTTCCCATGTGGAACTGATTACAGAACTACTGATTCAATCTACAATTAATAGAGCAAAGAAGTGCAAGTATGGCAGCATCAGCTTCCCTGCACAAGCTAATAAAAATGGCCAAATTTCTACTCCTCTTATCTGCAGTGCGTATATCTACTCATCAGCTTACCACTGTGTATTTCTTACTCATCCCATACACAATTTCCACTGAAGGCATTAGGAATCCAGTGCAAAGTAGAGCTATGTAGCAGGCATTAGAGATCTGCAATGCAGACTGGAGAATAGATTTTTTGCTACTGTTTCAGTCTGCATTTTCTTATTTGGATACAGATTATTCTGATTAGCAACAGTGTCATCTTGGAGCACAGTTTGAGCTGTGATATACCAGCTTAATGGTGAAAAGGGAAGAGCTCTAATACACTTTAAAAGGACTAGCTGTACAAAGGTGTTAAAGCACATATAAAATTACTTGTGCTATAAAAAAATATCACTAAGGCAATCTCTAACATGCTATTATAAAATTTGTATTTATATTAGAAATTAGAGTGGTGCTCCAAAAAGGCAGAGTAGATTCCCTTTGTATTATAGCTAATAAAGCTTTGCCAGGTAGAAAAGAACCTAAAAACTAGAATTTATTATGATTTTCTTAATTAACCTCTTGAAAAGAAAAAGAACATTCCATGGCCAGGAGGGTCCTTTAAATCAATGAAGGGACTTCAGCATTATCAGCATCTCCCAAATCTAGTAGTGAGGAGAACCCATGGATGATTTTCATGTGAAGAACTTAAGAGCATGAAGAACTTAATCTCAACGTCAGCAAAGTACTAATAAAAAGACTGACATCTTACAAGATTATCAAATTCAGATAATGAAGCAGATAAGATGTGGTACAGGAATGTTGGTTTCTTACGTGAACAGGGGTCTGAGTATCACACACAGTTTCAAGATAATTTGAAGAAATAAATGGGAGGCAAGCTTGGGGAAGAAGGATTGGATGAACATGGCATACATTGGTAGTAAAAAGCAGCTTGCTGAGTTGGAAGGCTGTTGTTCTGGGGTTGTACAACATATTGCAGCACTGAATACTGAATTTTATTGTAAATAATTATTTCTTCTGCAATAACATGTGGGAACCCATGGACTACATTATCTGGCTACAAAACCTGGGAGTACAAAGATCATCTCTGCAGCAACAAATCATCAGTAAAAGTGTGAATCTTCCTGGGAAATTCTGTGTTCTGTGCCTGCTTCCAGCTGGCTGGAGAAGAGCCATTTCCACCCCAAAACCTGTGTTAGCACTGCCTTACGGCCAGGCTGTACAGCCTGCCTCCCCACACGGCCTATTAGCCAGCACAGCACTGCCGCTGACATGGCTACGCACGCTCTGGCTGCCAGACAGCTTCGTGTTCAAGCACAGTGAGCTTGTATTTGCCCACATACATAGTCACAGCCTAAGGAACACCTCAGTCATACGCAAAACTCTCATGTTTCCATCAGCTTTTTACACTTCGGGTGCAAAACAGAATTGCCATGTGTCAAGCATGTGACATGCAATCCGTACTGACGGACTGTATCTTACAGGTGAACACCTGAATGGCTTTTGCAATGCAATTGTCTCACAGCATTTCACCCTCTCAGCAGAGGATTTTGGACATCTAACAAAACAAAAAGAATCAGACTAACAGATATGAGAAACAAGGTAGATGTGAAGCAGTTAAGAAAAAAGAAAAAAAAAAACCAACACTCCAAAACGAGGTGCCAATGCTTGCAGAGGGTGAGCTGAGAGCAGAGTTTGGCCTTCAGGTGTACAGCATTTTTAATGCTTACAAGCATTATCAGTCTTGAGAAGTGATGCCTGGTTTAGTGAGGGTATTTTATCCATTCCTGATGTTAGATAGAAACTCAGCAGTTTTTCTGGTTAGTACACTAGAGTACAGAGGTAGGAAAAAAAAAAAAAAGAAAAGAAGTATCCTGCCAGAAACCTGCACCTCAAAGCAAGATAACCACTCTGCTAACAAATTACTCCACTGGAATCTCACCATATGTCGCTTGCACTGTACCTGTTGATATTTAGGCTTCAGGCAGCAGCAGAGAAGATTTAGAGACTCTTAATGCTGCAGCAGAGGTGTATAACTTTTTTTAAAGATCGTATCTAAGAAGCTGACCATCAAGCAAACTGCCGGCAACATAAGCTCACCTTCATGCAGTGTGGTCAACTCTCTTAGCAAGCCAGAGCCCCGAGACTGAAATATTACTGAGGGAGGAATGATAAAACTTGAAGGATATTACAATTTTTTTCTTTCTCTCTAGAACCTGTGCCAATGTTTTACCTGTCACGGGAGAATAACTGTGAACATCACCCTCTACTCATTTAGTATTGTCTTTCTGGCATCAATTCCAAAGGGCTTGTAGATCAACCAGCTCAGAAACCAGCAGCTTCTTTATCGGTGAAGAGTGACATCACGACTCTCTAATATTGGCCCTGCCAATATCCCAAAACCTGTGACCTGAGAAATCACTTCCAGAGGTAAAGGGACATTCAGATTATAATGCTGCTCACTCCTTAGTCTGCTTATTGAGAGAATCGTGCTATGCACCCCGGGTCTACTGGCATCCATTCTGGTATGGGACTGATGGAGTTAATGCAGACTTCCAGTTATCACTACTGCTGGGTGGAATCAAGCAGGGATTTAGCACAAGGACTTACAGGATTGTGGTTCCCAGGGAGAATACACCTCCATGCCATATGACACAGCCAAATCTTCCATCCTCATCACATTCAGAAGAGTAACATGCTCTCTACTGTATTTAGGGAATCGCTCTAAACTTTTCTGCTTTCAACCAGTGACATACAGGAATTTTTCTACAAGTGACAAATCAGTTTGCTTGGGAAAATGCCATAAAAAATCATTAACACATTGTAAAAAACATGCAATATCTGGACACTAATTTCTTGAAAGCCCTTGCACAGAGACATTTCTGATAGTAAGTTTGGTTTTAAAATTTATTTCAAGCCCTTCATATACAAATAATATTTATTTGTTAAAGATCATGAAGAATTATGAAAAATAGAATGTCTTAGCTTTAAATAACATTAAAAAAATACTGATATGTTTTAAAATCTTAGACTTTCTTCAAAAAGTTTCTGTCAATTCCTTTTCAGCCTTGTTGCTTTTTTTATTTATCCTCCATGGTTATGGTCTACTATATGCAATGTAAAGTAAAACATATCAATTTTAAGAGCAGTTTAATATTTTTGAGAAGTTTTACAGAAAGGGCCTTTTCCTATTTATCATTTTTAAATATGTGTCTGTTCACCTTCAAATGTCATCTTGGACTGACAGTTCTTGTTTAGTTTTTTTTCTTTTTCTTTTTCTTCTGGTTTTTTTTTCACTAAGGAAAGAAACCTGAAAAATGAATTGGGAGGGATAGTTGAAGAGATCTAGACAAATAAAGAAATTCTTCCAAAATTCTTTGGACAACAAAGTAATTTTTTCAGTTTACTATTACACAGCAGTTTAACTACTCTGCTGGTTGCTACAAAAGATATCTGATTTCATTACATTACCAGGAAATAAAAGACATTGCTTCTGCTTATTTACACTCTATAATTCCACATCATGATATGGAAATTATTCATCTTTCTGGCTGGAAAGGTTTCAGTCTTTACTATGATTTCTAACTCCCAGAATTAACTTTGTTTTCTTAGGGAGTCTAACACATAAAGCTTTATGTCTTCTGCATTTAATGCATTCCTCGTATAGAGCCCTATGGTCAAAGTCAAGACACATTCACAAGCTAGCTCCTTCTGAATCCCACGATACTGCAAACTTGTATCGCCTTTCAGAAAAGGGCATATCTAAGAAGCTCCTGTAAGACTGAGCCATAGACAAAAGAAAACCTGCTAATAAAATACAGACAGAAACAAAAGAGGGGATAAATAGGGGCATTCTGGTGCTCAGGCTCTGACAGTTTGAAGAACAATCAGGAAAGATTATTGGCCTCTTTCAGCCTCTTCAACACAAGACTGGCCTGAAAAACTGTTCTTATCTAAAGAAGATGAATGGAAATAAAATGCCTACTCCATGTGGCTAATCACTCCTCTCTTTATCCTTTGAGTCTGAGTCCTTACTAAATTCGGTCCTTCAACTGGTCAGGAAATTCTCTAATGATATGTAATCCCAGAGCTGGAGGAGAGGTCATGTGCTGACTGTAGAAATTACTGTGTGAGGTGTCACATTAACCAGAAGGTCTAAATAGGTGATCACACTAATAATCTATGGTCTAGGTCACCACACTACCTGCCACAAGTCTTAACAGCCTTTATCATTTTTCCAGGGAAGGAGAAAAGTAAGGATTATGAACTCTAGGGCATATATCTCCTGCACAGAGAGTCTACTTTGCCACATTTCATCATCACACCATAAATATATCATGAATTAATTTCATCCTATCCTCCAAGAAAGTTATTGAAGGGTCGTTGTGATGATAGTATAGTCTCTGTTACGATATATATGCAGCACAAATCTTCACCTACAACTGACTCTTATCCTGTTGAGCTCACACAAAAGACATGGCACAAGCAGAAAATAGTCACCAGCACACTAAGTATGTTACTGTTGTTATCATTATTGTTTTGTGACAAAGTCACACTCATGGACCATGAGCCATACTGCCACGCTCTGCCTGCAGTCATGCCATCTTTGTGCTGTGGCCAGAGTGTCCCATCTCACAAATAACTTACAAAATACAAACCCAAATACAGGTGGATAAGACAGTTCTAGAAAATAGCAGGGCAATACTGCTCCATGTACCAGGCAAACCTCTCAGCACATCACCTCACTAACCACTGTCAAGTTTGCTGATGAATCAGAGCAAATGAGAAGGCTAAAGACAAACCTGAAGAGGAAAAAGAAACACTGGCTATTAAGACATTTACAGAGAGAACCTATCTCAAGAATATGGACAACAGAGGAGAAAACACTGTTGGAAATTGTAAAAGGTGGCTGATGGCAATTACCATCATGGACTAAACAGAAATAGAAACTATCTTTCCAGTAGAACAAACTAGCAAAGGTGGAAGGACCATCTGTAACGTTTTGTTTGAATATGGATAAAATAACAGAGTTTTAAATTTTTAGTTTTTCCTCCCTTCTACAAATATTCCTTTGAATTTAAGCTTTGCCTGAGCACAGTCCAAATAAAAGCAAAGTCAAAACTCCAGTATTTGGCCCTCAGCAGAGTGCTGTGGCCAGAGAAGAGCAAAAAGCAATCTACTAACCTTTGAGGGCTTTTGTTATTAAACTGCAATAACACTCCTACAGCTACGAAACGTTGATGCTTCCTAACAGTGTAAGGGTCTAAACTATCTCCTGAGAACAAGGGGTAGGGGTTCAGCTGTAGTCCTAAAGAAAACAGGCAAGGGACCATTGTCCGGCTATGACAGCAAGTGTCAACAAAGACTGCATCCATGTACCTTGATTCTCTTGCTCTTCCCAAAGTAGGGACCAATTCCAAAAGTGGGGACCACTTCCAGCACGTTCACTGAGAGCAGAACATTTATTTTGCTGATCTCAGAAGTAAGCTCGAGCATCATCTGGGAGTTAGCTTGCACCAGGGCTATGCCTGGCATCACTTAAACAGCATAAATGATGACAGGCCAGTTCAGAAGCCCACGTTTTGGATCCATTCTATTTATTCATTCACTTTAAGTCCATTCTGATTGACTGATCCCTTGCATATTTGTAATAGCCCAATACAAAGGACAAGGAAAAGGTTTTGTTTATTTGTTTGTTACATTCTGTGAAATGCTTTAGGAACCTTGTAATAATCCTTTTCTTCCCCAGCCCACTCTTATAGGCTGGAAAGGACAACAAAATAGTCCCCATCACCTCTCTGCACATAGAAGAGTCTTAGTGACCTGAGGATTCAAGGCCTCATCACTCCGTTCAAGAAAAGCAGAAGTAGATAATGTGCGATAGATACAAACACAAGCAAAGCCTTGGTTGAGCAGTACAGACAGGTAGAATGCTTTTACCTGGTCTGCTGATGATATCATGTGGAGCTGGCATTTTAACAAGGCACCTGTCCAGAGTTCTCAAGATGCATTACCAGAGATGACCAGAAACTATTCTGTACTTGGCAGATTTGGGATTAGTAAAATATTGATGTAATAATAAAGGTGATGATGGTTGCTGGAATTTATTTTGCATAATATGTAAGTCTTTACAAATTGCTCTTGCCAGTGGTTGTCTACTCCACTCTCTAGTCACTCTTGTGATCTAAAACCTTTTTGTAAATACTTACATTTCTCCTCCCTCCCTCCTCCTTAGTTTAAACCATTCATTTTTACCACTTTCTTCTGGAACTCTGTAAACCTCTTCCCCCGTTTATATCATCACCTTGAAGGTGTATATATGGACCATGATCATATGACCACAGTCTTCTCTCTTCTGAACTATATACACTTAACTTTTTTAACCTGTTCTACGGACTTAGATTCCAATTTTTAGATCTTCAAAAAGAAATCTTTGTATTTTCTCCAGTTCTTTCATACTCATGTCCTTCCTAAGAAGCTGCAGACAGAAATCACATGCACTACAAAGGAAAGTGCCTATAAGTCTACATTTAATGTCTTAAATTTGCAGGTTATATGATCAAGACTTTTATAAGTGTCTAACTATTCTGCCCAGGTATGCAAGACATGGCAAAGTAGACTGATTTTCAAAACTTGCTGAATGGTTACTTTTATAAAAATCTAACCTCAAATATTGAAGCACAGAGTCACTTTGGAAAATGTACAGATGCTAATTTGAATATTTGTTTTCATTTGAGAGACTTTTTCTTTTCTTTCTTTCTGGGAGAGTGTTGTTTCGTATAACGTGGCTACTCTTCTGCCTCGTATCAGCTGCCCTTTTTTTTCCTCTCGAGTTTCGAAATAGCTCTTCTCCCAAACCATTTTTATACATTCTTTTATCTTCTCCCCTCAAAGTGATTTTTTTTAATGAATTAACAATAAGAACATTGCACAAATCTTTTTCTAGACTTTCCAAGACAGTGTGCAGCAAGGTCACGTTTGTTCACTTGCTACTTTCTGAATGCTCAAGGTACCTCAGTGCTGTTTAAATTGACGATTTCAGACTTTTATTATGCATCTTCATATCAATTCCCTCTTCAATTTTCTTTTGCTAAAAATGACTAGATTTAATGAAAAATATTTGTTTAACAGTATTTCTGGTTATTTCCATAATGCCATCTGAAATATTCTGTAATAACTTCTGACACTGTTTACATATTTTTTCCAGAACAGAGTAATTGCTTGCTATCTCCCTAGGTCAGTCTCTGTTCTACTTTTTTTTCTTTCTTTTTTTTTTTTCCTTCCCTTCAAATATCAAATATTACTTCTGACACATAGGATTTACAGTAGATAATTTTCACAGATTCAGAAGCTGTCCCTTTAGAGCTCTAAAATGTATGCTGTCCGGACCCGCACATTTACAGACTGTGTAAGTCTAACTAACTAATGCTTGGTTATGCTTCCTTGGGGTTATGCAAAGGTGACAGTTTGACAACTGCTTGGGGATAATGAAGTTCAAATGTTCTGAGGTTGGGGACATGTATTTTGGCTGATGAAAACCGAGTAGTCATCTTTTCCATTAACCTACGGTCTTAAAGATATACCTCATAACATTAAAATCAAAAGAATTGGAATTTGCATTTAGTTTTACAGGATGCTATTTGAAGAAGTCTTTTTTAAGTTTTGCGGCTGTAGGCCCTGTACTCTCCTGTTCTTTTTTTATCCTATTTTACATTACTTTGACATTTTTCAAGTACAGAATCTGGATCCTTTTGTATGCCTTCACCACTGTGATAATGTGCTGCTATCCCCTTTCCTTGCATCCTTCCTTTTCCCCATAATTTTTTCTGTACAGTCTTTTGAGACACTCACCTTTCTGACATGTGCAACTGTAATCCCTATCATTTTTAAAGTCTTATTGACTATTAAAATCTGTGTGATAAATGTGCCCCTTAGGACAAATTTACAAATCCAGAAAAACAAAATGCATATAAAACAAAAAAAATTTGAGTTGCGTTTATGGTTCAGTCATTCAAGAAACATGATTTTTATAATAATCTCTACCATAGCAGCACATTCATATAAAAAAACCTCTTGAATTCTGTACTACAGAAAATCCAAATGCTACTGTTTAACAGTTAAATCTTCAATTAGTCTACTGAGCTGCTCAGACTGAGGTACGATTTTAGTCTGACAAAGCTCCTGCCACATTTTTTGCATGAGATTTTACTTTCAAGAGAAATCTTTTGATATGTAAATTAATTACTAGATCCAGGCTCAAATTGCAAGCAGATCAGATGAGTTGCTATCTTAATAGTTTGCCACTAATCTCATTATATTTACTACATTGTGTTAAAAATCAGCCTCCACATTCTCTTGACTGGACTTCATAGCCACATATCAGTCTTGATCCATGAGAGACTGTCATGAATTTAGCAGCAGTAGCACAGTCCAAGAAGAATTGCCAGGACCACAGCATGCCTGAGGAAGATGACAAGCTGAGAGTGAATAAATCCAGAACCAGGTACCAGAACACTAGTTTGATGATCAACTGTCTTCCAGTGTAAATGGAACAGAGTACTTCTCACTTTTATTTATCTGTAGAGAAAAGGTGCTTAATCCTTCCAGTTGCTGAAAGACAAGGAGAGGTTTAAAAGCAAATGTGGCAGCTTGTATGGCAATCTCTATGTTTAGTAATGCCTGAATCACACTGTTTCTGCTAGGGCAACTAATTTTCCTCACTACAAGGGAAAGCTTGTGTCATATAAATACACTTTGTGGTGAACATTTTTTAATGTCGGTTACAATGGAGTTGGAGAGGATAAATATTTTTATATATACAGATTCTAGTCTATGAAACAAATTTACATGGTGCCTACTACTTTAAAATCTCAGTGCATTATGATCTGAAATTAATTCAGCATCCCTGTGTCATAAAAGGTGACAACTCCTTGCAGCTGAGAAGAGAGACTCAAGGAAATCCAGTGCCTGTCTCAGCCTCCAGAGGAAGCACTTGGTTCTTGGATCTCTGCAGATTTAGGCTGTTGCCATTACCCCCGCCTCGCAGACAGAGAGGAGAAATGTGTCCTGACAGCGCAAAGAAGTGCATTGGCTTTTTGTCATGACGCCCGCTGTCAGAGCTGGGCGAGAGCAGTAGCTCAGAAATTCAACTTTACATCACATGCTAGTTCAGGAATGAATCGTATCTGCCAGCTTCCTTTACTGGCTAAGTTGTACTGCAAATGCACCAAGGACACAGCCAAGGCTGGCCCCATCCCTCGCCTTCCCTGGTTTACATCCCTCGTGCAGGAGAAGGGAGTAGCACGGGGAGAAACAGAGAGCCTACTGCAGCAGCAGGATCGCAGCGTGGCCGGACGGAGTGAGATCGCATCTACAGGAGGTGACAGAGCACATCAAGAAGAAGGAAAAAGAAAGGAAGAGACAGCTAGTGACATCCTCCAGCAAGTATTTTGGGATGCCTCCAGCCATCCTTCAAAGGTGGCCACATGCATGTCAGACACTCTGCAGCTGCTTCTCACAGCTGGGCTGGGATTGCTCTCCAGCAACACTAACAGCACTTTCACCATGTCCAGGACTGACACTCCGCTCTTGAAAGACTCACGAATTACAGCAGGGCTGGGGCCCCCTAAAATTAACGCTTTTATCAACGCCAGAAAGAATGGATGGAAACGGCTAACTGAGGAAGTTAGCCCAAGTCCTGCCCACACTGCTGTTCTCCGGTGTGTACTTTAGTCCCTCTAGTCATCAGGCTGACACTTTGACAAGCGGTAAATGTCTCCTGATGAAAACCATTAAAAACGTGGTGACTGTTTATAAAGTGCTGTGCTTTGGCATGTCGCCCTAAGCCACACTGTATCAACACTGCTCCAGAAAAGATCCTCTTTGGGGCTCTTGCTGGAACGAGGAATAGAAAAATCTCTGACACCTCTTTAAAAAGTTGAATGTGCAACACCAAAAGCTAACACATAAAGTGCGGTGAACACAAAGCTGTGCCGTCTTGCCACCTTTTTTCAGCTGTCCTTTGAGAGCTACACAGTTCTGGATTGCAAGGGTTGCAGTCCTTATACGGGCTGTAAAACTGGGAGAAATACCTTAACCGTCTGTTGCCTGCTGCAACATAATCACATAGAGAGAACAAATCTACCACAAAGGATGTACGTAAGAAGCAGTATTTATGTTGCTGTGTGATTAGTGTTAAGAAACTGACTTCTTAATGTGAAAAAAGCATATAAGTAGTGAAAATAGGGAAGTTACTTGTATTTTTATCATTAGATTCCAAGCAATTCCAGAAATCTAGATCACATTCCTTAATTAAACAACCCGAGATTAGTTTGAGCACATGTGATTCATAAGATCTTACAAATCTCTGTTTAAAAAGACTAATTGCAAAACTGGGACCGTCAAGCTGTTACGCTGCCAGGCGACAACACTCTCCTAGCAAGCGTCCCTTTAATTCTTCCTATCCCATCCCTATGGTTACTTAGTCCCCACTACAAGGTATGTAAACAAAACCTATGTGTTTGGACAAGCCAAGGTGGGAATCTCTCTAGAAGTGCCCCACTGGGTAGTCTGCAGAGCCCCAACTCTGGCATGTGTACTTTTCCCTTAAGAGGATCGTGCTACTTGAGGGTTTGCCACTCCTGTGCTTCAGCCGCCAAGGGATTAATTCTTGAACTAGAAATGGGATGACTGTGGTCAGGGAAATTTGCAAGCAGGGCAATCAATATAAAGGCTATCAATGGTTTAAGGTGCACGGCTACTGAGGACAAAGAGCACTCTCCTGTGGGGTTCTCAGCTTCCTTTCACTCACGGAAGCAGAGCCCATAAAGTTAATACACATGTATTTCAATTTGTTCTGCATTTCTGTCTATAGCTGATGGGTTTACAGCCGCCCTGGTGTTGACACTTCAGTTTAACATCATATACTGCACACACTAGTTTCCCCAGGACAGGAGCAAGCAGATGTCGATTACAGCTGATGCCTGCATTTCTAGTAAAGTCTCCCCTGAAAAACAGACGAGGTAGTCTTTCCTGGAAGGTTTTGCCTGGGGAGGCCGGAGTTTACGCTGCATTTGAGATTGCATGGCTTATATGAATGAAGACTCACGGGAGAAAGCTGTGAACCTATACCAGACCTGCTATGCCTTTTACAACCTATGCCTTCCATACACTGACATCTTCTATCTTGGGACAGCTGTTGGATCAGTACTGGCTCTCCAACGCCAGGAGAGCAGGATGGCATAGCCGTAGCCACTCTTTGCCACAATAAGGGACACTTGGGTAGATCCTGCTCTCTGATGATCATTTAGTAAAAAATGCTGTGCATGTGTACATCTCTGTCATACGATTAGCCTAACTGTTCAAAATAAAGTTGGAGATGAGTACTCAACACACTGGGTCTATAAAGTGTTTGCAAAAAGCATACATAATCAGACTACATGCACACAGTTGTTACTTTCTCTTAATAGAGATTATAATTTTAACTTGTAGGACCTGTTTTCCTGAAGTACCGACTCTTTCACCTTCTCAGTAGACGTATCTGAGTTTTAGCCTGGAATGGACAAAGTTTTGTGGGGACTGCTATCATGTAGGGGACTGCTTTACAAAGAACAAAGAGAGGCATCAGAAGAGATATAGAGTAGTTTTTTTCATTAAAGAATAACTTTCATAACATCTAAAGCAGTCTCAATCTTCTACACAAAGAGAAACATTTAGAAATATGAATCTTCAAAAATGATTTTTTTTTTTCCTGAAGGAAAGGAAAACGGGAGGCATATGTCTGACCTACAGGTTCTGAGATCCTGTATATCCTAAGCCAGAAATGACAGAAAAGATGATACTATGTAATTGCCACGGCGTAGGTTTGCACTCAGACATGAGGATCACAGTTCCTCCTTGCTTCTTAAAACCGCCATCCTGCCCATCTGTTTTCTGAACCTTTTACTTTGACAGCACTGAATTTGGCCTCTTCCATGTAACTCTTGCCATGAAGAATCCTATTTCACAGGATACAAACCCAAAACATTGCTGCACTAAGAGTATGGGAATAACACCTCATAAGAGGATTTTTTTCATCATTACCTTCAAATGCAGTGACTAGAATTCAAAAATGAGGACTTACATTACTTTCACTCTAACAAATAAAATACTTGATGTTCCCCACAAGGTCTGAAATTGCTTAAATGTAAATTCTAGTAATGTAAGTACTATTAAACAAGAGTAAAGAAAACCTTCTATAAACTATCCAGCCCTTTGAAAAGTAAATACTTTGTTTGCTTAAGGGACTACTGTACAGCTTGAGAGGATAATTCTTATGTATGACATAAGATATAAGATCTCCATTATTTATACAGCTAGCTGTTAGTCACAAGTCTGTTTTGAAAACAGTGAAGGGCTCCTTCTCTCTGTGGGAAAATCATAACTGACTGTGCTTTTTTCAAGATTTATATGTCCTATCTGTAACTCTGCTGTCTGAAAATGCCCGAGGTTTGTGCATCATCCAACCTGGCCGCTCTTGCCAGGCTTTAATGACTAGCACAGAGAGGGGAAAGAGAACCTACCTTGTACCTGAAATGTGTGCATACAAAAGTGGGTATCACTTCAGAAACTACTTCAGCATGAGATTATGAACTCTGCTTCTAGAGTTCCTCCTCTCTTTATCTGGACAAACATGTATTTGTATCACTATCAGCACTGCAAACCACCCCTACCTAATGCTACAGATTTTCAGTGATCCTTTTTGTCCCATGTATTTGCACTTCAAGCACAATATTACCAAGCATGTAACATAACCAGTGGGTCTATTTTTATTAACAATCTTAGTCATTCTGCTCACAAAGTACCGTTACATCCTCTTGGTAACCTTCTTACATCCTTAATCCAGTTAGAGGCACTATTTCTTATCCCCAACTTCATCCCAGTAAATAGATAGATAGATAGATGGATAGAAAGATCAAAAGATCAATGGATAGATCAGTAGGTAGATGAAAAAAAAGGTTTTTATTAGGAAGGTAGTTTCCTAACTCACAATCTAAATGCATTTTTTTTCTTATCTTTTACTAGGAGCAGTTTTAGTATGAATTATACCAAACAAACACTAATTTTTGCTTCATGTAACTTTATGATGTAAGATAAAAAATGGAAATATTTTCACATAATCCCAATATGGACCTGATTTAATGCCTGTGGAGGTTGATGGAAAAATCATCTGACCAATTTTTTATTCTATCTAGAAAATGTATCTAGACTATGAAAACACAAAGGTGAAAGTAGAGTACCTGGATTCTGTCCTGGATAAAAGGCGAAGAAGAACCATGTAGACATACAGCTCCTGTATGTTGTGACTAAAGGACAATGCTGGTGAGAGGAGACTACCACCTCTTCCGTCTAATAAACATGAGGCTGTAAAATAAATTCAGGAGAAAAGTTCTTCCCACTGTATTCAGCAAACGATATGCCAAAGGCAGACAGAATCTAGCCAGGTCTCTAGCCAACTGGAAAAAACACAGTGCTACAGTGAAAAATAAATTTGGAGGACTGAGGAGAGAATAAACTTCTAATTATTAGATGCACAAGCATTTTTAAACAATCAGTTCTGCCTTCCAACCTGGTGGCTCATACCTCAGCCAAGGTAAGTTTGCCTACCATAGTAGCCACTGGTTGCAGCTAAAGCTGTGCTCAGGTAGCTGCATTATCAGCTCATGGCAGTTCTGGTTTGCTCCTTTGGTAAGTTGCAGTCAGATCACATGAATTCACACTGAAGAATATTCAGTTTCCCTTGAACCCAAAAACTCATGCTCATAACCAAAACTACTAGGCTTCAGCAGGTTCATGTTCTGATCAGTGAAATGTAACAGAGCTTCCACCCAGAAGGTACATTAGATGCAGTTTGGATTTTCAGGTATAAAGCTTGAGACTATCTGTATTGAGAAAGTTAGACCTATCCCAGTACCTCTTGTCCCAAACCTGAGAAAGCATCCTTTTCTTGGAAACATCTTCCACCCTAAACTGTTTTTCCTTTTCTCGGGGCCAGTCCTGCTATTTTCCCTAGCAGCCCTCTTACTTCTTTCTGGGGCTTTGAATCACTCTCCATCAACCACTGAAACAGATGTCCCAGACCTGGCAGAAGCTTGCAATAAACTATACCAATTTATAAAACAGTAAAAAAAAAAAAAAATAGAGGAACAGGTTGTTTCTCATGGCTGGGTATAGGGAGAACAGGTTACCAAAAATAAAACCTTACATAAGCATAACAAATCCATGCTATATTTTGCTACAGAGTTTTTCACAACCAGACCGACCACATGTAACCACTACAACTATCATGAAAAAAGTACTACTGCCTTTCTGAGCCACATAAAGGCACTGACTTCACTTGTGTTCCTCTGTTTAACACAACGTTTAATATCCTAGAAGTGTATTACAATCATAAAACATAAAAATCAAAGCAAATCAGTATCAAAAAGGCTCTTCACCACATGCAACTCACTTGTCACAATTAAATACCAAATTTTAGGATCTCCTCTGTAGACTGTGAAAAATCTCTGTGAATATTAATGGAAACTGGTGGACAAGAAAGAGAAAGAAGTTGAGATGCCTGCCTACAGACTAACACAAAACGTGTAACTTGTCTTTAACATAGTGATACAGCTTTTTTTTTTTTTCAAATATCCTAATTAGAACTGTTTGCAATGGTAATATATTAAATTTGGCCAATTAATTTTTAAGAATCAGTATTGTGCTGACCTCAACAGAGCATAAATAGATGTACACCATGAAAAATACTACTGTGTGATAAAAATACTTTTATTAAGCACTATAAACAGTCAGTAACAGGACAACTGCATTTCTCACCACATGCCTAATTTCCATGTATAGCAAAGTAAGCCCCAGCTAATCAGTACACTTGCAGTTAAGTCTCTTTTCCTGAGGAAAAATTCATAGGCAAGTGTACAGTTATCTATGTCTGAAAGTATGTTCCTTCATCTAAGAACTGGAGACTGTACCTATACCTAATGTCAGTGTTTTCCCCAATGAGATATGGCACCATTAACTAAACTGCTAAAATATGGGAGATCTCTAAAAAGCATTTTTCTCTCCTTTCCATCACAAAAGCCATTCCTGACAACTATCATTTCTGAGACATGCTTGCTTATGGCATTCTTCACACTATAGGATAACCTGGTTTGCTAATAATTTTAAAGAAAGCTTGTAATTGAATAAATTTATAAACATTTAAAAGAAACACCCTTCTGGAGCTTAGCTGGTTAAGAGAAATGCTAAATCAGTGCTTGCTGATCGCTGAAGCCAACTGATGGGTGGCTTCTATATTTAGGATCCTCCTTACACCTGTCAAGAGACAGAGACAGACAGGCAGTGAAAAAGAAAGTGTGTGCACCAGAGCAAGCAATCCAGAGACCCATCTCTCGTAGGGAGCTAGAAATAAAAGCAACAAAGAGCAATAAAGAAAACAGAGGAAAATCTTATTATTTATATTACCTCGCTGCCCTGTGACATGCTGTCAGCGAGCGCTCCGAACAGGGTATGGACCTCATTAGTTACCAGCGACTCCGGCTTCCCGCGGGAAGCCACGGCGATGCTCAAAGCTGGATGCAGTCCAACTGTGTCAAACCTGTGCTCCTCAGGTGGATCCCTCTCCCTGCCACTCCTTAGCTGAAAGCGCCAGGCCTTCACAGCAACATTTTCATTCCAAAGCGAACTCCAGCAAATATTCATCCCCGTGCTCAGCTCTGTCACTGGAAAGGGGCTTTCTGGCTTTGATTGGCATCTGTCTGAATCCAGGCTGCTTCCCGCTTGCTAATCTGACAGCACTTCTTTCTATACTGGTGATTTGTAGATACGTATGCGAACGTAACAACAGGAAAATCACACAGGTTTCTTTAAATAACACTATGCAACCGATTAATAAAACAATCCTATTGTAAAGGCTTCAGATCCCTTCCTTTGTTTTAAACAGAATCATTTCAAACGCAAGGGCATCCAGCCGTAACAGGAGCTTACTTCCAACACGTGGATGCTGCCTTCCTCCCACCTGAGGTGCACCATTCCTTTCAAATTTTTGATCTGCCAGTAAGCAGAAATATTTGGGTTTATACAGATTAGGGACAAAGAAATAGCACTGCTGGGGAAGTAGGGAAAATCATGCTATTTAAATTTACACACATACCCCTTTCTGAATGCTACATGGCATTTCCTAAACAAAGAAACCAAATTTCACTCCACTTTCCCTGACCCATATCATGACAATCCAAGCAACCTTTTAGACAATATCTGATTCACCAGATTCCCCACATCAGTTTTTGGAAAGGGAAACCAAATGGCCTTTAAGTATTCCCCAGTGTCCAACAAACTGTATCTATTACCGGCCAAGCTTCATTTAAGTTTCAGTAACTATTACTTTCTCAGAAAGCAGACAAAAAAGTGCCTTTTTTCCCATCAATAGCAGATGAAATGCATATTTATTTGTTAAAAATTAATGATGTGCATGTTTGGGTGAGAGAAAACGTTCAGTCCTCATGAAAGATATTAAATACTCATAAATGTGGATGTTTCAGTTTGGAGACACAGCACAGACAGCAACTGCACAAATACCTCTGAATCTTCCCAAAAGTAACCCTAATTATTTGCCTACCAGCTAGTTTTTACCACTAGTCAGTAGTTACACTTAGCTCATCTGTTGAGTGTACATAACTAATGTTTATGTAGATATTAACTTTAATTATACAGAGGCAAGAGGCAAATGAATATCAAAAGACGTGGAAGATAATGAACTTACATTCAGCTCAATAAAGATCTAAAGGCACGCGGAGGAAATCTGCATATGATCAATACATGTATGCAGTAGTTCCATGTACCTTACTGTCACAGAAATAACTTCAAACTGTATAGGGCAAAATTACGGCTTTACTGACATCAACATGAATTTTGCAATCTACATCCATCCATCTCCCCCATAGTTTAAAAGACAGAGGATTAAATGATTCAATACTTGCTGGAAATCAGATCCAGAGCAAGTCATTGTGCCTGGCTTGGCACAGAGCGGTAATGATGTGCACAGTGCAGACCGATTAGCTAAGGCAAAGACAACCATGTGATATGCCTAAGGTCACACAGTTACTAGCAGTTTATAAAAGGACTTTATAAATTTAGAAGTATAGTTTATATTTTTGAAAAGCTCAGTGCTTTTTTCTTTGGACATCATGTAGATTAATATTCAATCATTTGTAATTCTGCAGTTACAGAATATCCTTCTAGTTATTACCATACATCATAATGGGAAAGTATAATACTGTATCAATAATAATGCTAGCACATAGAAATAAGGCAAAGCAGGTATCAACAGTTAAAACATTCTGCACACTACTCCCATCAAAACCAATGCAACCCCAGTGTACTCATACAAAGGATGTCACCTGAACAGCTGTCAAGAATTCATTGAAGCTGAGATACAGAAATTTAAGCGTCTTCAACTGATCATAGTCCAAAGACAGAACAGGACCCTACTATACGTACTGTAATAAATTAATGCATCTAACTCCTATAATAAACTAGCTGTGCCCAGTCCTACAAATATTTTTTTTACTATTTGTAGCACAACTGGACTGTCCAGAAATATTCACATGCAAAAACATCTGCAGGATAAGAATGATAAGAGAGATGTATGAAGTTTTATGAAGTCCTAAAGGGTGACAACACACATTTACAAAAGACTTAAGAGCCTTGTACTAAGTATTGGGCAAACTACTGTTCTGTCCTATCTGTCACTAATGGTGTCAACTATGGCAGAGGTTATACCATTCTCTTGGGTACTAAACTGTATAACCTTTTAACGTCTGCCTGCATTACAAGTATGTCTGTTCTACATTGATAACAGTAATGAACACATAAAAGAAAAAAATATAAAGAGTGATTTGGCTGTCTTGCATTATGTTAGAGGTGCACACACATTAGTATACATAATATTACCCCTGCCATTATTTGTTCCCCTACAGGTATGATCAGAGAAAACCCTCGGGAGACATAAACTGTATTGCTTTATCATTACTAGGGATGCTGTTTCCATGCCAAACTTTCTGTCTAAAGACCTGTGTCTCATAAGCTTCTGCCATACAGAATCCATAATAATATGGGGTTTGTTTCTTGGATGGAGCTTCCCAGTACTATGCTAATAAGAACAGACACACGTATATGATGCATGCACTGCTGCTGTTTGAGGTCTGTATAGAGGAACAGTCACCTGGTCTGAGATACTGCATCACTCACATATATTAAATTGAATGGTATACAATAAATTCAGCCATATTAGAAATCATATTCAGGAATGCATCAGAGAGATAATAAATGATTCAATAGATTCCTTTCTGTACATAATTTCTATGACTTTTTGAAATTCTTTTACCACCACACAAAAATCAGGGATAACAGGCGGTTTCCATGCAGCTTTAGCATTATTTTGTCCCATAGCATAACAGAAAAGCCAAGCTTAATTTTGTTAAAAGATGTGACCTAAGACAGAAGTGGACGTAAGTCATCATCACAGTGATGATCACATACTTCTTTGGATTTTGTTGGCAATAAAGATGTCATATGTAGAAGCCTTTAAAACTATCCACAAATCTTCTACTGAAAGAAGTCTTTGAAAATCAAGTAAGAAAATATAGAATCATAGAATAGTTTGGGTTGGAAGGGACCTTTAAAGGTCATCTAGTCCAACCCCCCTGCAGTGAGCAGGGACTTCTTCGACTAGATCAGGTTGCTCAGAGCCCCGTCCAACCTGACCTTGAATGTTTCCACGGAATATGTTGTACCAGAATCATTTAGTGATAATTCCTTCAGATGAACTAGCAATGCAGTACTTGATCCAAAAATCTGAAAGTCAAAGTCTACAGTAGAAATGTTTTATTGAGAGTCATATTATGACACCATTCCATACTTCTGCCTTCTAAGTGAACTTAAAAATTAAAAGGTTTTTGTTTTGATTTGGGGGGTTTTTTTAATTTTTTTGGTAATAAAACAGTTGGAAAGAAAACAGTTAAGGAATGGAAAAGGTACTATCCAGCTCCAAAGTAATACAGGAGAGAGCTTTTGCTTTTCAGATTTCTCTTCAGTACAAATTCAGAAGCTTCAGAAGCACCAAGAAAACTTTTAGAGAATGAATCCACAAGCTACCTATTTGTATTATCAAGCCATTGTGTATATTTAATCTGAATTTTCCTTACCTTAATTTGTAGGTTTAAGTCTGTGAAGCAGCTGATAGCCTGAGTAGGCATTCACCTTTACCATAATTCTAATAGCAATTTGTATTCAGACTTTTATTCTGCTCTGATATGTAATAGCAAAAATCAGCACTTACACAGCATATTACATTTTGAAAGCACTGTCCAAACAATTCTCTATGCCCTTTTGAAGAATTCACAGAGGAAAGAGAAAACTGGATAAGAATAGAAAAAACAGACCCTGAAACTCCTGTTTTATTTTTGTAAATAAACAGCTTGGAAACTTTAATCCAGCCCTAACTTACAACTTTGAAACCATGTGAATTCAAACCATGTCTAGTTTTGAGATGCATAGAGTGATCTTTTCTTCTAAAAAAAGTAACCGTAGCAATGATAAGGCATTACATTTGTATGGAGGCAGACAAATAGTGGTGAATTACTTCAGTTGAGAGAAAAATCAGGGGGCCATTAAACTGCTGGTTTTAAAGCTCCTGAGAATTTTTTTACTGTATTATTTCAGCATCATTTCAGACTCTCAGAGAACTACACAAACAATGTAAAATAACAATACTCCACTGTAAATAGCCCTTATTTTTGCATTGATTTTGTTTAGATAGACATTGAGTGCTAAAAAGATTGTGTAATTGCTCCATTCTGAAAATAGACAGCATTATCAGCCAAGAAAACCTTCATTAGTTCATTATCCAATTTTCCCAGGTGAAAGAAAAGTCGCATGGAGGGTGTGTGTCTGTGTCAAATCACATAGTAACAAACCACAAACTGGAATCTATCTAAATTACTGTTGAATTAGAAGCTCCCCTCCACAACAACAAACAAAACTTTGTACCTCATACAGTCTGTATTTGCCTATCATATATTTGTTTAACAACTTTGGACTAAAATACACTTAAAATACTGCAGGTTTTAAAAAACAAACAGGTTCATTTTACTGCTCTGCAGATATTGTAGGAATGTTCCATTGTAGTTAATGAAGAACTACTTTATTTTAAGCAGTCTTTGAATGAGTCATTTTGCAGTTGATCTCTGGTTTGCAGGTAATCTATTTGGCCATTAAGAAAGCCTTGAATAAGTTCTATCCAAATACACGCCATTAAGTTTCAGTACATGAAATCTGGATCTGGTACACCAGAACTCTAAAATTTCAGGTATTGGTGAAATCTCTTAAATTTGGATATGGCTGATCCCAAATCACTACAAGATTAAATATAGAGCTAGACACACAAGAAGCATGAGTTTCTTACCCACATAGGTAACTAGAATGGTCAGTATCTCTGAGTTATACTGCTGACATTTCCCGTTTGTTAATTTTCAGGAAAAATCCCAGCTAGGAAATAATTCCTGCCCAGTGAAAGGCTGCACCAGTTATTGAAGTTGCACAGCATAAGAAGCCCAGGATCAGCCAGTGATTTGTCCTTTTGCAATGAAACAATGTCCTAGCAATAGAAAACATCCATCTCTCATATCTCAGAAACATCTCTTTGCATAGGGTATCTTTACCATAGCTTTTGGGTTCAAAGAATAACTTTTAGCTAATACCTCACTTTCAATTCTCAGTGGCAGATGCTTCAGCAATCTCTCCAGGTAGTGAAAGTTATTACTAGGTTTTCACTGCCAGAGACAAAGTATGCCCTTTGCAGCTTTACCAAAGTTATCTACAAAATCCACCTGTCATGTTAGTCTTACACTGGAGTTGCAGTTTGAATAATTGGCTATAGAAAAAAACTCTTATTAAGTCAAAATCACAAAAGCTGTTAAGTCAAATAACCAAAATAAGAATTCATCTGCATTTTAGCACATGTAAGCATAATTCTGCCCTTGTATATCTATTTCATATCCTCAGTGAAACATTTTTCCAGCAGAAAAAATAATGGTTGATTTTGTAACTGAAGACAGGATCACAATGAAGATGTATAAGGAAAACAATTTAAGGCCATAAGGCAATTTCAATATCTTGCATTTCCTAGTTTTCAAGTGTTTAGCTTTACAATCAGATAACTTACTTTTAACTTAGAATTTTTAAAGAGTGATCAGCGCTTTATTCTACAAACAGATTATTTCCACGAAGAGTAATGGGACAATTCTAGAGTAGAATACTATTCACTAAATAGAAATAGAGCCCCAGGTAATTAGATATGTGGAACAAAATACTTAATCACCGATGTTTAATCTGTGCTTGCAAAGCTGAAAGCATTACTACTGAATACATAAAGTGTTTGCAGAAGCATGGATATCTACAAGAATTACTGAGCATTTTTGTGCAAAACTACCTTGCAGGCCATAAAAGTATTTTAGTCTAGAAATAAATGGAGTTATGAAAGGAAAAATCACTATCAGCAAAATATCTGCAAGCAAAGTATTGTTCAATACATCCACTACAGTATTCTTTACGGCCATTTGTTAATTGTATCTCTCGCCATCCATGCAAGGAAGTGATGGATGCTTTAAATCCTAATTTTGCAGACAGGGAGAGTGTATCTATACGCGGAACATGTACATAGCAGTTGAGCAATGATACTGGCTGAGTGCTTCTAATAGCAAAACAGCTATCACTTCAGAATTTCATCTCATATCCCCATAAAGTACCAATATCATCTTTCAGTGTAAACCCAGCTTCACTGGAAAAAAAATACAAAGTTTGTCTGTAAATTTCTTGCTGATTTTAAACCTAATTACCTGAAAAATAAAGATTTCATACCAGAAGATGAACAAATTAGTTGGTTGTGCATAATGAGGGGTTAAAATAAATTACTTCTATCATTCCTACCATTCCAAATTGCAGTGCTGATCTCTAGAATTAATTGCTCAAGAAAAAAACAAAAACCACAAAAAAGAAAATTTGTGAAAGCCACTTACAATTATCCTGCACATTACTAGACATTGCAGTATTTTGAAAAGTAAAGTATTTCTTCCTTACAATTCCATACTTATACAAAATTGTGTTTGTTCCTAATCCGGGGGAACATTTTTCGATGCCTTCCGGCACAGTAAGAAGTTCTTTTTTACACGGACACTTGCTCAGTGGGGCACGGACAATGAAGTGGTGTCAGAGCTTATCATTTAAAAGGAAGACAAATGACCACATCTGATATCACGCATGGTTTCTTTCTGATATCTTGCTATTTCTCTCTGTATAGCCTAATACGATCATGTATTACATTTTAATTTATATAATTTTTACAATCAGGCCTTGACAGTGATGACTCATTCTGTTGCAATGAAACCTGTATGTGTTTAATCAGAAATTATTTTATGTGGATTCATCCTTGCACTCGGGATTTAAAAGATACAGGACTCATACTCATTTTGCTGAAATTACACTGGTGCAAAGAAGGATGAAATTGGGTACCTAATCATTTCCAAAGACATTTAGAGTATATCCTTAGCCATACTCTTAGTCATGCAATAAATCAATTAATTCTTTATGTATTTCTAATCAGTTAAAATTGACTATAAGGACCAGATTCTGCTTTCAGTTACCGCAAAGCTTTTCCCCATGTGCATAGTATAGTGAAATCTCCTTAAGAGATGTTCCTGCACGTATTAGTGATCCTCTCCCAGCTTATATATCTACCCACATAATCTAAAATACATTCACAAGAGATAAAAGTCTAATCCAAGAAGATGCTAAGGCAATAGAAGTGGCTTGGTAAATAACAAAAAAATTAGTAAAGACTACACTTCTGTTGTTACTGTTTGTGGCAAGCCAAAATATTTGCAATGAAAACTATGTTACTCCTGCTTGAAATCTTAACAGCCCTGGTGATTATCAGGTAATTAGTGATTCCTAATGATCATCTTAGGCATGCTACTAGTCCATAAACAGAAACAAGTTGATGCTGGACCACCTAAACAGTACTAATTATGTACTTTTATGACCATCTTTCTTACAGAAGCAGGACATCTTGCAATATGCAATACATTTATTCAAGCAGGATGACAATTGGGGTGTCATTGCCATTTTAGAAATGGGAACAGAAGGAATAAAACCAGCAGTAGCCAGTGCTGCAAAAGAAGCGGGTAGCAGATCAGGTAATGAACTCAAGTGTCATGAGCCCTTGGCTAGTATTGTACCCACCTATTGCCTCTGTTTTAATTAGAAAGCACAAAATATTCACAGTACAAATTTCAGACAAACTGGGCATCTACAGCTCCAAGTGATTTTTCGACAGTGAGAACAACGATTTGCAATGTGGCAAAGGAGTGCAACTAGCATGCAGCATTGGCATGAGTCAGATATGCTGGCTTCTTTTCACGATACTGTCTGCAGATTTTTGCTGACTCCTGTTAGTTTCTAAAAATGCTGTTAAGCTTATGTTTTACAATCTGTGTACATCCAAGAAGTACAGATCGTGGGGATTAACTTCTTCTAACTCCCCAGATCTCAAGTTACCAAAAGAAGCAGATATGTTGGTACCTTTTCTGCAAAGATTCTATTGAAAAAAAGCTTTGAGAACCAGGTAAACCAGAGGTATTTTCCATCCAGGAAAGGTCTGGTCATGCAAGTTTCTGAGGTAAGGTGGGAATATAGCAAACACACATCTTAATAAACAAGGCTTAACAGCTTAACAACACTTTTCAACTACAGAGGGCTTTAGAGGCATTAGCTAACAAATTAAGCTTGACAATAAACCCTTGCTTGACTAAATGGTAAGATACTGCAGTTTCCTACTTTACTGAGAGAAATTAGTGTGGAAAACTAAGGTACAAAACTTAAGAAATAATGCAAGGCAGATAAAGGGAGGCAAATAATAATAAAGAGAGACGTATAATGATAAAGAGCTCAGCCAAGATACACATAATTCAGGATGTACAACATAGAAAATAAAATCAGAATATTTCTGATTAAATAAATTAAAAAGCTTGTTACCTCTTCTATTTCTATTCTTTTTTTTTCTTTTTTTTTTTTAAATCTGTGCCACTGAATTCATTTATGAGAAAAGTCTCAGGTCAAGAAATACTTGGTGCATTGGGAAATACACACACAACTAACCATCCTAATGAAGAATAACTTTCCACAGAAGATGATGGTGTAAGAAAGCTCATTGCTTACTTCACTCAATTTCCATCTTCTCTCACCACACATTCCTACATGTATGTCTCTTCACTTTAACTTGTCTTTCTTTGAAAAAAAAATCTAATGGACTTGGTACATCCATATATAAAAAGAATAAAATTACATATGAGGCTAACACAAAATATGGACATTCAATAATCTCTGCAGGAATTATTCTAAGTACCTACTTAAGAACAGTATACAATGTATTATATTTTATTCTAATTCAATCTACTAAAAGAAATCAGCCATATAATGCAAAAAAGCAACACCTGCATTAACATCTGCATAAGAAACCACCACTTTTCTGGATTAAACTCATAAAACAGAGTATCAACATATCTCATAGGGCAGAGCACCCCCCATGTAAAGAGTATTGCCTCCAAGTACAGGGCTGTATTTAGGATGCAGAAGACCTCTACCAAATAGACTATTCAAATCCACGTTGGGGGAAAATTATTACTGTGAGGGTTCATCCGGCCATTTACAAAATAAACCATTTTTCCCACTAGTCTATCTCAGAATATCATAAATCAAAACTTGCCTTTTAATAGACTGTTGAACTTGTCCCTCTAACGGGATATTGGATCTACATGTGCAGGAGTAAGTTATTCACCTGTAAGAGTCAGGGAAGGAATAGTAAAAACACTAACTTTGTAATTCATACTTCCAGTCATTTCTTTTTCACTACTTTCCTCCTTCCTGTGGTATCAATAAACACAACTTTTCCAGCACAGACTGCAAAATGTTTCACTTAATAATCTTCGACAGAACAGCCCCTGTGGCTCAGTTTCCTCCTGTGGAAAAGGTTTGAATTTCTAATCAAAAGTCAACACAAGCCTGGTGTGGCAAATTACTACTCGTTCCAAGAATGAAGAAAACTTCCCTTTTACTGGTTTGCTTAAGACTACCTTAGCACAGAAAGAAAAATGCAGCACGGTATTAAAAGTGACAATTGAGAAAAATGGCATACCTTGATTTAGGCCTTACTCCTGCCACCCTTACCCAGAGAACTTTCATAACTTTATTTTCATGCTTACTTGAAAGAAGATTTAGTCCATGGTTAGCAAAATATAATAAAAATCCCAGTAAAGATAAGGGAGGGAGAGACTGTATCGCTGGGGAAGGTTTTAAGCTTTCAGACCAGTCTAGTGGGGAGCTGTACACAGGAAATAGGAGCACTTGAGTTAGAAAATTATTTGGACGAACCGAGTCTAGCTTTTCTCCCTTAAATAAAAATTAACATAACTTATCATCTGATTGCTACAAAAACTAGACTGTGGACTCAGCAACTCCTTCCTGTTCTTATTTACTTCACAAATCAGGTCAAAAGTGAATCAGAATTTATTATAATGGATAAATGTGAGAGTCTCTGCTCGTAGACTTCGACTGAAGCTTTATATGCATGAGGGCTGAAAAAAGGACCACTGATCCAATATATACTTCCATGCTAAAGATAATGATTGCGGTGCAAAAAATTATTCTTAGCCCATATGATCCATAGGACACATTCTTTAAAAAAAATCCTCTTCTTTCTGCATTCCTGTCTCAACATTCCTGGCTCTAGAAAAACAGAGGAAATTTCAAAAATGAAAAATGCTTAAGTCACTATGTAGAAAATCTGTTACAAAGTCAGACCACCGTTCTTCTCCTAACCAAGTCGCAAATGAGAGGGAGTGAGAATGTAATTTTAAAAGAGGGTGAAAGATCCAAAAAAACATTTTTTATAATAGTCAGCAATATTATAACTTCACATTCATATTCTTGGGTACTTCAGGCCTGCCTCAGATTAAAAAAAAAAGTCTGATTTTGAATTACTGTAATTAACTGCAAAAGCTTGCTGATTTGTTGATGCAAAATAATGTCAATCTTTTTCATAAACTTGTTAGAATCTTTGTAAATAAATAGCAAAAATTATACAAGGAACAGAAATTCGGCTCCTTGTCATTGTTTTGCTGTTGGCACGCAGAGAAAGGTGTTGTAAGGAGGGACATAAGCAAAAAACCGCGGTCCTTCTAACATCACTAGTGTAACATTACCAAACAGCGAGCCATATTCTTGTCACAGTGTGCTTGTGAAAGAGGGAGTATATTTTACATTTTACCCTGAAAACTTATTAAGTCTGGGAGGAAGGAAGGTGTGAAACGTTGAATTTGCTTAAAAGCAGAGTAGGTCAAAAAATAGTTTGGAAAGCACTGAAGAAGGAAAAGACAAATCCCTCTTGAGCTGAACAGCTGCATGCATACGCCATTAATCTTTAGCTATTAAAAAGTGCTGAGGCATATTTTGAAAATCTTCACTCTTACACTGAATTTTTTTTCTGAGAATATGAATGGAACTTTTTAGTTTCAGGGTACAAGCAGCACAGTCTGGCCCTAAACTGAGAATAAGAAACCCATGAACATCACTGAAGTATAAATGCAGTTGAGAGTGATTTCACTAGCCGTGTTACGTATTTGCACCTTAAATGTGAGCCACTCCTGCATCACCACTGTGTGCATTACACAGTACTGCCTGGCAAAAATCATATTCAGCAAACACTATTGATTCCAGTTCTCTTTTACTATTGGAAATCAGGGGGGAAAGAAGAATCACAACACTCTGTAATAGCAATGAGCAATTTGCTGCAGTTAGCAATGGCACAACTGATGCAAAATCCAGCTCTTGGTCTGTTCCTACAGAACAGAGCATTGCCCAATATATATTTGAGAAAAGTTGAGTGCGATCAACCAGTTTAACAGATGCGACAAGAGAAATAAATCAGAGCTGTAATCTTAAATGCAAATCATTTAAATATTCATTGATACCTGTCTCGCAGCAGCTGTAGATGGAATGAAAAGAATGGGCTAAGAGTGACCTAAGACACAACGCACAGGTGCTGCCCAGGGGTGGGGGCAGAAATGCAATTATTATTTTGTACTTTTTAAGTTCTGTGTATTTTCAAGGTGCTAGATATGTTTTACTGGGACACCGAGGACACTGGGCTGTCATTTTTTCTATCCAGAAGTCCAATTCAGCATTTGTAAAAGACATAAATAAAGTATGGCATCTGGCTTCACCAAGTTATAGATATGGTCCAACAATTTTATTCCAGCCTTGTGTTCTGGTAAATCTTTTCTTCTGTTAAGGCAGATATTTTAACAAGGCACTAGAAAACAACATTTTTTGCAGTCCATAATATCAGCTTTTGTCACTGAGGTCTTTACAAGCACTCTAAGCACAACGTGCATCCCAAGCATACAGGGATCAAAAGATCGTGTATTGCTGCAAAGAAGCACAAAACAGTCTGGGGCCTAATTCTGCTTCTACTATGGTCAACAACAGAGAGAATGAGTCATTTTTCTCTTAAACTACTCAAATGCTCCTAAACTGCAACCCCTGTCTCGCAGAGGTTTAAGTCAAACATTGGTCTAGAAGATAATACTACCTTGGGTAAAGGATTTTCGCAGAAGGGAAAAAATAAAGGCATGAGCATGTCAGATCACAGTTATCAGTGGACAACTATAGTCTGTTTTGTTTCTTTGTTAGAAAAGATTAAAGTAACAATAATTTGATCGTGCTTCCATCAATTTAAAATGCTCTGCTAGATAAATATTTTTTAAGATCTGTACAACAGGCCTTCTATTTAACAATGAATACATTTCAGACTAATGTGCTGCCAAGCTCCAGCTCTCTTTCTAGCAGCTGAATTCTTGGATAAAATCATTTTGCAGGGTATGAGCAATGCAGTTCTGAAAATAGCATCACTGCAAAATGAAAGATGGCAAGAACCTCTACAATGCTGATTTATTTCAATGAAATTTTGTCTCATGATCGGTATCTATTTTGATGTTTTCAGCTGAATTTTCATAGTTAATAAAACGTAAATCTATAGAATTCATTAACTTTGAGGCCCCAGCATAAATGTCTAAGAGGGGAAACCGAAAAAGAAAAAAAAAAATAGCATTTACAACATAAAATATGTAAAACAGAAAAATGCTTTGTGGATCCAAATAATTTGCATTTATCACCACCACATGTACAGAGACACTCACAAAAGAAACCAACACCAATCAACAAGCTGTTTTGCACTCATCTTTAAGTATGTTTCTACTAGAAGAACGGATTGGAGCAATACTTTTTAAAATATCAGTGAGTTTATACATCTCATGTAATGCTCAGCATTCAGACATGTGCTGCTGAGAAAACACTAAGAGGTGATATTGCACTTCCCTGATTCTAAGTAGATTGCATGTTTTGGCTTTCTTTCCAATTCACTGATACAAAGGTACACTTCAGCAGATTTTTTTTTTCCTAATAATGAAGATTTTTAAATAGATTGGAAAATAAATTTTCAAATGAGAAGGAGCCTCATATTTTGTAATCCATTAATGCAGCTGTCTTTTCTAATTAACATCAGCAAAAAAATTGGCATTCTTCTGTCACAGACTTTATGCTAAAAATGAGATTATATGTATATGAGATGTGTCAAAATCCCTGAGTCTGACAGTAGAAACAGATGAAAAGGACACATCATAAATATCTTCTATCTACATTCGGTCACTGATTTGATATAAAAAGCGACACTGTGTACCAAGCCTCGCTACATTCTCAGCAAGACCTACACTTGTTAGGTCCATGCGCAGAAACCAAAAATACGAATGTCCCAGTTGTGCAAGCCCTAATTCATATGACTCATATAGACTTCCCTGAGTTGTCCTAATGACACCGAAACAGTAAGGATGATTCATACAAATAAAAAACGGGAATACACAACTTCTTTTCTAAAAATTTCCTGCCAGCATACATATATAGATAAGTTCATATGTATATTATTTTTATCCTCTTTATATTATTTTTATGCTCAAGCGGTTTACACCGATTTATCTAAGTATCAGATCCATCTTGAATATAATGTGTAATTTAACCTCTACATACAGAACAGGTGACTGTGGAGGAAAAAAGGATAAAAGGTAAAGGAAAGAGAGAAAATGAGTGGGGGTGGAAAATGAGAGAATATAAAATAAAAACAGACATTAAGCTATATCCAGAATGATGTAATTATGGAAACAGTACCATTCATATTGAAAGGCTTCATCCGTGGGTTTATCAAAATTAAAATATCTGTTTTGTTTTGTTGGTTGTTTTTTTCTTTTTTAATCAGTACAGACAGGTTTATCATCAGAAAGCAGCAGGTACATCTTTATATCCTACATTACTCACTATCAGTAAAAATATCAACACTGATAAGACATACGGTGTCAAAAGTATACTTAAGAATTACAATGTATTTTTAAACTCAAGACTATCAGTTTTGATGCAATATAGAAAAAAAAAAACAAGGAGAGGGTCCTATGCTACCTTTATCAGGAAACATACAAACTACATTTACTTAATAGTATTTTTTTTCTTAAGTCTGTATAGGTGCAGATGATAAATAAATATATATGGCTACAAAGAAAGAAATGCTTTGCATACTGTGTTAGCAGTAGTGTGGTTATAGTGACAGGAGTACCATATGCAACAATATTCTCATGTAAGTGCAAAATATCTGCTGTGCTGTGTGTATAATTGAAGTACTTGGGAGTTGCTATGTTAAAAGTAAGAGCATGATATCCTGTACCAACATGTAATAGATCCCTAATACATGATACAATGAAAATGATACTTTTTAATGAAACCTAATATATATCGATCAGTAGCTAAGCCTTATAGCTAAAGATCAAGACATAATTACTGCTATACTTAAACAGTTCATTAAAGAAGAGTCTTCAATATTTGCAGTGAAATATTCCAACACAGGAAGCAACAAATGCCATTATACCACCTGCACAAATTTGCAATGAAAAATTAAGGCTCCCATTTCATACAGCACAATCCTTCACTTGAGATTCTCCATACATTGCTGGGTAAATATATCAGAGCCTTTTTGCCTTGTCAGAGAAGTAAAATGAATCAAATGGCTGAGATTCTATGAGACAGGCATTGCTTAAATCTTCAGCACTTTTTTGCTAAAAATCTTTCGTACCTGTATACTACTGTATTGGTGATAAGGACTTCTGAATGTTTTAGTAAAAGCACATGTTAAAATATTTACTGATGCAGAAGAAAGAGATGACTGAAGGAAAAGTGATTGTACAGTAATGAGTTGCTGATGAAATCGTAAACTATGTAGCCCTGAATATGCACATTTTTCCCACAACAGCTGGGAAATACTGCTTCCTCAGACCAACTTTTTAACTAAGAGAAAAAGAGACTGAAAATAATGGGGAGAAAGAAGGTAGCTAAGAACATAATATCAGAAAACCTTCAGTGCTTCAATTATTAATACCCTTTCTTTCCTTTATTCTCTTCTCCTGTGTTTTTTTCCCTATTTTTAATATTCTTAAAATATAAAATCTTTCACATTAAGGGCATTTGCGTCACTTCTCTTTGTTCTTCCCCATTTGTAATCTATAGTAAGAAACAAAACACCGCTGTCAACTCTTTAAAAAGAATCCAAAAATTGTTTTCTCTTTCACCTGTTACATCATTACTTTTTGCAAAGCAGCTCTCCCTGCATCAACCTGTTGTGCTGTCTTCTAAATGAACTAAGCCTTATTTGCACTTTGATTTCATTTCAAAGGAGAAACATTACTATGAAGGATGGACATGCACTATGGATTGTTTCTACGATATTTCAATGGAATAATAATGAGAAAAAAGAAAGCCAAGAGCAAGTAGATTGTGTAGAACATGGAAATGCTGTTGACTAACATCATATTCTGAATTACTTAATCATAGGCATAGTTATAATTAAAGTTATATAATATGTTTCCCTGTTGACAATTTTTATTATCATGACTGGCAGTAAAGGTAAATACTGAAGGGAATTGGCAAACATGGAGAGAGAGGGACAAAAACAGTTTTAAGGAAATATCACGTAACGTTATGCTAAAAAGTGATCTAGACTTCTATTTGAAATTATACAATATCCTTTTTATACAGTATTCTTTTAATTTCACTAGGTTCCATATTTCCTTCTCTTTTAAAACTAGAAAAATCTACGTAGAGGATAAACTGTAATTGGTTGTGTATGACAACCTTATCAGCTCAATAAGAAACAGTAAATACAGGAGCTCAAACACATGAAAAGCACTGACTTACAAAGCCCCGGCTTTGTATTTTGTCACTCTTGCTTCTACATGGCACATCTTTATAAACTGCAACACGAGAATATTTTAAAAGATAATTTTCCCTTCAATGAAAGGCTGTATTTATTCAAGTTAGAAGATATTAAGTGGTTCTTTTACACTTGTCTTTGTATTCCTTTCTTTCATTTAACAGTGCGAGCATCCCTTTGAGTCTTTCATAATGGAACGGATACTCGGAACTGAATACAATTATATCAACCTCCCAGCAGTACGAATTGGTGAAAATGCATTGCTGGTAATTGCTGTAAACTCATCCTCCTGCACAGGACGAACGAGGGCAATAAATTCTACCCAGCCTTAAACAATGGGGAAGACTACCGTTAGCACTGCTTTTCTTATGTAAAATGGATTAAAGTGAGTCATCCACTTAAAAGTTACCTACTGGTAGCTTTAACCCAGCTACAGGGACTAAGGGAAGTGCTTCCCCCCCAAAAAATATAAATAAAATAATAATAAGGTGAGGAAGAAAGAAGAAAAAGGAAGAAAACACGGTCATTAGCCTATAGTGCTTTGTTGTGGGTTTTGTTTGGGTTTTTTTTTCCAATCTGTAGGCAAATCTCAAATGTGATGTATTGGCTTATTTTTGCCTTTCTTTTATGGCATGCTTTCATTACGTGATCTTTGCACTGCTCTGGGCGACACTTCCATGCTAATAAGTACGCGGTGCTTTGAAGATTTCTATCTTACGGCCACGCCGAACAGAAAGCCGCCTGCACCGAGAGCATCCACCAGCTCTCGCGAAGGTGAATTTTTTTTTTTTTTTTTTTTGAAAAAAAAGGATTGCGAGGCACACCCCAGAAAAAACCAGTTCTTCACTTGCGCTGCTTTAAGCACGCCAAAAACCCCTCCGGCGTGGCCCACGCGTGCGCACAGCCGACAGCCCACCGGCGACCGCGGACAGAAAACAAACCCCGCGACTGTCACGATAGTCGCGGTGTGCGCTGGAACGCCTGCGGGCAGCGGCGAGCTCAAGCACAGCCTCCGAACTCACCGCCGCGCTCGCCCGCCTGCCGCGGAGAGGCGAGAAAATCCGCCCTCGGCGTGAATTTCAACAAAATTGCGAAAGTTTGGGGTTTGTTGGGTGGGTTTTTTTTTAAATAGCGTTCAAACTCCAGCCAGGCTGGACCAACCTTTGCGGGAGGAGGGGGCGGGCTCAGTGTAACTCCAAACTTTCCTCTCGGCCCGGCCGGACCGCCGGGGGTCCCTTGAGAGCCGGGGGGGGGCTCCGCCGCGGGG
>NW_010973187.1:10043382-10044263 GCF_000737465.1 Haliaeetus leucocephalus
CCCCCCCCTCACTCCCCCCGACCCCAAACCCCCTCCGCGGACCCCGCGGGGACTTACGTGGTGGCAGAAGGGAAAGGTCCCTCCGAGGAGTGGTTCATCACCAGGGACTGGAAAAGTGTCAGGCTAAAGACTAGCAGCCAGCCAGCAGCCATCTTCCTGATCGAAGATCGATCCCCCTTCCCCAAGTCGGCGAGGCGGCAATAATAATAAATTCAATTATTGTCTTGTGTGGCGGCGGGGGGGGGGCCTGTTGTTTTTTAAAGCCTCCTCCGCTCCCACCCCCCCCCGCCCCACCCGCCCCCTCGCAGGAGGCGCAGCCCAGAGATGTGCGGGGAGAAGCGGGAGCGCGGCCGAGGGTGGGCAGGAGGAGGAGAAACGATGGAGATCTGTGGGTGGAGAGGGGGAAGAGGAGAAAGAGAGAGAGAGAGAGAGAGAGAGAGAGAGATACTCTACTCTCTGCTACTCCAGCAGCAGCTCCAGCTTCATCTGATCCGCCGCCATCAGGGCTACTTTTGTAACAGATCTGCGCTCACTCCGTGCGGGCGTGTGTCTCCTTCCCTGATTTATTCCCCTGATTGCAGAGCAGAAAGAGGAGGAGGAGAGAGGGGCAGGCGGGGTGGGGGCTCCCGAAGGGAGAGGAGGAAAGAAGGGGAGAGAGTTGGGAGATCGCTGCCGGCTCCTGCCTTCCCTGCCGGCGGCGGGGGAGAGTCGGGGCGGGGAGCGGGGGAGGGCGCCGGGCCCTGTGGCGGCCGCGCTCCTTACAAGGAGCCCAGGAACTCCCCGGGCCGGGCCGGGCCGGGCCTCCCCCGGGGGGGCTGCGTGCCGCACCTCCCGCCGCCCGGACGCTATTTTTAAAAACGCTTCGTGCCTTATTTTAATCC
>NW_010973187.1:10044273-10069785 GCF_000737465.1 Haliaeetus leucocephalus
CCGTTGGCGGTGCACCGCCCCCCCCCCCCCCGGGCCGCTCCTCCCCTTGAAGCAGCAGCCGTGTGCCACCAGCCTGGGCTGCGTTTTTAAAACGTGGATTCATCGGTGTCTAAATAAACGTCGCCCTTGCCCGCTGGGGGCTGTAGAAGCGCTCCTCGGCGCCGAGGGGCGAGCGCGCCGCCCACCCGCGCCCGCGGAGGGTTGCCCGGCCACCGCGGGGGGTTGCCCCGCACCCGCGGAGCGGAGCCGCCCGCCGCAGGGTCCCGTCCCCCGGCGGGTCCCCGAAGCGGTTCTGGGCAGCGGGTCCCCGGGGACAGGGCTGGGAGCACGCAGGCTTCATTCCCCCCCCCACCGCCCCCAGGCGCATCGCTAACCTGGACGTTAATTTCAGATTCCTTTGAGAATTCAGAGGACAAACTCCCTCTCCCCTCCTTTCTTTTACCCACCTTCACGTATACCAGTCTCTGTGGCAACTATACCGTCTCTGTACGAATGGAGAAAGTAAGCCAGGGAAGTATTTCTTGGCTTAAAGCAGTTAAAAGTTCGGTGACAGTTTTTGTTCTCTTTTCGGTCTGCGGGTTGTTGGTTTTGTTTGTTTGTTTCTCTTTCTTTTTGTATGTTTATGTATTTTTATTTAATTAATTGAATATACTTGGGTAACTCTAGTTATATTTTTATATATTTAATTAGCCCAACAGGTGAAAATGAAAGAGCAGACCCAGTGTTCATGTTCTTTTCACATCCTTTGTGGTTAAGGGTCCCATCATCTTGAAGGTATTAACTCATAACGATTTCTAAAAAACAGGAGAGTGCTCATCTCTATTTTAAAGTGGCAAAAGGACCAAAGCTGAGATCCACAAATGAAGAATTGAGTGTTCACATTGCTCAGGCTCCAAGCCAGCACGATATTTCAGTTGCAATCTGTAAAGCATGCAGTCACTCATCTACATTGTTTCTGGATTGGAGCTGGCGCTTTGGAGCTGGTGGGAAGAACTCCCAGTTGTCTTCACCTATCCACCTACCTGTAAGTACGTAGGATTCAGGGTTTGGATGCAAGTCTCAAATAGCAGTTTCTAAAATGATACTGCAGCCTGCAGACTCAAACAGTCTGAAGAGTATCTGCAGCCCAGCTTTTGCAGGTCTCCATAGGCTTTACGGTTTTGCCACATCAAGTGGCAACAACACTTCAGATACTCAGCTATAACTGCTCATCTGAGCACCTCCGCTTTCCTACAGGGATGTAGAGGCACCGATGGCTTCTGCTGCAAGGTCGACCGACAGGTAACTGCAGAGTCATGGGCGTGTGATGCAGAGGTCCTGCTTCACATAGGATGTATCGAGATGAGATCCAGGGTGGAGAGAAGACGTTGGGGAGTGGTGTAAAGGTTTGGAGAAATGCAGAGGGGAGAGAGGCTGGAAATGTGGAGTAGTTCAGGTTGCACAAGGCCGTGGCAGATTTTCTTCTTAGAGTGTAATTTAAGGCATCTCCTCACTCTTGGGGCCCTACACTGTTTAAGGGTATCATTAGCCAGTACCAGGAGGACGTCAATTCAGTTATGAACAGGAATATTCAAAAAAGCCCTACTGGTTCTGCTCCTTGATAGGACTCTGAAGGTGGGCACGAGTTCATGCCTAAACTCTGCTGAGAGCCACTGACTAGATGTTCTTCTGTTAATTGTGCCCCAAAACACCTACAGCCTCGCAGTGGGCACCACAGTGGTGGATTAACGCTCCGGCAACACCCCTTCAGCATAAAGGATGGAAATGCTCCACCTGGCTCCTTCCCTACCTGAAGGATCCAGCATTCGCCCATGTCATCTCTGCTCAACAGGAAAGTGCTTGTGTTCAATTCCCAGCCATTCTTTCCCCAGAGGCCCGCACACTGCTCGCCGAGCCGTGGGCACTGAGCTGGGAAAGACGTGCTCTCTAGTCCCACTGAAGTGGGAAAGGATGCGTGCGTTGGTCAGGGCAAGAGGGGATGCAGATGACTGTGCAAACCCACATGGGAAATGGTTTCAACAGGTGAGACGTACTGTCACAGTATAACAACATACAGGAGACAAAGAAAGATCAAAGAATGATAATGTAAAATAATAAATAGAAAATATAGGGTTACACAAGAATTTTTTCTTTCATCATTAGTATAATTTTCTGTAAGCCTGCATTTCTGATGCTGCATCCATCATTTATAGAGCTCCTCAGGGCAATAATTATTGCTACTGATAATTCTGACAACAATAACGCATGGCGAGTAATGCAACAATGCAATGCATGGGTGGGTTGGCACCCCATGTAGCACAGTAAGGTCTGGATTGTGACAGTTTCAGCAATACTACCACACTGTAACAATAGCTATTAATGTGAAAAAGATGCTAGAGAAAATACTGCTATTTTTTAATATAGCAATATTTGAAGCATCAAATCTCTGGTGCTATTTACAACTGTATAACAAGACTCTCTGCAGGGTAATCCTACAGTGAATGCTACTTACGTGCAACTGAATGCTGGTGGTGCCCACTGAAACTCAGGCATGGAAGAGAAGAGAAAGGTTGTCTACATGCATCTGCAGCGTGGAGGAGAAATACACAGGTTAGCTCCAAACAAGCTGGTTGAAGTGTTGAGGAGCAGCCGGGGCTGGAAAATGGAGTTCGGCAAGGGCTACCTACGTGGCATTCATGGGAGGACACAGGTCTGTGATACACAAGTCAAGCTCAGCCTGCAAGCTTTACAAGATTTACAAGCAAACTTGGGCTGGAGCCCAGTTTTGAGAAAAGCTGGACTCGAATAACAGTTTTCCTTCAAAATTAAGTGAGGCTTGAAGCTGGCATTTGAGTTTTTGCCTTTTTTTGCATCTGAAACTTAGGAAGCGAATGCTACCTTGAAGCACGTGGAAGAAAAGAATGCAGGAGTTACTCCAGGAGTAATGTGTTATTTACTAATTACTCACCCTTTTGTTTCACCTAATTGTTTATGACTTAAAAATGCATTTATATGCCAGGTATTTAATAAAGATGCAGAAAGTTTAGAAACGTTGACCTCATCCTACAAACATGTATGGATATGAGTAATTGTGTTCAAATGAGTTCCCACTAGCTTTGATGGGACAGTGTGATTGACTTAAAACATAATACTAGCAGAATTAAGTTTCTTGATATTTCTTCGTTCTCCCATAATCCAGAAAAAACCAAAACAATTGAATGTAGTTTCATCATGGAATTTTAAAAAGCTATTAAAATCTCATAAGCAATCAATTCCTTTACATTTGATGATTATACTACTTCCCTACACAGTCACATTTCAAACAATATTTTAAATACGTTGTTTGTACTTCACTGTAATGTTGCACTGCAGATATTCTTATAATTTATCTGTGTTAAGGTTCCTAAAGATCTATTACAGCTGACAAGTCTTCTTTTACAAGCACTTAAATATAGACTTGAATGACAAACCATGAAAGTAAATCTTTCTTCATTCTTACTTCCCCTCATTCTAAATTTAATGCCTGTCATACCTGACCGAGACCTTTCTGTGAAGGAGCACAGGAATGACAGGGATTGATATAATGAGAGGGGGTCTTACAAAAAGTTTGCTTTGTACCTACTTGGTGGACTTGGCAGTGTTGGGTTTACGGTTGGACTCGATCATCTTAAAGGTCTTTTCCAACCTAAATGATTCTATTCTATTCCGTTCTATGATTCTACTGAAATTACTGGGAAACTTTCAGTTGACCGTGGTGGTCCGTACGTCAGAAATAAAAATTCCTATTGCAAAACCACAAAATCTATTTTGCATCAAAGGCTTCTTCTCAGTTCAGTATATCAGTAACAAGTATTAATCCATGATCACGCCTCTCTCTTTAATTTCAATTTCTGGATATATTATTTACTTTTTCATAAATTATTTACGCTGTCACAAATCCAGCATAAGAGACAAAGAGGTGGGCCTTCTGTCTCTTAACCATTTTTCTTAAAAAAAAACAGAAAATAAGTTGGAACCAGATTAAAAAAAAATTATGCCTGTATATAAACTTCTTCTTCAGTAATCAGCATTGTCATAAAATTTTTGGAAAACAGTGGCAGTTTAAGATTAACATATGCAGGATTGTAGCACTTGTGTAAATAGATAGCATGCAATGACCAAGTGTCTTAACTGGCTTTTTTTGTTGTTGTTGTTATATTCAATGAATCGGTAGTGGCTGTTATTCTCGCTGGCCCTAATCTGCAGTGTGCTGAGTACACTTCACCTCTGTGGTTGGGGTGGCAAGTACTTTGCTAGATGGAACCCCAGATGTCATTCAGTTCAGCCAAAATGTGCTTGCTGAAATACTGTAAAAAGTATGACAAGGTCGTATTCAGTGCCACAGCAATACCAAAATACCATTTTGTTCCTGGAATGTAATATCTTCTTTATGTCTGTGTGTTACACAGGGCAGGAGGGGGTAATCGTACTGAATAATTCTCATTCTGTTTGCTTGTGTGGGACTGACTAGAGAGTGCAGGCAGCCTGATCTCAATTTCTAATTTCAGGGGAAAAAAACCTCATATTGAAGTCTGCATCAGATGGAAATGCAAGACCAGGCCCATTGCAAGTGAGCTGAATTGTTTTACATATTTGAATTGGAGATCATTTTATATTGTAAAAACTTTGTGAGCTACATCCAACAGCGAGGTAGTCAACACTGTTTTGTTCTCACCCTTGTTTTTATTCACATTTGAGTGAGCGTGCTGAACCTAGTAGCAAAACTTTCCCTATCTGATATAATTAAATGTTTATTATTTTCTTGTTATTGTCAGATTTTTTTTCCATTGGTTGGTTTTTTTGACACTAGTGTTAAACCAACAATAATTTAAGGGTAGTTTAATATTGAAACTTGGAGCCCAGCATAATAAATATTCTCTCAGTGAATACCAAAGAAAACTATCTTAAAAGAAAATGCCAGGCTTGTAAAACTTCATCCATTTAAGGAGGAAGCATAATGCAAAGTTTATGCAATTATCAGTGATCTTGATACGTCTATGCAGGACACTGTAGCACTATGAGGAGATAGTTTGGTTCTGAGAGGCTCTGTATTCATTCTAGTATTATTATGCTTCTCAGTTTGGAAGGAAAATGAACTTTTTTGTTCAAGAATCACTGTATTGTATTTTACAGCATAATGTAGAAGCGCTCATTGTAAATCTCATATTGATGTTGTGACAGTATTCACAGAACCCCATAAATGTCAGTAATCTTGCTGAAGGAAACCTTCAATTATAAATGTTAAACTGTGGTATGTTCTGAGCTTCTAAAGAAATATAACTTCTAAGAACAGTCTTATACAAATAACTTATATATTTTATATAAGGATGGATTAAGTGACACAATAAGGCTAAAGACAGAGGTTTGGTCTGTACACACTGATGTGCACTTGTCCACTTATTTTCGTTTTAAAAGATGGCAAAGTAGGAATTGTAATGGTAAAAAGAAGACACATATTCAGCAAATCTGTTCTGATGGCCAGGGAGCACACTGCAGGCTGACGTGACTTCGCGGTGACCACGCTGTGCTGGATCAGAAGCCAGGTGGCCTCGTTAGCTGGGATCGGGCCCCCTCTAATATGCTTTGCCCCTAAGCAGAGATGATTAGCTCCGATAATGGAGGCCGCGCAGCTTCTGGTTTAGGAGCACAAGATCCATTACTTGTGCTCAGGGCGAAGGCAGAACTCTCTCCCGTATAATGTAATATACCTCAGTCTGATAATACAGCGTCTGCTACGCATTTTACACCAACTGCAAAAATGATTTAAGGTAAATTTGAATCTTTTGTGTACCCATAGTTTCTAATGAGAGAAGCTAGTGGGATAGATGGTAGACTTTATGCCAAGTACCCTTAAGAAATAATAAAATAACAAATAAATATTTATAATATTCCTTCTTTGATAAAGCCTAAGGGCAGATAGCTTCTCTCATCTCTTTCATGATTTATTAAAAATCTTTAATTGGCAGTTCTTAAAAAATTCCAATTCAGCTTTTAAAGTGAAAAGTCAAAAGATAAAAACTGTAGGTAAACTGCACATCTGATCAGCCCTCGTCTCTATAATTAAAATGAAGGAATGGATTTAAAAGTTACATTTCAAGCTTCTGCTATCATTTTAGCAGCAAGTGAGTGCTTTTATGTTGTCTGAAAGCGTAAAGTAAGATTTTTGCATTTGCTCATAATATCTGTAGGGGTCTAATTCTTTCCAGAATGGTGCTCCATTAAACTATGTAATAATGATGTCATTTATTCATACGGATTAATACCCCCTCTATTGTCCGAACTATTTCACATGATATAATATATCAGTACAGTAATGTTAAGCCCCCTTGTTATAATCAGCTCTGCACAGTCTGCAGTTCCATGCAAAGCAAAAAGGGCAGCTCTGTACAATCCACTCCAAATGCTGGGATTAATTATGTTGGAGACTTCATATTGCACTTGCAGATGTTATTAATTACTGCCACTCCCAGTTTAATAGCTGTTTCCATAGTAACTATGAAAATTTAAAGAAGGTGTGAAGGGAAGTAAGTTGAGTAGTTGGTTTTGGTTGTTTGTTTTTGTGTTTTGGTTTTTTTTTTTTTCTAAAAGGAGGACAAAGGCAATCTGACAAAATGTATGTATATATAAAAATAAAACTCTGCAAACCCTAAGCAGTGCAAGATAAGCAAAAAGTAATGGCACAGAGGAACACGGATGTTTTCAGAAGATACCAAGCTACTTAAATAATCAGTTACTTAAACTGACAACCTGCTCTCACTTGATCCTTTTAAGTTTAATCCCAGTTTGCACTTTTTGGTACAATCTAGAAAGTCCAGTGAAGTCAGAGCACGTGCAGTGCAAGTAAACACGGAGCTATTGTCTGTCTCCAGCATCAAAGATTTACTACCTATAAACATGCTACCAGTGGCACTGGTTTAGAACTAAAAGGTTTAAAAACATAGATCTCTATTGCTTGAAAGAACAAAGACTTAATCATAGATTTAATATCTTATGTGAATTATAAATTAACCACGTGACTGTGTCTCCTTCAACTGAAATACAGCTTTTTACATCCACTGCCCAGCACATTTACAAGAACAAGAGCAAAGTGTATCAGCTAACACACAGAGTACCTGTTCTCTTTGAGCCGTCTCTAAATTCTGTCTTCAGACAACACTTGCTGTTGGTTAAGAAGTATTCTGAAAACATCTACGTAGAATGTCCTGGTAACTGGAGATATGGATAGTTTAATATTTACTCTCCTCTCATATCAGAAAATAAAGTGAAAATAAAAGCAATAACTGATAAATTACAAATTATTGCAACTTGAAACTACCATGGGAAAATAAGGTGAGAATTATTTTGATATTTCAAGATGATACGCCGAAATAACAGAAATATTTCCTTTTTGAAGGACTTTCCAAGTATTTATTCACATTTATAACCCATGGTTCTTAACAATAATTAAGACTAAAAGAATAAACAGAGAAAATATGGTTAGTGACAAAATGCATATTTCTTAGAAAAAGAAACGCCCTTCACTTTGGGAAACTACTAGCACTATTTCTTTGTAAGTAAATGTGGTGATCATTTATCATACTCCAACTCTTAAAATGTCATATGAAAATTATAACAATCATCTGAGCTGTATTTCCATCAATAGCTGTGATAGAAGATGTGTTTTTAAATGTCCTGTTCTCCCTCCCTTATGTACAGAAAGCCTTTCCCCCACTTTGAAATGCAGATGACTGACTCCAGGAGTACCACAAGAATTTTTTCCTTTTTGTTATCAAGGGAATCCCATTGTCAAGTCCTACATGCACCCATCTGTGCTCTGGGAGTGAATTATAACCTTTTGAAGCATTTGTCCTGTGCACTGCTGAAATCCTGGTTTCAGAGTTTAAGTATGTATGTCAGAAGTGGTGCCCAGTTTGTGACTAATCTGTGATACAGAACCTCAACTGGTTTTATGTATTAATAGTCCAGTATCTGAAATTGTCATCAAAACATCTACCTAAAGCACACGGTGAGTAATAATAATCCAGGGTATAATAAAATAATTAAACGTATAAAAATAGAATCTGTTAAAAAAAAAGGGCTCATAATGTTTAAGAGGATAAATCTGGACTGAGAGTTTCCCTTTTATAACACAGATCAACATTTTCCCAGCGAGGCGGGAAATTCCTGTAGGACCCAAGCCTGTTCTGCTTCCCACGCGACACTTTGCAGCAGAAATCCTCTTTGAGGAGAAAAAGTTCCTCTCCGCAAGAGGCTACCGCTATTTTCTCATCCACCGCTGTGGACTGGATGCCCACGCGCACTACCCTTGAGACCAGCTGAACCACATCTTGCGTGATGTCCTGCAGAGAAGTCACCCTACCACCGCCCCAGAGACTGCCTGAGACCGGACTGAGGCACTGGCTATGAAAAAGCAGCAGCAGCGGTAGATGGTACCACTGTTCATTATTCCCTGGAAATAGAGTTCCTTTGTTTCTTGTTGACCTTGGAAACTTTTTCTGCCCTTGTCTACCATTTTCTTCTGGCCAGTCTCCCGAGGTCTGCTTTCTAGGCATAAAAAGAGATGAGAGGGAGATCATTTCTGAAAACATGAAAAGTCTTGGGAAAACATTGAGAGGAGGATGTAACCTTGAGAGTGCGCGGGTAAAGGAGGCAGAAAACCTAATGCAGGGTCAGAAAAATGAAAGGAAAAGGATTAATTAAAATGTACTAAAAGCATTTTGAAGATGAAAAAGGAATATAAGTGCTAAGTATTTTTCTTTGTAACAGAAGCTCTGCTGAAAATCAATGGGGAAAGCATGGCTTTTATTTGAGTGGCAATTTGCATATTAATATTGTGATAGCATTATGCAATAGTATATAAGACAGATTGGGTAAATAAAGGCTGTGACCAAACATTTCAGCTTTTCCCCCACGTCTATTCAAAATGAAACTGGCAGAATGTCACACTGTAGGCTTGTCCTTGATTTGTTTCCAGTAGAACATTAATTGATGTGTTCCCGTGTTTTGATATGTGATTTACAAGCTCTATAACTCAAAGGGTGATTACAGCCAGGCTAGCAATCTGGATGCCAAGCCTCATTTCTGTGAACTGTCCTGGATATTTCACTCTAGAAATCATGGCTTTCTAAATGTGTGGGAGACAATATTAAGCAGTAGCAATCAACAGTACAGTTTTCTGTTGGTGTAGCAGGAGGGAGTATTTTGAAATAGCTACTGCATCTGCTTGGTAGCTATTTTTTTCTCAAACTGGAAAAATCTCCAATGTTTCAAACAAAATACCCACAAAATACCCAGAAATGTAGAAGTCTTCACAAAGAACATTCTGTATTTTTTAAAAAATCTGTTTTTTTCAAAGCAACCAAAAAGAATGGAAGAAGAATATGTGCAACCAGTAGAAAAAAAAAACCCAACATTTTCTTCCCCTAATACTTCAAAAATTGCTTTGCAAAACTCTTGGTAACCGAGCAAGTTTTGAATTATGGTTTCATTCCAATACAATCTACAGTGGCTCAACTGTGACCCCTAAATACCAAAGCTATAATGAGAATGGTGAAAAGTTCAAGCCCATTATTGTAATACCCTTACCCTTATATGTGTTAATATAATATCTATCCATTTTATGTTTCATCTAGTTTTCTAATATTACTTATTTGGTGAAAGATGCTTAACAGGAAAAAAATTTAGAAGCACTTTTTTTAATAACTCTATTGTTTAAAGTGTTGTAGAGGGTTTGTGTGTCAAAGAGAAAGTACTATGATTATAAGTTTATTTGACTGAAGGCTACTTCCAGTGCAGCAGCTTTACAGGTTAATACCCCTTTGTTATAGATCATTTCAGTTCACACATCAAAATCAGCTGGAAGATGGTATTAGTATTGAGGAGCAGGGTACTAGAAGATGGGTAAGGCACATTACTATAACTTTGCAGAGTGAAAACTGGCACATGTTGGCCACAAAACTGTGGAAGCAACCAGCAGCAGTAAATTGGTGATAGCAAAATACTTACTATATTTAAAACACAAATGCTAGTTCATTATTTCATATATTGAGCCATCTGTCTGAAAACTGTGGGTATAAAGATTTCGCTTTATCCAGCTTTTAGGGGAGCACTGTTGCCCTCTTTTTACCAATGGGATATGTTGTCATTTCACTGGGATCCTGTGCCAGTGGAATTCTCGGTTCAGCATCATCTCAGGATTTGTTGCAGAGTCACTGTTTATGGAGACACTGCTTTACTAATGTCTTTTGCAACAAGCACAACTGCCTATGTGCAGGAGATATGTCAAGTCTATTACTTTTTATACAAACTCATATTTTTTTCCTCGTCATAGTACTTGACTGATTTTTCAATGGAGCATTTAATGATGTGAAGAAAACCTGTTCTTATTATATATACTTTCTTCTTTTCTTTTTCATCTGTTGTTTTATCCATATAATTTTGTGCTAGAAAGCCAAGTACGCCTTACTCTGTGGTCAGAAGGTGAGGAGTGGCCCAGCCTCAGGCTTTTCAGTCCTACAGGCAACATGAAATTTTGATGTGGAAGCAGAGTGGTTTCTTAGCAGATGAAAGAGCTTATGAGAGTTTAAGTAAGGAAAAATAAACGGAAAGCAACAGTGTAGTTCCTATGTGTCAAGAAGAGTGGGATAATTCAAGAGAGGTCAAGTTTGGGAGGCAGGGCTGACAGGAAGAAAGTGGACTTTTGAGGAAGTTTGGGGAGGAGAAATGAGACTGAAGGATTTGCGGGAGGAGATAGGAGGTTGTATCTGTCCCTGATACTTCTAGTAAGGATATTACTATGTCTAAGAAATGAAGTTGCTGCCCTTGGCCTTCATTCCAGATATTTAACTGCTCTTTAGATGTCTTTGAACTGTACTATGCATGGAATGTTCTGGATATTCTAATGAAGCCTTTAAATATACTAAATATTCTGTGGAAATTACAATGTAGAGGTCAGAACAGATCCAGAAATATGGTTGCAACCTTATGTGCACTAAGCATCCAGTGGTCCACCTTCCCAAGCACTAAAGTTTTCTTCTATTTGTATCTAGCTGAGCGAATGAAGATGCAAATAATTAAGACCAGGTCATCCTGTGGCTTGGAGGTTCCTGCCAACTGGAGATAACAGAATTAATTTCTTGCCAATTCTGCTGTATGAAATGAGGATGCTAGGGGTTAGCAAAACATGCTCAGAAAATGCTGTGTTCCTGAGGTCAAAAAGTTTTAGAAAAAAAAAAGAATTTCCAAAAATCAAACTGAAATTAAAACAAGAACCAGAAGTTTCACTACGTTCATAAAGGAGAAGAGCAGAGGCATCATACAATGAAGTTAAGGAAAAAGATGACATAGCTATGACATAGCCTTTAAAACCAAGAAAATACATTCTTTCATGTTTCTGACCTCAGTTTTATAAAAAGCTTCAGAAGAGCTTTTGAAGGTAATTAAAGACGTAGGAAAAAAGGTGATGTCCTGGTTTCAGCTGGGATAGAGTTAACTGTCTTCCTAGTAGCTGGTACAGTGCTGTGTTTTGAGTTCAGTATGTGAAGAATGTTGATAACACTGATGTTTTCAGTTGTTGCTCAGTAGTGTTTAGACTAGAGTCAAGGATTTTTCAGCTTCTCATGCCCAGCCAGGGCACCTGACCCAAACTGGCCAACAGTGTATTCCATACCATGGGACGTCCCATCTAGTTTAGGAACTGGGAAGGGGGGGGGCGGGGAATCGCCGCTCGGGGACTGGCTGGGGGTCGGTCGGCGGGTGGTGAGCAATTGCCCTGCGCATCATTTGTACATTCCAATCCTTTTATTACTACTGTTGGCATTTTATTAGTGTTATCATTATCATTATTAGTTTCTTCTTTTCTGTTCTATTAAATCGTTCTTATCTCAACCCAGGAGTTTTACTTCTTTTCCTGATTTTCTCCCCCATCCCACTGGATGGGGGAGAGTGAGTGAGCGGCTGCGTGGTGCTTAGTTGCTGGCTGGGGTTAAACCACGACAGGTGATAAAATACAACATGGCTTTACCAAAAACTTACTTGATCATGCCGTATTAAGTTGATATTTTCCTTTGCTTTTCTGCACAAGGGAAATTAAATGCATCTAATTTACTTGGACTTTTACAAAGCATCTGATACAATTCCACAAGGAAAATTATTAGCTAAATAGAGAAGTCAGGGATTAGTACAAGAATTTTAAAATGAGTAAAGAATAGACTTAAATGAGAAAAACTGAAATGTTGAGGTAAAATGTTGGTTAGAAAATTATCTTAAATATTAGATTAGAGACTTATACCATCTAATATTTTCATTAGTAATCTTGGATCATGATATGCTATTGTTCTGTTAAAATTTAATGATGACACAAAGGAATTACCAGTATGGGGGAGGGTCAAACATCATAGAGGATGAAAAAGATGAATGATGATGGCAGTAACAGAGTAAAAAGAAAATCATGACTTTAGGGACTAATATGAAAAATATGTTTGCTGGACGTATTAGTGGATTACAGGATGACTACGATCCATTAATGTTATGTAGATGCAAAATAACCAGATATAATCTTGTAATCTGGTTCTGTTCCTCTGTATTGTTTTTATAAAGCTCTTGAATTTGGGCTAAGCATGAAAAACTGGGAGTTTGAACCCTGTTTCTTACATTCCCATCCAGCTATAGCCTGGAGACCCCATCCTGACTGTGGAATACACTTCTGGCCAACCATGTTAGACAAATAAATTCAAACTGGAGCAAGGGCTAAGAAGGGTTCCTGCGATTAAATGTACTTTGCTTTTACAAGCTGGGGGCAGATAAAGAGCATGGCCACCCTCTGAAAATGTAAGAGCAGACAGAAAAGAGAGAAGACACATTTTAGCTAATGAATAATGCTGGTACAAGGATAAATGGGCACAAATTAGTCATGGATAGATGTGAAAAAGAACATCAAGACCGTCAGAGCAGTAAGAGTCTATGAGGGCAAAAAGAGAAGGTGTGTTTCCAGCTCATGAAACAGAAAGAGCAATGTAATTGCCCCTTTGCCCATACTGGTTTCTCACCTCATTTTTATTTCCACAGTGAGTACATATTTCCCTTAACATCAATAACACCGTTCTTCACTAATAGATTCCTTCGCTAAGCCTCTCCAGACAGTAGAAATTAAGTATAATTTCTCTTTTAACGGAGAGTTCACATTTGCTGTTCCCTGCCTACCCTCCAGTTTTTGTGTTTATGCTCTTTTTCACTGTGCTAGTTCACCCTCTCAGGGTTTTCCTCTGCTTCCTCATATACTTTTCTTTTTCTGTATTATATTGTTAGTTTTTTTGATCTCATTAACTTTTTTCCTTCTGTTTCTTTTTTCTTCTTTTTTCTTTTCTTCTTTTTTTAGCAAAGCTTTGTACCAAAGTGGGTGAAATATAATTTCTTGCTCAGTGCTGTAAAAATTAACTCTGTTGCAGGATTCTCTGTCACCTTCATGTAACAGCCTTAAAATTTACTGACATAGGACTGGAACAGGCAGGCAGAATGCATATTATTTCTCGGATTGATGCAAGCATATATTGTTTTAATTTCTTTTTCTCTATTATCCTTATTATCTAGTTGTATCAGTGATTCACCATTCCATTTAATAGCCCACCAAAAATGCTCTGAGACCTTTCTGCTTTATGTCTAAATTTGTCAGCCCATACGCAGCCACCAAACCCAGAAGTCCTCTGCCCCCCTTAGATCAAACACAAGAGCAACAAAACCCTCGTTGGCCCTCAGTATTTTCTGATGCTTGCTTAAAAACAGACAGATAAAGCTTTTGTCCAGCACCTTCGCAAACACATATATTTTTCAGGAGTGGAGACAAGCCAAGGAAATACGGCTGCTTACCCCTTTTTTTTCTTACTGACTCTTTATAGGACAAAATGCTCTCCAACATTAGTTGTTTAGCCCTTCTATCCTGATTTCTTCTAGCAAACCATTTAAACAATTTGACTTTCAAATAGATAAATTACCATTAATACTATTTTGGGGCGAGACAGTTGTTTGGTACACTCAAATGCTAAGTCAGCTCCTGGGCTATGTAAGGAAAGGTTGCTAAGATTCAGCTATAAACTGACATTCTTTCAGACTGAAGTCAGAATGTTAAATTCAATAATACCAGATACAATCTCTGTTTCATTTTAAAACTAATACGTGAATTTATGCAAGCCCAGATAAGGATGACCAGTTATCTTTGCTTCAGAGGGATTAGATGGTCAGAGAGGAATTGCATGCTTACTCTGAACACGTCATGAGTTATAAACTGGTAATAACTCAGCCCCTGTCAGAGCAAGGTCTCCTCTCAGGATGGCAATGGGAACTTGGACATTTCCCTTCAGAAAGAGTTTTCATATCTGGTTTTGTTCCAGGTAAGCATGAAATCCCTTCAAAATGTTCCACATAAATAAAGCGGTAAGTTAGAGCCAGCTAAACAGTGGTTCGGTTTTACATCTAAAATGTTAACACTGATGAAAAATGCAAATGCAATACTGAAGCAGTTATCACAATTGGATTGAATTTGCTAAGTGTTTTGGAATTTTTGCTAAAAAAAAAATGGAGGAGTAGATTTTGGAATACGTGTAACATTTAATTTCAATACTCCACTCCATACTCTATTTTTACAACAGCTGAAATAAAATTTAAATGATTTAACACAAGACTTACGTAACTACAAAATTAACTAAAATATTTTTATTTAAATGGAACAAGTAAAAAATCTTAATTTGACCATGTAGCTTAGGCATTTTTCAGTCTGACTTCATCTAATTGTTTCTCTGTCAGTCAGTGAATCTCCCAAATCCATTATTCACTCAGCTTTTTCCCTGAAATGATCTTTCGTGGTGATGTATGGCAGAATTGGAATACCTCTACCCTTCTGTAGGCGGAAGAACAAACCCAATAAACTCAAGATCCTGAAGTCAAAGGAGGAAAAAATGAGCAGAGAAACAGAAAAAAGAAAACCAAGCAAACAAAAAAAACCCCAAACTACAGAAGAACTTTCAATTACCATCATGCTGTCAAAAACCAGTTAACTACAGGTTTTCACCCCAATAAAAGGTGTGTTATTGTTCGGGCTATAACATTTTTTATGATAGAAATTCTCCAGGGCAAGGTACCTATAAAAAAAATTGGGTGACATCTGTGCATTGGGCTCGCTGCAGCTGCTGGCGGGGTTGGAGGCGGTGGGGAAGCCCATCACGGGTGGAAGGGAGCGGGCTCCGAGAGCTGCACGTCCCATCGTCCAGCACGTGACTATTAATCGTTTGCTCATTTTGCAGGAACCAAGGAGAGAGTTAGGAAAGATAAGCGTGTTTCTTGCCAAACTCAAGGCCAAAGGAAGAAAGTGGACCAAGAAGGATTGAAATATAATCTATAATTTACACAGCTGCAGTGCCACAAAGGCAGGTGGGTGGCTAATACTTTGCTTTTCCTCATTGATTTCTCTTTTTTTCTGCTTTATTTCTCTTATTTGCTTCTACATTAGAATTTTTTTTTTTTTTGACAGCTTGAGTCACTTACCCAAGGGAAAAGTAAAGAGTAATATGGGGTAAAATTTGAAAAGAAATAATCGTGGGTATGTATTTTCTCACAAGCAAAAGGCATTTTATTTTGTGGAAAACCCATACAAGATTCATCAGTTTTGGAGCTTATTTTATATGCTGTTATATGTTAACTTTACAACAGAAAAAAATCTATAGTATTTGAAATTTTATTTTTTTATTGTACTTGAAGTTTTATTGTGTCACCTGGCAATCATAGGATAATACAATGCTATGATAGCAATATCCTGTCATAGTATTTCACAGGGACACTGTGAAAAAACTATAGTTATAAAATGCTATTTGTTTCATTAAAAATGTGTTGGAACCGTTGCCTGCTTCTTCTATTTAGATACAATATTTTTTCTTTTTGTAAGCCAGGCTGTTTTGCCTGCATTTGTTTGCATTTGTGCAACATCCACCCTAATGGTCACCACGTAAAGCTGGTAGGTGCTAGCGCATAAATAATGAATCATAATAAAAACTGGAATAAATAACAGATGTTTCTAAGTATGGTAGAATAGACAAAGGTTGATAGCTGTAAGGAAAAACTCATTAAGGACACCACAGAGAGCTGTATTTACAGAGGTAAAATTTTTATGTGCTGAACAATTTATTTATTGTTAATAATCATAGAATAGTTTGGGTTGGAAGGGTCATTTAAAGATCATTGAGTCCAACCGCCCTGCCATGGGCAGGGGCATCTTTCACTAGATCAGGCTGCTCAAAGCTGTGTCCAACCTGACCTTGAACACTGCCAGGGATGGGGCAGCCACAACTTCTCTGGGCAACCTGTGCCAGTGTCTCACCACCCTCATAGTACAGAATCTCTTCTTTATGCCCAATTTAAATCTACCCTCTTTCAGTTTAAAAACGTCACTACAGGCCCTACTAAAAAGTCTTTCTCCATCTTCCTTTTACAAACCCCTTTATATGTTGGAACACTGCTATAAGGTCTCCCTGGAGCCTTCTTTTCTCCAGGCTGAACAACCCCAACTCTCTCAGCCTTTCTTCATAGGAGAGGTGTTCCAGCCCTCTGATTATGTTCATGGCCCTCCTCTGGACCTGCTCCAACAGGTCCATGTCTTTCCTGTGCTGAGGACCCCGGAGCTGGACACAGTACTGCAGGTGGAGTCTCACCAGAGCAGAGTAGAGGGGCAGAATCACCTCCTTGGACGTGCTGGCCACGCTTCTTTTGAAGCAGCCCAGGATACTGTTGTTTTCATCCATCAGTACACCCAAGTTCTTCTCAGCAGGGCTGCTCTCGATCCCTTCATCCCCCAGCCTGTATTGATCCTGACCCAGATGCAGGACCTTGCATTTGGCCTTGTTGAACTTCTTGAGGTTTAGTAATGTTAATTAGCTGCTTTCATGGTCCTAAAAAATAGGTGCCTACTTTCTGGAGCCTTTAGTTACACTGCAGGAAGTCAAAAGCTCCTCTGAATAAAGGCTAAGGTCCTAAAGTCTAAGTTTTTAAGCTCTGCTCTTCCAGCCTGATAATATCATTCTGGTGCAACTCAGGAGAAAACGTGGTTTAAGTAGATTCTCAGTAAAATCTGTTGACAAAGAAGCTTTGATATATAACCATTAACATGTCCTCTTTCTTGGCTTCTAGGTTTTGCTGTGGTTTTGGTTTTTGTTTTGTTACAAAATTATTGTGACGAAATATTTCTGCCTGTAGATTATTCTCAGCCAACATTTATGGGTATTCATGGGCTAAACATAACTTAAGGCTGTTTTGGTTACCAGAGCAACTAAACTTATTCCCAAACACAAAATGTGGCCTGACGTAAGAGTTCAGCAGTGTCCAGCTGGCCACAGTTCAACCTTGGGAGATTTTCTGCAGATAAGAGATTTGGCTCAAGCATGTCAGAGAAATGCAACTGATATAAAACACCAGATGTAAAGCCCAGAGAAATGCAATCCCCAGTCAGCAACCCAGTCAAATGTTGGAACAATGCTGATCTAGTGAATTTTCATTGCTAATTTCATCAGTACTTGTAGCTTTTGCTAACAGGTTTCCTGTTCAAACACTGATTGTGTTAGGAAAGGTTTAATGACAGAAATTGGTTAATGCTATGACTTGAGAAAGCCTGACCTGATGACAGTGCCCTTCCCAGAGGATGTGATAAGTTAACACTAGGGTAATTTCTAGCTTGTTTACTGGCTTTTAGTGGAGTTTTCTGATAGCAGCAAATATAAGGCAACTTTTATATTGGTGCTAGTCATGGCAAAAATAAAGTCTGGGAAGGGAAGGGAGGATACCTGTGCTCATTTTAGTTGGGTCTTGCTAGTAGAGAGACTTACCTCCTTGGTGGATTCCAGATGAATCTAGTTGGAGGTTAGGCAATTTTTTCCCCTATCTGTTTATTTATCTCTTTACAGAAGAAACTCTCTGAGTTCAGAGGCAAATAGCGAGTCACTACTTCTGTCTCCGTGTAACAAATTAATCTCTTCATTGCCAGAGAGAGCATATCCTCCTAATGTTGGTGCCTCATTGAGATGCCTAAAGTAATATTACATTAGTCTGAGTCAAAAAGACAGGGACTAAGTCTGAGCAGTTCACATGTTGTCCAGTAAATATATTCTGGGACCACATATTAAACCATGAAGATAAAATAAATGGTGAACAGATAGTTCCTATATGAGATCTTCCATATTGTGTATGTAATATTGTCTACAAGCACTTGTCTCACTGTTGTGATGGTGCGAACAAAATTTACTGTAAGGCATATATATGGTGTAGAAGTATGAGGGAGAGTCACAGGAAGATGGAGAAAACACACAATTGGAACTGAATTAAGGTTGCAGAGGTAGCTTTGAATGCTTGACTCTGTAACCTTTGTAACCTTAATAATGTCATTTTAATACATGCTATGTTTTATTTGTTTAATGCCTCAGAGTAGCTACATTTGGAATGAACTCCATCACCTGCACTGAAGGAAGCGACTCAGTAGGTCCTGACCCAGCACGGCCTGTTGTGATCAGCCTGTGTAAGGTCATATGCATCACCCTTAGTGCTGATGACAGGGTGCAGAAAAATTCTGTCCTCTCTTTCACGAAAGCCTAATTGCTCACTTTGTCATGTTGATCTTGTAACATGTCTCCTGCTCCTACTGCTTCTCAGTAATTTTCTGCATAGAAATACCCTGTGTGCACTGTTACCATTCACTCTGTGACATGGTGAAAGTACTGTACAGGCTATTTCTGTTAGATTTCACTAGGGAACGTTATTTCTCCCTGGAGCTGCTTCCATCAGCTTCATGCTATTTCTATCTCCAAAGAAACAATTCTAAGCAGCACCCTTTCTACTGATATGAATCCTTTCCTGTCCTCCCTCTCAGAGCTGGCAGTCATAGTTGACCTTGTGCCAAATTAAAATTCAAGAAGGTTACTATCCAAAGTGTTGATATATTCTAATGCTTCAGGATCCTTTCACTGTAATGTCATCCTATACTTGGGCAATGCATTGCCCAGCTCCTGAATTCCCCCGAATTCGATGTGTCCAGAATCCTGAAGCAATGCACTTGTGTTAGGGCAGCTCTGTCAATTAGAATATCAATCTGCAGTGCGCTATTACGACTTTATGGTCTTAGATGTCCTGCGTGAGCACAGCAATGGTTTAACAAGCTGCCTCTTTCTCTGCAGTCCTGTGGGCCATTTGCTTGGACACAGAGCGGGGAGGAGTGATGTGAGGGGGGTGGGGAGGACAACACGTTAACCTTCTCCATGCCTTGGTTAGTCTTCAACTCCATGAGCAGAGACACATCCCTAGCCTGAATCTAAAGAGCAGCATTTAACTTTTGTCATCTCCTCACTGTTGCTTTGAAGGCCTTTTTACTTAATTAGAAAAATGCACCCAAATTATGTCCACATCACTGGCATCATATGTTACCCTCAGTTGCCCCATAGAAAAGAGAAACCTCATTAAACATAAACTCTCTTCACAAATGCTATCCTGTCACCAGTTATTTCATGCAATGTTATCTTCCTTTCCTCCCGATATACCTAATGACTTGCTGTTGTTATTTATACTATTTCTGTGTTGATTTATCCTACCACCATATGTTCACTCACTTTAGATTTGATGATAATGATCTTCTGTGGTATATGCACTTCCGTGTATTAATTATTGCTTCAGATGTTTGGTTTTCAGAAATAACAAGGTGATTTCTGTTTATTTTTTATCATTCAGAAATACAGGCTGCTTCTGCAAAATGAGGAGAAAAGAAAGTTTTTGTTTTAAAGGATTAATCTTTGAAACAGCATAGAAATACAGAAGAAATAAAGAAGGTGAAAAAAAATCTGTCAAACCTTCTCCATTTCTAAAACTTTGCTCTCGTAATTCTGACTGCTAAATGTAACTGTCGTATAATTTCAGAGGATATTTGAATAGACAGATCGCAGAACCTATGACAGGAAGAAAACATCTGGGTAGATCTGTTTACACTTAATGCTGAAAAGTAACTTTACTCCTCACTGATACCTGCTGCTATCATTCCTGTATATGATGTACTATGTTATGCTAATATTTTAGGAATTGTAAGCGAGCTGTCTGATGCAATGGTCAAAGTGGTTTTTTGTGGGATGGAAATTAATAACTGATGATCTTCATGGAGTTTTTAAATTCTGCATTCATTCCATTTTGCAGGACGGAGTGCCAAAAATGAAGATTTTGCCTCCACAGAAAAGGATGCTGTTAATTCATTAATTCACTTTTGGGGGACACAGGAAATCTTTTGGCCAGTGTTTGTTTTCATAATCCAATAAATCCTGTCTTTTAGCAGACCAACAGATCAGAGATGAAAGCCATAGAAAGCTACTTCTTCCCTGACTTTCTTGCGGAAAGAGTGAGGACATGTCGTTTTGGCTGGTCACACATTTCTGAAGAATTTGATTTGTATTGATAGGTTGGGCTCCTTATGATGTTACCTGGGAACTTTGAATTGCTCTGCAGCAGTCATCAGAACTGCAGTATCCTTGATGAGTGTCTTTCCTTCACTAACCTAGCATTAAACAAGCTGTCTTTTGTATACCAGACTGCAGGCTGCATCAGAATATATATATTAATATCCTGATGTTGAAAACTGTACCCTCAGAACAGAGAGGAATCAAAGCTGCAAGGATTAATTGAGCAACTGAAACACCTGCCTCTGTTTTGTCTACAGAGGAAGTTTAGAGAAGAAAGCCTCTACCAGTCAAATCCCATATTTAATCATAAAGTGGTTTAGATAATTTAGTTTTGATCCACCAGCTGAGCTGAAAAACATTGGGAAATATTTTGATTTTACCCCACTGAAATAAAAATATTTTCTTTACAAAAAAGACTGTAATGAAACATTTCAATTCCCAACAATAAAATATTAAAATTTCAGCTTTAGTTTTATTTCAAAGTATAAAATCAAGCTTGGAAAGAGAACCCTATTTCAAATGGCTTGATTTTGCACATGTTGAAAGGAAAATATTTTAAAAATCAGAAATTTAAATTTACATATCAGGGCTGAAGACATTTATAAGTTCAGTTCAGATATCTATCTATACTTGGCCTATCTGAAGCAGTAGCTTTTGAGAATTAGAAATTAATTGCATTTTTTTTTAATTCAAATCTACCTATAGCATAAATTTTGTATGGACTGGAAACTTCAGCACCTCTAAAATTGTGGCAATGAGCATCAATTTTTTTAAGGGAATAAAAGATCGAATTTCTTTTTAGTCTTCAAATAAAAACCAAAAATAATCTTTAGTGTTTTTACTTCTAAGGATAGTATGGGCACCCATTCTTTCAGTCACGGCCTGTGATCCTGTGGTTTGTGCATTTACGTTATTGTTATAGCTGACTATAAGTGTGACTCAGTAAACTTCTGAGTATACTATGACTACACCTATGTAAGTGGTTATCCAAATGTTTAAGTGTTTAGGATCGGTATGTTTAACCTTTTTGATTTTATCATTTTTAGCTTATCTACTTGCAAGAGTGGGAAATGTTGGCTTTTCTGTGAAATGAAAGAACGCGGCTTCAGAGCCCAGACAACGTGCACCTCTGAGAAAGAAGGGGGGCACTCTCAGTGCCTGTGTTACTGAGATCGCTGACAGCGATGCCCACCCAGCTCTTGCCAGAAGAGTTTCTCAACAGTGTCTGAGAAAATGCTGTGTGTGCTGCACGTTTTATTGCACAGAAACGCAAGTCTGAGAGCCTGCAAGATGGTAGCGCTCCAGGGTGGAGCTGGACCTCAGGTCTTCCATCTTCATCAATAAAAGCAAACTGCTGGGGAGCTGGAGGGCTCTGCAGAGCTGTTTTGTCCTTCCAAAGCAACTCGCACACGGTGTAGCCTGAGAGCCAAATGAGCTTTGACTGGAGAGACATGCACACACTAAATTGGTCTTGAGAAAATGACTTTATCATTGAAAAATATGCATATCCAAGCATTTTGCAAAACTCAAAGGAAAGTAATTTCCATAAATACCTTGGGTTTTGGAGGCTGAAAGTTGTAGTATTTGTGGAGTTGTTTGCAATAATACTTTTGGAACAAACTTCTGGATGAATCTTTTTTTCCATAAAACCCCAGGAGAATTTTCTTCCACAAAACCTACAGGAGAGTTCCCCAGCCTCTCTGTTCTCCCAGGCAGGGAATTGGGAGGAGAAGACCCTCTACTAAAGTGGGATAACCAGGATACTCATAAACATGAAAGTTCCTAAGACAAGTATTAATGTGAATAATATTTTAAATCAAGGATGACATATTTTTACTTTTGTGCTATTGCTATCATTTGTCAGATTTTTTTTCTCTTCTTCATTAACTAATTTAGAGAGGTGTTGAAAGCTTTTATAAAAGAAGCATGTGTCATATCACTTGGATGATAATGCTGAATTTCTTCCAGAATCTAATATAACGACTGCAGTTATAGCTCTGTTCATTACCTGAATAGATAACAAGCTTGCCCTTCAGCCGTCACAGCTCTTGCATATTTGAAACACACATGTTGACGTTTGAAAGATATCTCAGAATATCCATAATGAGCAAAAAGCCTGATCGAAGAAGTGGGTGGTATCCTATTCACTGAGGTGTACAGGCACATAATCAATAGGGCATGGAGGAAGGAGGTCATTTTTATTTCCTAAATTATCTTCTTCATTTATATGTGAATCAGACATTCATTAGCATTTAAATACTTTTTGACATTTGAGACACTCCCCTATTTCTATGAGATTTTGACACAGTTTCACTGAATATCTTTTTATAACCTGAATCTAGAAAATTATTTTAACCATTTCCACATACTCTGTCAGCTGTGGGCTAACTGTCAAGGATTTAGAGGCTTGCCTTTATTTAAACACTCAAACGTACACATTTACAAGGAGCTTAAGCCCTGCTTTGGGCCCAAACAAGGCATTTGCTGTTACATTTTTTAGAGGCAGTTGAGGAACCCTCTGGAGCAGATGGTGTGAAACTTTCTGTAATAGTGGCAGCTGTAAGCAACTTCCAAACCCAAGTAGGCAAGGCAGAAAAAGGGTGAAAAAAAATACAATACTGTGTCTGCCTTAAAGGATGGAAGCTGAAGGGAGTATTTCAACTCCCCAGAGGTTAGGGGGGAAGCCTGCAGTAGACTACTTGAATGTTAAAACTTATTTTTCTAGATATCTCATCCCAGGTGTGAAACCACTCTTTATGCTGATTTAAATTTTACTGAGAGACCTGACACCAAGTAAAGTCATGGAAAGGAAAATGACAAGTTAAATCTTTGCATCTGGATTGAGTCTTCTATTTTGGGCCTGATCTCTATTTGAAAATATTTTTTCTCAAATCAAGCGAGCTTCTCTGGGTGTCCTACTAGCACCTGAGCAGAGATACTGTTGTGCCGCATGCACTGTTTATATCTGGGTTTCTGAAGGAGTGAGAAATGTCCAACCATTTTAATGATGACCTGCTATTTTTTCATTTTATTTCAGCCTTTTGAATTACAAACTTTCTACAAGCTTGAGTATCTACTTAAAGCTGTATCTAAGTACACCTGAAGGCTTCTGTCAGGGTTGGCCCAAGACATCTAGTGCTCAGTTTACAAGGGTCTGTTATCACTTCCCCATGTTTAGGATCAGCTGGTTGTGTGCAGGGGGAGCAAAAAGAAGTGGAAGAAGCATATTCCTTTGTTTTATAAGGAAGGACAAAGGAAACAGCTATGGCATAATAGACCTTGAAATACATCAACTGCAGCATCTCTTGAGAAAGACTTCAGCATGTTTCCCCTCATCAGCTACCCACTTCTCCCCCTCTGCTTCCCTACAGCTGTGTGAATAAAGGATTTTTTTTTTCCTGAAACTTCTGAAAATGAGAAAAACAAAGCACCTTTTGAGGTCAAGCCAAGATTTATTTTAGCTTCTTGGTGAATCAAGAGGTTTTTTTAAAAAAACAAAACACTCTAGCATAAACAAAACTTTACATTTGACAGGGAGTAAAACATTTTGTTTTCAAGCCTTCTCTTCTTACAGTGTCATAATGGAAAGCATTTTGAATTAAAAAAAAAAAAATCAAAGCTTTTTTTGTTTATTTCCAATCTCAGACCTATATGATATGTTTTTTCAGTTGTGTTTTAATGCGGTTAAGAATTTTGTGAAATCAATGCACATTTTTGAAATCTTGTTAGTGTTCCCACAACTGTGTTTTTATTTGACAATAATCCAACATACTGGCCTCAAGTTGCATTTACTCCTGGTCCACTCATCTGTGCTTCCATAGACACTATTTCTGACTGATCCAGTAACCAAAATTATCTGCCAAACAAAGCCCTCACCCCCACTTTTCTTTTGAGGAAAAAAACCTGCACCAAACCCTTTTGTTTTCAGGACTTCAAAAGAAACCCATAAAGTCTCTGTTCTAGAGTAATGGGGAACTTTTGGTCCATCTTCTGACCTTTCGCCTCCAGTAACTGAAAGTTTTTGATATTGAAGCTCCTGCAGTATCTTGGTGGATTTCTGCTCTGTGACCTTCTCTTCTTCATAGCATCCCAGAACCAGCTGCCTACAGAACAGTGGGATTATCAGAGCAGGCAACTGGATTCCCCTGACTCATTTTTAACTCCCCAGTGTAAGAACACAAAGATAATGTAGACAGTGTAAAACAGCATTAAAGACTTACATTTTTAAAAGGATTTAAAGCTAAACTAAAAAAAACCCCAAACCCTTCCTAAGATGAACGGCGGAACTGAATCTTCCTCGATTTTCCATAAATGAGGGCTATTCAGTGCTTGTTTCCAAGCCCACCACTAGGATTTACATGTTCCTGAGGTTCAAATACAGCCTGCCTTGCCTATTTTCTTCAGGTGTGGAGCCCTGCATGCCAGTGTAGGCTTTTCTATCATCCTTATTAGTCTTATAGGAAGCAGCTGTTACCTCTTTCTGAGCAGCAAGCAGGTTGCCAGACAGCCTGAGGGGCTAACCATCTGACATCCATATTTTGTTCTCAATAGGTCTGTGACTCATGCTTTCAGGGGAATACAGTGGTAGGTAGGTTTTGCTTCCTTTTGTGCAGATGATAGATGCAGTTTCATTTCCTACTGCAGCTGGACAACCAGTACGGTTGCATTTCTTTTTTAAACATCCCCTCCTGCCCCCCAAACTATTCAGCTGCACTGTTTCATTTATTGGTAATACATGGTCATGAAACATTACACAAATGATATTTCTCTTCAGTACCTTAAAATGAAATCAGTTACTTACAGCCAGTTTAATTCAGGAATAAGACAAAATGAATGCGAAGGAGCTTCCTAGTGAAGGCTTTCGGTGTTTTTTAACATAATGCCTCATGGTAAGACCCACCTGTCTGGGGAGAAATGTCCATCGTTATTTGTTTTCTAGTTGTGCCTGTGTGCCTGTACTGGGTTTGTGTGGCAAGGTTGTGGTAGCAGGGGCAGGGGGGCTACAGGGGTGGCTTCTGTGAGAAGGTGC